>NC_141161.1:102302847-102610444 GCF_053477565.2 Lygodium microphyllum
TTTGATGGTGCAACTGTGCATCCCGCCCTGTGCCGGCATACGGTGCGCGAAGGAAGGCCAGGGAGCCTTATAGTGCAGTGCACAGAAACAAATCGTGCTTTGTGCATTGAGAGACCCATCCCATGCGTGCAACACTTCATTCACACTACTCACCTCTCATTTGATTTAAAGGGAAAAGACTGGTCACTCGCCCCACCCTCTGTCTCACACTCTATGGATCGATACAGAGGGCAACCCATACTTACGTCCCCATCCGGTTAGGATTAAAGCTCACATCACTCGATTGTTTGTCGATGAAGATCGCGTCGTCAGTTGTTGAAGAGGTGTACCCAGGGAGGTAGCCATCAAATCGAACGTTGTGTTGGATAGGAACATGTCGTCTGCTAAAGGACAGTTAGACGCTCTGCAGAAAGAGTCAGGACACAGCGTACCAAGGGAGGCAGCTTCGGAATTGGATCCTGAAAATTTCAAGTGATGAATCCACTTGCTGGACTGCTGGGTGTTACCACCTTTTCCACAGCCAGCTTCTCGCCCAAGGGTGTTTGCCACCTTTTCTTGGAACGAGGCCTGCTATGACAGGGAAGTTCTTCCTTTTCTCTCATAACAGTTTTGTTTTTCTTTTTTTTTCTTTTTTTTTTTCCCCCTATTCCCGAGGGTGTTTCCACCTTTTCTCAAAGAATAGGTCGGCATGACAGGGACCTAAGTCCTTTTCTCCCATGATCGATATGTATATTTTTTTTCTTTCTTTTTTTTCTAGTCGAATTAAACAAGGGAATGGTAGAAAGACCATATATCAAGACCAACCTCGCCACTGTCGCTGGTGGAAAATAGAGGATAAGAGATCAAGGCTGGAAGGGGGGTTTGAGGGGACAGAGGGTTGTGTCCATCTCATCAGGAGTGACTGAAGAACGGCTATCAAAAGTAGCATCATAAGAAGTAGAGTGCCGCGCCAATGAGGGAAAAGATCAAGTGACCGTAATTGTCAAGATCCCCAAGGAGGGAAGTACTTCTTCAGGCAATATCCATTGATTATAAAGGGATCATCAGAGGCATCAATGGTCTGTACTTGGACAGAGCCATTAGGGTTGACGGCCAGTACCTTATAGGGGCCCATCCACCGCTGTTGGAGCTTGCCAGGAAACTTGCCAAAGCGTGAATCATAGGCTAGGACCAAATCATCTTCTTTGAACTCCTTGTGCTTGATGAAGCTATCATGGTAAGCCTTACGTCGAGCTTGCGTGGCTTCCATGCACTGTAGAGCCATCCTACGAATTTCGTCCAAACATTCCAAGTGCAGGAGACGGCGTTGCAGTGAATCATCATCCCCCAAACGCTCTTTGATAGCCACTCTCAAAGAGGGTAATTCCAGTTCAACAGGAAAAATAGCTTCTGTACCATACACCAGCTGGAAAGGTGTCTGTCCTGTTGCTGCTTTACGGGAGGTTCTGTATGCCCAGAGGGCCTCTGTAAGTTGATCATCCCAATCACGACGATGTGTGGCAATTGTTCTTGTCAGAATCGAACAGAGGATGCGATTGGTGACTTCGACTTGGCCGTTGGCTCTGGGGTAATAAGGAGTGGACTTGCGATGGCGGATCTTATACAACTCTGTCAACTCTTCCATGACTTTGTTGAGGAAATGAGTGCCTCTGTCACTTACCAGCTCTAAGGGACTGCCAAAACGGGTGATGATATTCTCATACATGAACAGGGCCACGCTATTACCATCGTCCCGCTTTAGGGCTTTAGCTTCACACCACTTTGTGACATAATCCGTACATACGAGGATGTATCGGTTCTGTTTCCTTCTGGTGGGAGGATCGATTGGACCTACGAAGTCGATGCCCCACTTCTCAAATGGCTTCAGGGGAAGGATAGGTTGCAGTGGCATGGCACTTGTCTTGGTGGGTTTCCCCATTCTTTGACAAGCATCACATCTTTTACAGTAATCATAGGCATCTTTGTGAATTGTAGGCCACCAATATCCTGCTAGCAGAGCCTTCCTGGCTGTAGCTTCTCCTGCAAAGTGACCTCCACATGGCTCGTCATGGCAAGCCTTCAGAACAATCCCAATCTCATTTCCTGCAACACATCTTCGGAGCACTTCATCTTTGCCTTTCTTGTACAGTGCGCCACCTAGCAGGGTGTAGGGGGCTGATTCTAACATGAGCTTCTTCCTTTCCTGACTAGAAATACCAGGAGGATACTGTATGTCTGCATACCAGGGAGTGACAGTTTCTACCAAGAATAGGGAAGCATCAGGGAGGTCTGGATCATCCTGCTCCTCGTCTGCAGTTTGTGGGATACGCGACAGATGATCAGCCAGAACATGGGAACGACCAGGCTTAGTAATCACCTCAAAGTCGAACTCCTGAAATAGAAGGAGCCATCTCATCATTCGTCCTTTCACATCCGCTTTGTTCATCAGGAAGGACAGGGCCTCATGATCCACATAAAATTTAAAGTGGGTAGATAGGAGGTAGTGGCGAAACTTCTCTAGGGCAAACACCATTGCCAAGCACTCCAGATCTGTCACTGTATAGTTCCGTTCCCTATCAGTGACTTTTTGGCTTGCGTAATAGATCGGTTGATCCAACTTCGAGGAACCCTTTTGGCACAGGACAGCACCTAAACCTTCAATTGATGCATCAGTGTGTACATGGAACTCTTTCGTCCAATTAGGAGGTTGCAGAATGGGTGCCTCTATCAGACACTGCTTCAGAGTGTGAAAGGCTTTGTCACATTCTTCCGTCCAAGTAAACTCTGCTTCTTTCCTCAGGAGCTTGTGCAAGGAGGTTGCCTTTGTTGCAAAATGGGCTATGAACCTTCTGTAGTAACCCACATGGCCTAGGAATCCCCTCAACTGTTTGAGGTTAGTGGGTGCTGTCAGAGCTGCGATCTTTTCGATCTTTGCAGGGTCTATTGATATCCCTTGTGTAGAGACAATGTGGCCCAACAGGACTCCAGAAGAGACCCCAAAGATGCATTTGTCGGGGTTGAGGGAAATCCCATACTCCCGGCATCGGTCAAAGCATTGTTCCAGGTGTTCCCAGTGTTCACGGATCAAACTATAGACATAGAAGTCATCCAAATATACCTCAATAAAGTCGTGCAGATGATTTTGAAATGCAGCCATCATGACTCGCTGGAAAGTAACAGGGGCATTGCAGAGCCCAAATGGCATCACTCGGTAACCATAGGTCCCCCATTCTGTGGTGAAGGTTGTTTTGGACTGGTCTTCTTGTGCGATCTGCACTTGGTTGTATCCGCTGAATCCATCCAAAAGGGAATAAAGCTCATGTCCTGCCACTGTGTCCAACAGTTGGTCTGTGAAAGGGATAGGAAAGTGATCCTTCTTTGTCTTGGAATTAAGCTTTCGGAAATCTACACATATTCGCAATTTGCCATTCTTCTTGGGTACAACCACGATGGGTGAAACCCATTCACTATTTGCCCACTGGATAGATGAACTCGGCTTCCAGAAGCTTCAGCAGCTCCGCTTTCACCAATGTGGAATAATTCGGGTTCATTTGCCATCGCTGTCGTTGCCGTATTGGCTTGGCATCAGGCTCCAAGTCAATATGATGTTGACATATTGTGGGATCAATCCCCTTTAGGTCTTTGTAAGACCATGCAAACACGTCCAAATTTTCTTTCAACAAGTTGTACAAGGTTGACAACTCCTCTTCAGGGAGGCTGCTACCCACCTTCAAGTGGCGTTCAGTGCCATTTGCATCCACAAAGGTTAACTACCTTTCACCTTCTACCTCACGGATGAAGGTCCCACGGACTGCTTCTGGATACAGATCCGACTCCTTCAAGGGAGTGATGTCCTCTTCTGATGTCCCACTAGAACCAACTTCTTCTTTTGGTGGAGACTTAGGTTGCTCCTTAAGATGTTGGAATGGGATTAGAGCCGTTTCGGGTTTGGTTTCAAAATTAATTACCTCTTGGTTTGAAGACTCCTCTTCTGAAGATGACACATCCAGGAACGTCACATAACAGGGACCCTCTGATGCCTGTTGGGTTGGTGGGATTGGTGCTTGTTGGCACGGTGCATCATCATCATCTTTCTTCGGCAAGGATGGGTTAGGATGGCATGAGCCACTGCTAAAAGACGGCTTGTTCTTCTTAACCCACGTCTTATAAGAATTTTGCATATGAGAAGATCCATTTACTAGACCAAATGGTACCATCACCATTCTGTCCCATAGCATGAGCTCGTCTGCTTCTGAAGCTTCTGGAACTTCTTCTCCAAATGTATCCTCTTCGGGTGGAATAGACTCTTCTAGCTCACTTTCATAACCTTCTTCGTCAATATCATATTCATCCTCTTCTGTCTCTGTCTCTGCTTCTGTCTTTGCTTCTGTTTCTGCTTCTGCTTCTGTTTCTGTTTTTGTAGGCGCTCTGTAAAAGAAGAACAGATTCTCTATTTCCTCTCCTACCTCTGTCTCTGCCTCTGCTATGGCCATGTAATAGGGAGAGCAGTACATCCATGCTTCTATATCACTGTCAGAAGTGATTTCAGAAGTCATTCCTGGTTCAGGTAGGAAGTATTCGCCCATTGATAATGCCTTTGCATCTTTTGGAAGTCGGCTTACAGTATCCACTGTTAAGGAATGTGCCACTGTTTTCTTGGGAAGGATCTGTTTGACAGCATCTTCGTCTAGTGATGTTCCATTTGTAGCCTCATTAGGGGAGTCAGAAGATAATTCCAAGGAGGTGGATCCATGTCCTTTTTGAGAACCATACAGTTTCAGCACCACTTTGTTGGGTCCTCTACCCAAGGTCAAAGTTCCTTTGAACCAATCCGTCCTTGCTCTAGCTTCAAAAAGCCATGGTCTGCCCAGTAACAGAGGATAGGATGTACCATAAGAGTTTGGCTTCACCACCAGATAGGTTAGCCAATAATCCTTTCCAGCCCACTGTAGTCTTCACATATGGGAGAATGCCCAAAGGCTTGATCCTACTCTGATCCGCCAATCTGATGAGCCATTGGGTGGGTTGCACACCTTGTAGGCCTAGATCCTTCATTGTCACATCCGTCATAATGTTTACTGATGAGCCTCCATCAATCAGTGCATTTGCAATGAAGCAGCCTTCTATCCACGCGCCAGTCTCTGGGGTACCCGGATCTAGGAAAGCGTTAGCCACATCCACTTCTTTTACAGGCTCTGGAGCCTTATTGGACTTTGTTGCTGTTGAGGAAGCAATCCTTAAACCACGTCTTCTTGTTAGTATACTTTTGAACCTTTTTCGGCAACTGGGAGACAACATCAATAATTGTCGGAATGTGAGGTTTGGTTTAAAGGTATCTAGGTCTCTAACTAGATCGTATTCCTTAATAGGATCCACTGGCTTCTCTAATCGGTTAGGGAATGGGGCAACACCCATTTTCATTTTCCCTCTTTCTTCAAACAGGGGAATCATGGAAACTTCTTCTGCTACTTGCGGCACTTTCTCCTCTTCTGTATCCTGGACCTCTGGTCCTATCTCTGTAACTGTCTCTGTAACTCTCTGTGGCACTGTAGTGCTCTATACGGCACTGTTAGGCTCTGTTCTGTTCTGTTCTTTTGGTGGAAGATTGAACTTCACTGTTCTGGCAGGAGGGTTATTTTCTTTCTGGATAGGTGGTTCCTTCTGCTTTGCACGCGTGATGGCAGCAACTTCCAATTCCACTAAATTGGAGGTAAGCTCTTGGGCCTTGGCCGGACTATTAGTAGCACTATTTTTCACTGGGGCTGGGCTTGGACAGTCCTTTGCAGTGTGGCCTTCTCCTTTGCATCAACTGCATAAGGGCTTGTAATCCACTGACCTTCGAGGATTTGGACAATTTGGTGAGATGTGTCCCTTTTCTTCGCATCTGTAACACTCCACTTCTGATCTTTGACCACTGCCAGACTGTCTTCCTCTGTAACTTTGAGAGGGAAATCTTCTAGGTTCGAAATTAGGACCAAACTCTCTAGGCTTGGGTCCAATATCCAGTGTTGTCATTTTGGATTCCAGCAAGTTGAATCTTGCGTATTCTTCCTTCCTTCTCTTATCATGCATCTCTTTCAGAGAGCAAATGTCCTCTGTATGGTTCTTCCGCAAACAGTAGGAACAGAAGGCCCCAGGAATGGTTGGTTTTCGTGTACATTCAGTGGCTAAATGGCTTGCTTGATGACACTTACCACACCAAGTATTTGATCGCATCACATCTCTTCCTGCTCCTGCAATGTTGGATATGGTAGCAGTATTCACTTTCAGCGTCTGTAGCTGCTCTATAATCACATCCATCAACTCCTTTTTGATGTTGGCAACTGAGTTAGATAAGTAATCCTTCAAGCTTTCTCCTCCGGAGGTACTAGCAGGAGGGTTTTGAGGAGTCTCTGTAATCACTGCATAAACTGGTTGGGCTGGTACAGAGGGATCTCTGTTCTGGTTCTGATTCAGAGCTCCTGTTTGAACTGTTGGCTGTTGACTCCAGTTGGTAGGATTCCACTGTTGCTGTTGATTTGGCATGGAGGAAATTGGTTGGGATCATTGTTGTTGTGGTTGAACCATCATTTGAGGCATGGATTGTGGCCACTGTGGATTTGGTGCACTGTACTGTGATACTGGGGGCATCTGTTGGTAGGGATAGGGAACAGTCCCTGAAATTGCATTTGGTGGATACATCATTCCTGGAATCAGAGGAGGTAGGACTCCTCTTCCTGAATTCATCGCTAATCTAGCTTCCACTTCATCGTACAGTCTTGCACCTTCTGTTGCAGATTGCAGGGTGGCTGGTCTTTGCAGCTCCACAAACTTACGGACTTCTGGTTGTAATCCTCTAAGAAACACCCCCTTCTGAATGCTATCATCTAGATTATGGTTAGTCCATCTCTTCAGGATGGATTCCATTCGTGAGACATAAGCTTCCACTCTTTCTCCAGAGGACTGACTTAGGTTCATAAATTCCTCTCGCATCCGCTCTTCAAAACCTTCACGCCTGAATTTAGTGAGGAAGGCCAACTTCAGGTCGTCCCATGTGCCAAAAGTTCCTGCTGCTTGTCTCTCATACCACTGAAACGCCGCGCCCTTGAAAGTGGCGGGAAATATTGCCAACCAATGCTCAGGGGTTCTGGCATTGTTAGCCACACACGCTACCATAAACTCTGCTACATGAAGATCGGGGTCTTCATTGTACTCTCCCTTAAAAACTGGCAATGGAACTACATTCGCTGGCCTGTCATCAATATTTCTAGGACGGATTTGGCTTGGAAGTGGACCTCCAGCAGGAGGAGAAAGGGCTTGATGTGCCATTGGGACTTCTGTAAATAGTTCCGCAAGGGCGTCAAAGGCGGCTTCTGCTGCGAGCTCGTTCTCAGCCTTGATTTTTGCTTTCTCTCTTCTCACGTATCTCTGGACTCGTTCTAACGCTTGCCTCTATTGCGTCATTCATCAGGGGGTTGGCTCCACTATGTTGTTAGTGCTCCACAGAGGGTTAACAGAAGGCTTCAGTCTCTGGAGGACTCTCTTGCCAACATTTCTTCTACTTCTTTCTTTTCAACGTCCCTGAATTTTGCTTTCATGCCACTGCACAGAGGAAGGTATTTGGTTCTGAAGGTGTCAAAATGCATCTGTCTAAGCATTGTGGTGGTGCCATCATCATAGTAATGCCAACTTCTGATGGTTTCAACAGTGTATGTTGTGAAAAACACTCTGTCTACCAACTTCCAGTGGGTTGCTAATTGAACAAACAGAAGATTATCAGTACACCAAGCATCCCATGTATCTTGCTGTTGAGCAATCACGAACAAATTCCAACTCTTTTTCTTATTGTCTTTGTGAACCTCTACAGACCAAGACTCTTGAAGCTTCTTCACAATCTCCCACTTGATGTTGTCTGGAAACTTCTCAATGAATGCCAACTCTTCCATGGCTGGTCATTCTCTCTGTTTCTACTCTTCAGTTTATTCCCAAACAGTTTGCCACCAAGATGCAAGTTTCTACTGCTTCAACAGGAAGAGGAAAATGTCCACCACATAGAGCATGCATCATGATGGTGATGTGTTTCCGCCATTGTGGGATGAACTTCTTGTGGAAAGTGGCTTTGATTATGAGAAATTCCAACTCTTTAGTGGAAGAAGGAACTTTACAAACATCCATTGAATTCTTCTCTTCTTGGCAATGCCATTTCCTTCATTTTCAGCCTCTTCTAGTGCTTGTTGATGGCAAGTTTCCCCGGCTGCATGCCAAAAACATGGAGCCCCAAGAGGAACACCAAGGAAAAGGGAATTATCTTGCAAGAAAATCTATCTTGTAACACCAACAAGCTTGTTTATCATGTTTCATATGATCACAATGAAGAAAAGAACACCAGGCACAACAAATCTTCATGCAGCATCATGTAGATCTCCCACGGATTTGATAGAATCAATCATATTCTTCAATATCTTCATAAAATCCATCAATGGAACAAAGAAAGAAAAGAAATACACCATCTTTGAATGGAAATACATCACATAGTATTCATCTTCAATATCTCCATAGTCTTCTCTCTCAATCTCTCATATACAATCACTTTGGTTGAGTAAAATTGGCTATCTCTGACTCTCTCTCTCTCTCTCCATCAATAATACATCATATCCTCACTACAATCTCTCAAAAAATCACTCTCAATAATCCTTCTTAGGTCATGGATACCCCTCCCAAGAGGTATGTCTGATATGAAGAGTCACCAGAGCCATACAGTGTCCTTTCATAGCTCACTACTATCACTTCACTCTAGTCTTCACTTGAGTCTTCAGCAGCTACTTCTTCCACTTCTTCCAGCTCTTTTGCACTTGTATTCACCTCTTTCCAAGGCTAGAAAACTTTCCCAAGCTACACTTTCATCCATCGGAACACATACAGAAGCATATAGAACAGTCACAGAACAGTACCAGAACAGCTACAGTACAAAACAGAACAGAACAGAACAGAGACAGAAGCTCTACAGAATACCTACAGAAGGTTACAGAAGGTCATCAAAACCACATAACTCATACTTAAACCATTCCAAACTCTCACAAACCATTCAATAAACTTTCACAAGATCTCAATCTTCATCAATCAATACTCCATCCCTCCTTACAGAAGACAATCAGAACAAAACAGACCAAAACAGAGCAAAACAGAAGGTATACAGAACCAATCAGAACCTATCAGAACATCACAGAACCACCAATAAACATCATGATCTTCCAAAACTCAATCAATATCATCCAAAACACTCTCAAACCACTTCCAGACCAATCAATCATCTCATAAAATCAACCATTCAGCTCTCAAAAACAACAAAAATCAGCCAAAAAACAAGTCATTTCAACACTCAACACTCCATTATTATTTTCCCCCCGAACCTAAAAATCCAAATCATCATCATGGCCTCGGATGGTATCCCGTAAGGGAGAAATAGCCATGAGATAAAAGATGGGGAGGGGAAGTAGAGGGAGTGAAAAGAGGGAGTGAAGGAGGAAGAGTGGGAAAAAGATTGAAAAGAAGGAGTGAAGGAGGAAGAGTGGGAAAAAGATAAAAGAAAAGGAAGGAGAAGACGGTGGAATTCCAGAAGAAAGAGGAAAAGGCTATCTCACATTCGAACTATGATGCCGTCGAAGAAAGTCCAAGGTGTAGCTGCGGGAGGGTCATCCCCTGGTATCCATGTGGATATCTCACCTCAAAGCCAGGTTTTTTCTTCTTGGAGTTAATTCGGTTTTAAGTTGATCATGCAAAGAAAAATTGTTAAGAATAGGATATATTTGTTCAAGTTATTTGTAACGAAGGAGTTTAGCTTATGAATGACAATGTATAGAACTTAGCTTTCTTCAAATTGCATCAAGCATTATAAATTACGAGCAAGATTAACCATTTACTATAGTAGTATATTTTAGTTAAATCCTAAGGTGTAGAAATTATATCTTGCACCATTAGTCTTATTCCTTTCACAACGAATCGTTGTAAATGGTTAAATTCATGAAAGGTTTCTTTCGTTGCTCAAATTACTAGGAAGTTATCTTGAATATTTGCACATCTTAGCAAGGCAAGTGTTGTTAGTTGGCATGAGCTCATCTTTAAGAAAAAATGGAAGTTAAATGTTAGGAATTAACAAGTATAAAAATTAGATATACGAACTCATTTGGAAAGAAAATGTAATGGGGGATTGCTGGATGACACTCTATTAACACTTTTCCCTTGCTATTTGAGGACTTGGGGACTAATAAAGTGTGTATACACCAATTTCACAGCTAGGCCTTTTTGTCCCAAGGAGTATTGTTGCTCTTTGTATCACCTTGGCATTATGCTATATGCCAAATTAAACTGTATTGAAAAAGTAAATTGTCACAAGGATAGTAAAATCGTGACAAGACGATTAATATTACCTTCCAAAAGATAACTGAACCAATCTAAACATAGAAACATTCATACCCTAAACACTTGACTACTTTCCTTACCGTAGGGACAATAAATTCATAAAGATAAGAAACTAGGGTTTGTCCCTAAGGTTCTTAAAAGAAGAAACCCTAGGCCTAACATACGTCAGCTTAAAGAATCTAAACAGATTATTCCATCGCAGGAATTGCGCAACATGTATGAAATCATTCAGTCTTGTGATTGATTCACAAGGAGAAAGGGGAAAAACCCTCATCAAGGACGGCAGATCCTTACGCAAGTTATCTTGCAAAAAGACGTATTTTTGGATATCCTTCTAACTAAGGAAAGTTGTAAACCGGAAACTAGCATATCTAAAGCACTTTAGGGTTAACCAAGTTGGGTATGCCTAACACCGGAATGTAAAAGGATCTTGCCAATTTACAAGACACCTTGGGAACGAGTGCTGATACACTCAAAAAGGAAAGAACACTTCCTTAGTAGTTTGCCATACAACTGGATTGATTAATGGAAATGGTTGTGCTTGCTAGAGATTTTAGGGCTCTGTTTGAATTATGAATTACAAATTAAATGAGTACCTATACTTCAGGTTAAAAGGCCTGAAGGGAGAGGCAGCTTCAGTTACCCCCGACTGCTTGCCTGACCCTAACCAAGGGGGTTATTGACCGCGCCGGGAACGTGGGCCAAACTCGCCGCGAGAGGTCTCTCCGTTAAGCTCTACTTGGAGTAGGAGGACGCTTGGTTGCCAGGGGGGGCTCTGGCTGTAAATCCCTCACCTTCGGGGTCCTGCACAAGAGGCTAACGTGACTCGCGATTGGATCTCGAGGCCCGCATACTAGTTGACGGGCGGAAGCTTGGAATAGTGATCCCTGAGGATTACTGGATAGCCTTCGGGCGGATTATGGACAAGCCTACGGGTGAAACTCCTTGTATTTCAAAGATAAAATGATGAAATGTAAAGAAAGAACTTGCTTGATATTGTTTTTCTATGTCATGTGATAAGATTACGTGAAGGAACCAGTGCTTAACGGGGTTAATTAAGGAAGCTGATTGTTATATGTCAAATTAATGTGTTAGATAATTACATAACTAAAACAAACCGAGGAAAATGTGGAGGATGGGCCATGGGTCGGTCCTGCGGTTGGGTGGTCCCGGTTAGCTGGGAACTTTTCTCAAAAATCTCGAAGAACAGCGGGATGATCATCATCATCAAAACGAATAATGAGAACGATGACCTAGAGTTACGTCTTACCCGATTTACGCTGTTTTAGGGAAACGGAATGGGACTATGCCTTATGGCAGAGAGGTTGAGCCTTGCATCCATCTCGTTTCCCATTCTCCTTGAACCAAGTGTAGCGTGAATCCGCTTTGGACCTGGCATTTCTGCGTAAAGTAGTTCGCTCGGGTCTGACGCTAGTTGCTGTTAGCTAATGACCAATCAGGAAAACCCTAATTCCGGTCGATCCTAAGTGGGAAATGGCTAGGATACTTCTGCTACGTGGCAGATGCGGGAAGACCTAGATCGCAAAACCCGTAACATTCCATGGAAGTGCCCGGGCGGAGTTTTCTAGACATCCTTTCCGATGGACTGCTAAGACGTGTCCTGGATGATAGTAGGGGACACATTACAAGTTGGTATCAGAGCCGACCAACAACAGAATTGTTTTTATGAGATCTTAAAAAAATGAAGTAAAGAAATTGTTGCTATCCAAACATTTTCTCATCTTCAATGCTGTCTTGCAGAACTATGAAGCGTGAAACAAGTTTTTGGTGTTTCGGGTCATGTTTATGACTGCAATGCATTCTCCCCTTTATAGACAAAGAATTGGGATGATGAACATCTTGGAGCAGATTTATAATCCATCACCTTTATACATAGAACGAAGATGGACGGGGTCTTCAGGAATCTACTATATAGCCGCCCACCGATTTGCTTATCTACAGACCAACCTAAAGAGGATCAAGTGGTTGGAAGACTTGAAAGTTGTGAAGCTGTTCATTTTTGTAGAAGCTCGCGTAAATTCGACTTTACATATTCAAGGTCAGAGGGTTGAAATGAACTCATATGTATATGAGGAAGTAACCCGTGTAATCCCAGCCGACAGGATTAAAGTGTTGGGCCGCCATGAGAAGTATGGATTCCAACGGAAAGGGTATCCTGAACTTCCAATGAATTATCGATTCCTAAAGATCCATGACCCAAAACCCTACTATTACACAGTTCCTGTAGACAAATGCAATACAACGTTGTTCTCCCCAAACTGAATGTAATGATTGGATTATCATCACACGAAACGTTGTATAAAGCTATGCCCATGTAAATACAAATAAAGACTTCTTTTATCAATATCTGGATGTGCATAAGAGATGTTAAAAAGTTAAGTAGCTACATTGTTTACGAGATAGCTGAACTAAAGATAAGCTAACGTCAATTATCATATAATAACGTTAAGAAAACTTTTATCCAGGCACAACCCCAGGTACAGGTTCCAAATTCACCTCCTACATCAAGTACTGCTGTGACCCAGGAGAAGAAGTTCCTCCTCAAGCAGATAAAGCCACCCGAGTTTGACGGGAGAGGCAGATTCGTCCAGGCTGATGTTGAAATTTGGATTGAATCCATGGAGGATTACTTTGAAGCAGCTGGTACTGCACCTACCAATCAGGCCATACTCGCCAAGTTAAAACTCACCGGCGAAGCCAGACTTTGGTGGAAGCAATGGTGCAGGGATCAAGGGACTTCAGAGGGGTCCGTTACCTGGGAGAAGTTGAAGAAAGCCATGCAGGGAAGATATTTGCCACCTGCATATCGTACGCAGAAAATGAATGAGTTCTACGAGCTAAAATAGCTAAGACTCACTCTTGACGCATACTACTCTAAATTCGTCTCACTTTTAAAGTATGCGCCACAGATGGACATGATGTAGCAGGTGTTTAAATTTTGCGCGAGCTTAAATCCACCCGTAAATACCCATCTCGAATCTATGCGTCCATCAAATCTTCAGGATGCACTCATTCGAGCGGCGCCTATAATTCAGGAGGTACAAGCTAGACCAAGGGGTAACAAAACTTGGTCCTATAGTGACCCGAACAGAGGAGCATTCAGACCTCAAATGAAGAGAGTTCAAGGTCACAATCCGGGACAAAGGAAGAAAGCAAGGACAAATAACGTCAACAACTTTGTTCCTACTCAAATTAATAGCCGAAACCTCCGATGTTTCCACTGCAACGAACCCGGTCACTTCAAGAGGCAATGTCCTGAGCTCAGCAGAGGACATCGTCAAATGCCTTTCCAAGGTGCAGGCCGCGGTCAAGGAGCCATTACCCGTGGAAGAGGAAGAACTGCTTGCATTGCCAATAGGCAAAGATGCGAAGAAGAAGATGAGGAAGATCCGACTATGGAAGCTGAATTCGAAAGAGCGACAGTCCATGCCGCTTTACACAAGAAAGGGCCGAATCGCCAGTTCTCGGTGATTCAGACACCGTCGGACTATCAAGGTAAAGGTTTCAAAACCTTGATTGATTGTGGCAGTACACATTCCTTTATCTCACCAGTATGTGCAAAAAGATTAGGAATAGCCACAGTAGAAGCACCTACCCTGCTTGTGGAATTGGCAAACGGTCGTGAGGTAACTTGTACCAGGCAAACTGCTAAGGTGGAATTCTTTCTGGGAGGAAAGAAAACCTCAGTCAAATTCAGAGTCATGAATTTAGGTATCCATGAGTGTCTACTCGGGATGGATTGGCTTAAGCCTAATGACGCCCACATCCATTGTGGAAAGGGTCAAGTTTCCTTTCGAAACTCTGAAAGGGAATTTGTCACAACTCAAGGTGAGGCAGGAGTGCCAAGAATCCAATTGGCCAAAGTATCTCGGATCATAAAAGGAGTTAGAAAAGGATTACCTGTTTACCTGATCAAACTCAACAAGTTAGATCAAAAGCAAGAGTCTCATGAAGGACCTTCTTGGCTAAAGGAATACGCTGACGTATTCCCTGAGGAATTGATTGAACTTCTGCCTCCAAGAGAAGTAGATCATGAGATTAGGCTAGTGCCTGGAGCTGCACCAATTGCAAAGAGACCTTATAGAATGTCTATACTAGAAGCAATTGAGTTGAAGGAATAGCTCAAGCAACTGTTAGATCAGGGTTACATCCGACCTAGCAACTCACCGTGGGGAGCTCCAGTACTATTCCAGAAAAAGAAAGATGGGACACTTCAACTATGTATTGATTACCGAGGGTTGAATCAATCAACAGTCAAGAACAAGTATCATATTCCTAGAATAGATGAGCTTCTTGATCGTCTTCAAGGTGCAAAGATCTTCTCCAAGATTGATCTCAGGTCAGGTTATTATCAGATAAGGATCAAGGAAGAAGATATTCCAAAGACGGCCTTCAATACAAGATATGGGCACTTTGAGTTCCTGGTTATGTCATTCGGGCTTACAAATGCACCTGCCACCTTCAATAGACTAATGCAGGATATTTTTAGACCATATCTTGATGATTTCGTGCTTGTCTTCTTCGATGACACTTTAGTATATTCCAAACAGGAAGAAGATCATGAACCTCAACTTCGGATTGTCCTTGAGACAATGAGGTCTCATAAGCTGTATGCAAAAATGAAGAAGTGTGCATTCTTCAAGCGTCAGATTGAATATCTGGGATTCATAGTATCATCAGAGGAAATGTCAGTAGACCCAGCCAAAGTCAGAGATGTGGTTGAATGGCCAATACTAGTACGTAGCTTTCTTGGATTGACAGGATGGTATAGGGTCTTTATCAAAAACTATGTTTTGATTGCAGCACCCCTTACAGATCTACTAAAGAAGCAGACTTCCATTACATGGTCAACTTCCGAACAAAATAGCTTCGACAAACTGAAGCAAAGTTTGGTATGAACACCTATTCTAAAACTTCCTGACCTCAATAAGGAGTTCGAGGTAGTAACTGATGCTAGCATTCTTGCCTTGGGATGTGTACTTATGCAGGAAGGTCATCCAGTAGCATACTTTTCAAGGAAATTGAAGAGTCATGAAAAGAATTATGCCACGCATGATCTAGAATTACTAGCTGTCATCCATGCTCTAAAGCTTTGGAGACACTACCTGTTGGGTAACAAGTTTATTCTAGTAACCGATCATAAGAGTCTCAAATGGATTTTTACCCAGAACGAGCTCAACATGAGGCAACGTCGGTGGATTGAAGTATTGGAGGAATATGATTTTGAAATCAAGTACCGACCAGGGAAAGAGAATGTAGTTGCCGATGCACTCAATTGCAAGGCATTCCTAAATTCCCTAATCTTGCAAAATCCATCAACGGCCAGATCTTTGGCTACAAAAGTATCTATGCCAAACAACCCTATACTTGAACTAGCTAGAGAGGAAGCATGCCATGATTTGGCATACCAAACATTGATAAAGGAAATATCTACCAAGGAGCAGAATTAGAAGTTGCAAGCTAAGTATCAGGAATTTTCCATTGATAATGGACTTGTCTACTACAGAACAAGGCTGTGTATACCAGCAAGCCAGTCACTTAAGTAGAAGATATTATGGGAAGCTCATGATTCTCCTTTCGCAGGACATCCTGGCTATGCTAAAACTCTTAATGCAGTTAGGAAAAGCTACCATTGGGAGAAGCTTAAAGGTGACGTTCTCAAGTATATCACTGAGTGTTTGTCTTGCCAACGTATCAAAGCCGAACATGTCATGATGCCAAGGACTGCAACCGCTTGACATTCCCCAAATGAAATGGGAATTCATCAGTATGGATTTTGTTGTGGGCTTACCTCAAGTCCAAGGAGGATACAATTCCATTATGGTTGTGGTTGACATGCTTACCAAGGTTGCACACCTGATTCCAGTAAAGACAAATTATAAATCATTAGTGATCGAGATTCTCTCTTCACATCACACTTCTGGAGAGCTATCTTTGAAGCTATTGGGACTCAACTCTGTTTTAGCACCGCCTACCATCCCCAAACAGATGGCCAAACAGAGCGAGTAAATCAAGTCATCGAGGATATGCTTAGGGCATACTGTTGTCGAGAGCCTAAGAGTTGGATTCAATACTTGCCTTTGGTTGAATTTGCCTACAATGCTTCTTACCAGCAGAGCATTCAAATGACCCCTTTCCAGGCATTGTATGGTCATGATTGTTGAAGTCCCCTAAACTTTTCTGATCCAACCCTAAGAGTTGAAGCTTCAAGACAAATGTTGGAGGACATGGGTGATCAAATTAGATCAATAAGACAAGACATACAAGACGGCCAAGGATAGGCAAAAGGCATACGCAGATTTGAAACGTCAAGATAGAGTCTTCGAAGAAGGAGACATGGTCTTCATCCGTGTACGCCCTAAAAAGAGTTCTCTATCCCTAGGAGAATGCAAGAAGCTAAGTCCAAGATATTGTGGGCCATATAAAATCCTCAAATGCCTAGGACCCAATGCTTATAGATTGCAACTCCCTGAGAACCTAAAGGTTCACAATGTATTCCATATCAGCCTATTGAAGAAATATGTACCCAACCCTAATCATGTACTTGATGACCAACAAATTGTAATGCCTAGTCAAGGAGTCCTTGAACTAAGGTGTAATATTTCCATTATGAGAATATTTCTAAACCCACGTGATAGTCATGCAAGGGAATTCCAACATCCAAAAAAATACGCTGATGGTGTGATTTTCGAATTATACTTGCATAAACGAGTTAAAAGAATTTACGTAGGAACCTCCTCCTAGAAAGCCAAAAGGATAACCTTTAGAATAAGGGAATTTTTTTAAAATTATTATTTCCCCCCTTTTTCCCCCAGCGACTGTCGTGCTGGAGGGGAGGGGAATAGCAAGGATGACTAAGCATCCTTGCTGGGGGTCGTAGAGGGGATAAGCCCATGCACGAGCCGCGTGGGGGGAGGGGAGGTACCTCTCCCCCTCCCATATAAACCCTGTGGGAGGAAGGGAAGGATTTGGGAGAAAGAGAGAGAGACGGGCAGCCTTCGCTCTGTTGAAACCAGGAGTCGCGAGAAGGGGACGAGCTCTGTTGGTTGCCGAGAAGATCAAGAGAGAGGGCAAGCACGGCGTAAGGCCACGTCGTCCACCAAGAGTGGAGGGAGGAGACGCCAATTTCCTGGCGGCTGCTGTGGGGCCAGGAAAGTCGCCGCCATCTTCAGTCTCGTCATTTGCCGCCTGTCCAAGGAGACGCCAGGCTGGCCCGACAGCCGATTCATCCTTTACTTCCCCCCACGTACCTTAGTAAAACCTCTAGAAGGCCTTGGAAGCTTCCAAGGGGCCTTCTTGAGCCCTTTCCCACACCTTTACTTATTAACCCTCGGGATTCTAAATTCCCCCCTAAGCCCTTATTCTTTCCCCCCTCCCGTTTTAATTATTATTTCCCCCTTTTTCCCCCAGCGACTGTCGTGCTGGAGGGGAGGGGAATAGCAAGGATGACTAAGCATCCTTGCTGGGGGTCGTAGAGGGGATAAGCCCATGCACGAGCCATGTGGGGGGAGGGGAGGTACCTCTCCCCCTCCCATATAAACGCTGTGGGAGGAAGGGAAGGATTAGGGAGAAAGAGAGAGAGACGGGCAGCCTTCGCTCTGTTGAAACCAAGAGTCACGAGAAGGGGACGAGCTCTGTTGGTTGCCGGGAAGATCAAGAGAGAGGGCAAGCACGGCGTAAGGCCACGTCGTCCACCAAGAGTGGAGGGAGGAGACACCAATTTCCTGGCGGCTACTGTGGGGCCAGGAAAGTCGCCGCCATCTTCAGTCTCGTCATTTGCCGCCTGTCCAAGGAGACGCCAGGCTGGCCCGACAGCTGATTCGTCCTTTACTTCCCCCCACGTACCTTAGTAAAACCTCTAGAAGGCCTTGGAAGCTTCCAAGGGGCCTTCTTGAGCCCTTTCCCACACCTTTACTTATTAACCCCTGGGATTCTAAATTCCCCCCTAAGCCCTTATTCTTTTCCCCCTCCCGGGATTTTTAAATTTCCCCCCCTAAGGCCCTTATTCTTTCCCCCCTCCCGGTGTTTTAAATCCCCCCTCCCTCCGGGTTTTTAAACCCCCGTAAGGCATTGTTTTCCCCCCCTCCCAGTATAATTTCCCTCCTAAGCCTTGTTCTGTTCCCCTCCGGATTTTTTTTTAATCCCCCAAAAAGTCCTTATTACTCCCCCCGGGTTTAAATTTTCCCCCCTAAGCCCCCTTGTTTCCTTTTCCGATTTTAATTCCCTAAACCCTTGCCCTTTTTCCCTCCGAATTTTTCTTTAAACTATTCAAGTCATCATCACGGCCTCGTATGTACCCCGTAAGGAAGAATATAGCCGTGAGATAAAAGATAGGGAGGGAAGTAGAGGGAGTGACGGAGGAAGAGTGGGAAAAAGGAAAAAGAAAAGGAAGGAGAAGACGGTGGAATTCCAAGAAGAAAAAGGAAAAGGCTATCTCACGTTCGAACTACGATGCCGCCGAAGAAAGTCCAAGGTGTAGCTACAGGAGGGTCATCTCCCGGTATCCATGTGGATATCTCACTTCAAAGCCAAGTTTTTTTCTTGATGTTAATTCGGTTTTAAGTCAGTCATACAAAGAAAAATTGTTAAGGAAAGATATATTTGTTCAATTTATTTTTTTAACGAAGAAGTTAGCTTATGATTGTCAATGTATACAAATTAGCTTTCTTCAAATTGCATCAAGCATTATAAAATTATAGGCAAGATTAACCATTTACTATAGTAATATATTCAAATTATATCTTGCACCATTAGTCTTATTTATTTCACAACGAATCATGGTAAAATGGCTAAATTCATGGAAGGGTTCTTCGATGCTCAAATTACTAGAGAGTTATCTTTGCTAGTTGCACATCTTAGCAAGGCAACTGTTGTTATTTGGCATGAGTTCATCTTTAAAGAAAATGGAAGTTAAATGTTAGGAATTAACAAGTATAAAAATTAGATATACGAACTCATTTGGAAAGAAAATATAATGGGAAATTAGTGGATGACACTCTATTAACACTTTTCCCCTACTATTTGAGGACTTGGAACTAATAAATTGTGTATACACCAATTTCTCAACTAGGCCTCCCAAGAAGTATTGTCGTCTTGTATCATCTTGGCATTATGCTATATGCCAAATTAAACTGTATTGATTAGGAAGGTTAATTGTCACTAAAATAGTAAAACCGTAACAAGACGAGTAAGATTACCTTCCAAAAGATAATCGAACCAATCTAAACATAGAAACATTCATACCCTAAACACTTGACTACTTTCCTTACCGTAGGGACAATAAATTCGTAAAGATAAGAAACTAGGGTTTGTCCCTAAGGTTCTTAAATGAAGAAACCCTAGGCCTGACATACGTCAGCTTAAGGAATCTAAACAGATTATTCCATCGCCAGACTTGCGCAACATGTATGAAATCATTTTGTGATTGATTCACAAGGAGAAAAGGGAAAAACCCTCTTCAAGGACGGCAGATCCTTACGCAAGTTATCTTGCAAAAAGACATAGTTTTGGATATCCTTCTAAATAAGGAAAGTTGTAAAATAGAAACTAGCATATCTAAGGTACCTTAGGGTTAACCAAGTTGGGTATACCCTACACCCAAATATAAGGGATCTTGCCAAGTTACAAGACATCTTGAGAATGACTGCTGATACACTCAAAAAGGAAAGAACACTTCCTTAGCAGTTTGCCATACAACTGGGTTGATTAATGGAAATGTTTGTGCTTGCTAGAGATTGTAGGGCTGTGTTTGAATTATGAATTACAAATTAAACAAGTACCTATACTTCAGGTTAAAGGCCTGAAGGGAGAGGCAGCTTCAGTTACCCCCGACTGCTGCCTGACCCTAACCAAGGGGGTTGTTGACCACGCCGGGAATGTGGACCGAACCCGCCGTGAGAGGTCTCTCCGTTGAGTTCTACTTGGAGCAGGAGGATGCTTGGGTGCCAGGGGGGGCTCTGGCCGTAAATCCCTCGCCTTCCGGATCCTGCACAAGAGGCTAACGTGACTCGGGATTGGATCTCGAGGACCGCATACTAGTTGACGGGCGGAAGCTTGGAATAGTAATCCCTGGAGATTACTGGTTAAGCCTTCGGGCAGGTTATGGAAAAACCTACGGGCGGAACTCCTTGTATTTCAAAGATAAAATGATGAAATGTTAAAAGAACTTGCTTGATGTTGTTTTTCTATGTCTCGTGATAATATTACGTGAAGGAACCAGTGCTTAACAAGGTTAATTAAAAAGCCTGATTGTTATATGTCAAATTAATGTGTTAGATAATTACATAACTAAAACAAACCGAGGAAAGTGCGGAGGATGGGCCATGGGTCCGTCCTACGGTTGGGTGGTCCCGGTTAGCCGGGAACTTTTCTCAAAAATCTCGAAGAACAGCAGAATGATCATCATCATAAAAAAGAATAACGAGAACGATGACCTAGAGTTATGTCTTACCCGAGGGGAACGGAATGGGACTATGCCTTATGGCAGAGAGGTTGAGCTTTGCATCCCTTTCGTTTCCCATTCTCCTTGAACCAAGTGCAGCGTGAATTCGCTTCGGACCTGGCTTTTCTGCGTAAAGTAGTTCACTCGGGTCTGACGCTAGTTGCTGTTAGTTAACGACCCCTTTAGGAAAACCCTAATTCCTGTCGATCCTAAGTGGGAACGGCCAGGATACTTCCGCTACGTGGCAGACGCGGGAAGAACTAGATTGCAAGATCCGTAACATTCCATGGGAGTGCCGGGTGGATATTTCTAGACATCCTTTCCGATGGACTGCTAAAACGTGTCCTGGATGATACTAGGGGACACGTTACATAAGGCCGGAAAGGATCTTAGATGTTAGGGAAAGATAGTTAAGATCTAGAACCTTGAAAGAATGCCTTGTCGAGTGGAAATATTATCCCGAAGAGGATGCCACTTGGATAGATGAAAGCTCTCTCAACCATCAATATCCCCAGTTTATCTTGAGATGAGGACATCTCGATTCCTCCAAGGGGGAGAGAATGTAATATTCCGCGTTAAAAAAATAAATTGGTTTAATGGAATTTTTTTCCCCCCCCCTTATCCCTCCAGTCGACTGACGAGCTGGAGGGGGAGGGGAATAGAAGGAGCTATTAAGCTCCTTGGTGGAGCCTTATGGAGGGAGGGGGACCATGCGTGATGACACGCCGGGAGGAAAGATCCCCCTCCCCTCCACTATTTAAACGAGGGGGGGGCCGCTGGAGAAGGGGAGGCTAAGCTGTGAGGAATAGAGGCCGAAGAAGACAACCCTTCCGTGATTGAGAAGATGAGAGGAGTGCTACTGAATCGAGGAGCAGCTGCACACGCCGTTGAGTCTCTGCTCGATGCCGCTATCGTGAGTGGAAGCCGCCTCTGCTGTGTCGTGAGTAGTTGCCGTCATACGCTCACCGCGTGTAGTGGTTGCCATCCCAGCCCAGACCACGTGCTGGGCCACAGATCACCATAAGCTTCTAAGGGGAAAGGTCCTTAAGCCCCTTTCCCCCCCCTTACAAAAATTTCCTTCCTAAGGGCCCTTTCATACCCTTTTTGCCCCACCTAAAACCCCCTTCAAGGTTATACACCCCTCCCTTTCCCCCCCTTTTTTTTTCCTTTCCCCCGGGTTTTAATCCCCCCCTAAGCCCTTGTTCCCCCCCCCCAAATTATCCTTAGAAGGCCTTAAGAGGTCTTTAAGCCTTTCTAATCCCCATAAGGCCCTTGTTTTCTCCCCCCGGGTTTCAAAAATTCCCTTAGCCCTCCCCATGATTTTTGGAACCACACACCCCCTAGGTTTTTTCTTCCTTTTTCCCTTAAGCCCCTCCCTTGGCTTTGGGAACCTAACCCCCGTGTTTTATTCCCCTAAACCCTTTTTCACCCCTTATAACCCTTTTAACCCTTTTTCAACCCCCCTCATAACTCTTATTTTCCCACAACTCCCTAAGCTTTCTTCTTAATCCCCCGTATCTCCATTATTATTTTCCCCCCGAACCTAAAAATCCAAATCATCATCATGGCCTCGGATGGTATCCCGTAAGGGAGAAATAGCCGTGAGATAAAATATGGGGAGGGGAAGTAGAGGGAGTGAAAAGAGGGAGTGAAGGAGGAAGAGTGGGAAAAAGATAAAAGAAGAGGAAGGAGAAGACGGTGGAATTCCAGAAGAAAGAGGAAAAGGCTATCTCACATTCGAACTACGATGCCGCCGAAGAAAGTCCAAGGTGTAGCTGCGGGAGGGTCATCCCCCGGTATCCATGTGGATATCTCACATCAAAGCCAGGTTTTTTCTTCTTGGTGTTAATTCGGTTTTAAGTTGATCATACAGAAGAATAGGATATATTTGTTCAAGTTATTTGTAACGAAGGAGTTTAGCTTATGAATGACAATGTATAGAACTTAGCTTTCTTCAAATTGCATCAAGCATTATAAATTATGAGCAAGATTAACCATTTACTATAGTAGTATATTTTAGTTAAATCCTAAGGTGTAGAAATTATATCTTGCACCATTAGTCTTATTCCTTTCGCAACGAATCGTTGTAAATGGTTAAATTCATAAAAGGTTTCTTTCGTTGCTCAAATTACTAGGAAGTTATCTTGAATATTTGCACATCTTAGCAAGGCAAGTGTTGTTAGTTGGCATGAGCTCATCTTTAAGAAAAAACGGAAGTTAAATGTTAGGAATTAACAAGTATAAAAATTAGATATACGAACTCATTTGGAAAGAAAATGTAATGGGGGATTGCTGGATGACACTCTATTAACACTTTTCCCTTGCTATTTGAGGACTTGGGGACTAATAAAGTTTGTATACACCAATTTTACAGCTAGGCCTTTTTGCCCCAAGGAGTATTGTCGCTCTTTGTATCACCTTGGCATTATGCTATATGCCAAATTAAACTGTATTGAAAAAGTAAATTGTCACAAGGATAGTAAAATCGTGACAAGACGATTAATATTACCTTTCAAAAGGTAACTGAACCAATCTAAACATAGAAACATTCATACCCTAAACACTTGACTACTTTCCTTACCGTAGGGACAATAAATTCATAAAGATAAGAAACTAGGGTTTGTCCCTAAGGTTCTTAAAAGAAGAAACCCTAGGCCTGACATACGTCAGTTTAAAGAATCTAAACAGATTATTCCATCGCAGGACTTGCGCAACATGTATGAAATCATTCAGTCTTGTGATTGATTCACAAGGAGAAAGGGGAAAAACCCTCATCAAGGACGGCAGATCCTTACGCAAGTTATCTTGCAAAAAGACGTATTTTTGGATATCCTTCTAAATAAGGAAAGTTGTAAATCGGAAACTAGCATATCTAAAGCACTTTAGGGTTAAGCAAGTTGGGTATGCCTAACATCGGAATGTAAAAGGATCTTGCCAATTTACAAGACACCTTGGGAACGAGTGCTGATACACTCAAAAAGGAAAGAACACTTCCTTAGCAGTTTGCCATACAACTGGATTGATTAATGGAAATGGTTGTGCTTGCTAGAGATTTTAGGGCTATGTTTGAATTATGAATTACAAATTAAATGAGTACCTATACTTCAGGTTAAAAGGCCTGAAGGAAGAGGTAGCTTCAGTTACCCCCGACTGCCTGCCTGACCCTAACCAAGGGGGTTATTGACCGCGCCGGGAACGTGGACCAAACCCGCCGCGAGAGGTCTCTTCGTTAAGCTCTACTTGGAGTAGGAGGACGCTTGGGTGCCGGGGGGGCTCTGGCCGTAAATCCCTCACCTTCCAGGTCCTGCACAAGAGGCTAACGTGACTCGGGATTGGATCTCGAGGCCCGCATACTAGTTGACATGCGGAAGCTTGGAATAGTGATCCCTGTGGATTACTGGATAGCCTTCGGGCGGATTATGGACAAGCCTACGGGTGGAACTCCTTGTATTTCAAAGATAAAATGATGAAATGTAAAGAAAGAACTTGCTTGATATTATTTTTCTATGTCACGTGATAAGATTACGTGAAGGAACCAGTGCTTAACGGGGTTAATTAACGAAGCTGATTGTTATATGTCAAATTAATGTGTTAGATAATTACATAACTAAAACAAACCGAGGAAAGTGCAGAGGATGGGCCATGGGTCGGTCCTGCGGTTGGGTGGTCCCGGTTAACTAGGAACTTTTCTCAAAAATCTCGAAGAACAGTGGGATGATCATCATCATCGAAACGAATAATGAGAACGATGACCTAGAGTTACGTCTTACCCGATTTACGCTGTTTTAGGGGAACGGAATGGGACTATGCCTTGGCAGAGAGGTTGAGCCTTGCATCCATCTCGTTTCCCATTCTCCTTGAACCAAGTGCAGCGTGAATCCGCTTCGGACCTGGCATTTCTGCGTAAAGTAGTTCGCTCGGGTCTGACGCTAGTTGCTGTTAGCTAATGACCAATCAGGAAAACCCTAATTCCGGTCGATCCTAAGTGGAAAACGGCCAGGATACTTTCGCTACGTGGCAAACACGGGAAGACCTAGATCGCAAAACCTGTAACATTCCATGGGAGTGCGGGGTGGAGTTTTCTAAACATCCTTTCCGATGGACTGCTAAGACGTGTCCTGGATGATACTAGGGGACACGTTACATCTTTGCAGCATCCCCCTGGCCTCGAAGCACTCCCTCCCTCTGGCCCAAGTTTGGAGCGTCGAGCTTGTCTGCTCGAAGCTGAAGCATCTGATCGCATTGAAGTAGATCTAGCAGAGCGCCCCGACGAAGACCGAGATAGCTCCTGGTTTGCCATATCTCTGAATCTCGCGATCTGATATGGAGACATGCGTGTGAAGATATCCTATAACTCCTCATCGTCATCCTGAAAATGTCACCTGCACAGATAAAAAATGATGTTAGAATAATCAATTTAAATCAGACAAAGCACAGTAATATAAATCCTAAAAAAAAGATCTCACTTCAAATGCATATCTTATGTACCCTTATAAGTGATTGGTCAACGAATTGAGTAAGTGGATGCTCCAAGTATGAAGTATCCTATGGTCCCATGTCAATCCCCTGACACAACTTCGCATACACTGGAAGGTCGATAAACATGTCATCACAAAAGGATGATTCCACCTCATTCTCAAAGAATTCTTGGACTCCTGTATTTCCATCATTGTTAGCCGATGCTGGCTCCAAGCTTTCAGTGGCCTCCACCCCTTGCAATATCAACCCCTCTATTTGCATATTATCTTCATCTATGCTTGGAACATCGCTTTAATCATATACTCTCGCACTTCGGGGAGTTGAAGGTATAACATACCACCATCGAGGTTGTCGGGGGTTTGGATAGAAGATTACATGTTCACAAACACGTACAAGAGAATTTAAACCATTGTGACATAAACCATGTCGTAATACAATTAACAAACAAATGAGTCCATGCACTTGTTCACAATGGGCCGGCAACACAAAGGTGTCGCGCAAATCTGTCCATATTTTTTCGGAATCTATTTCGAGAAATCCAAATGGACCTCGTTGTTGAACTGTTGCTCTGAATTGTTGCTCGAGCTCCTCCAAGTACCACTTTGAACCGCTGCACATCGAATAGTATCATGGAGAAGCTACGGTAATCCATCGTAACAATACTTTGCAAGTTTCCAAAATACTCCATCTCGTCCACAACCGTGTTTGGATCCGTTGCTCGTCGCCGTCTCTCTTTCTTGAACCTTGCCATGATACCACAGTCCATTGTGGAGAGCATTTTGTCAATATGCTCCACGCAAAAATGTCGTCCGCGCGACCACGCTGCACTATATATTTTGTACTGTACATTCAAATACTCAAATTAGATGTCACATATAAAATTTAGATACGATAAATCCTAAACCCCTCATCAACTTTGGACTACATCCCCTTGAGAATTCCCACTCCTCCATTGAGACCTCTGTCCCTTTGTGAGACGCTGCGGTCAAAGCTCCATGCAACCATCACATTGACATGAACCATGGCATCTCCTCCATGCCCTCGGGATATTGAATCGGTCTCGATGACATGTACTACGTTAGAATTCAGCTCGCGCTTCCTCTTAATCTTGCCTAGCGATCTGGTACTTGGCGAGCCACGTCTCCATAGAGGCATGGTGCAACATACAAAAGCGATTCACCTTCTCCTCCATTGAGGCATCTTTTTTCTACCCCATTTCCAACCATCATATCTCCAGTCAGTCTATCATCGTTCTTCAGTGACCATAGCATTTCGTTGTCTGGATCCACCGTTGATAGCCATTGTGAAATATGCACTAGCGCCTCAGACACCAACCAACCTTCAGCCATGCTACCCTCTGGCCGAGCTCCTTGTCGCACAAAGCCTTTCAGGGTTTTCATGAAGCACTCCAAGAAGAACATCCATCGCGTATGGACAGGTCCAACAATCTCCACTTCATCTACAAAATGCATAAGAAGGTGGATTTGTATTGTGAGCATGCTGATGGGCAAGTATTTCTCAAATAGACATACCATCTCCACTGCTCCCCTCCTCACAGATTCAATAGAGGACGTCTTAATCTCCTTCTATGAGATCCATTGCACCAAAGTCCATAACCTATAAATGTCCCCGCGTATTTCTGGAATAAAACATCCTGCGATCGCGATCGATAGTACAAATTGCCACAAATGAGAAAGCATTATGAATAATGGCTACACTCCAAATAGCAAAATGCGCACACCAATTATAATCCATTCGTAGTACAAACCTGATATATCTTATGCCAGTCATGGGATTTTAGCCCTAATAATTGGTTGTCTTTAGAAAATATAGACTTGAGAGAACGTATCATACCCGTCAGAGTGCGGATAGACACTAAAACAGAAACGAGGCATAAACGCGTATGTTAGACGTGCAAAGTCGGGCGCGCCTATCATTGCATCTATATGTGCATATAAAAGAGCATGTAAATAGACGCGAATTTTGTGTCTATATATCCGCGTAAATAGGTGTGAATATAGACGCGTCTTTAGACGCGTAATTATTTAACCACATGAAATTGGACTTAATATAATTAAAAAACCAGATTTAATAATTATTTTTGCATTGCTCTCTAATGAATGGCAGTTCCTCCAGTTGACAAGTCTGATATAAGTAATTAGTGACAAGTGACAGAAACCTTATTATACAATTAGTAGCAAGCATTGCATGTATCTTGTAATTTCTCTACTTGAAGATGATAAAAAATACTTCCTTTTTATTATGGAAAATTCAATTTAGCTTTAAACTTGACTATTGATTCTTGAGTATGCACGTGTACGCATGATATTTTCCATAGAATTAAGAATACACATTGAATCATTAAGCAAATTAAGTATATTACAGTGAATGATCCATCTCATCTTCAATGAGATCAACTATCTACTTCTAGGTCTATGTTACCAAGAGGTAACGAAACAAATAAGTCTATCCCACTATCAAATGTGTTGCTATATTGCTCAATAACTTCATCAATATCATCAATCACATTATTGACCTATTCTGCATTTCCTTGAACATCCTCGCGAGGTTCGTCTTATACTATATCATGCATATCATCCATTATGGTGTCATCATGTACATCATCATTAATTGTTGGATTGTCATCTGTTATCTCTATGTCGGTAATATTACCATATATTGGTTTTGAAGGATTAGATATAGGGATGACATACCACCATCGGTTATTGTTCACCATTGGATGATACAGAACCTGTATTTGAAAAACAAAAGCAAGAAACTTAAATACTTATTATATTGTGTATATGTATCACATGTATACATATAAAAAAATTAGCTTTTGCATATATACCTGCTCGCATTATTGAGGTAGTACTAATGTGTCATTTTTGTTTTGGTGAAATTTTGTAGAGTCAATGATTACAAAACCACTTGGATGATGTCTGATTGTGCAATGCTCACCGTTTATTACCACTTCTTTAAACCACTTCACATCCAATACATATATAAAGAATCATCTGAAGTCAAGCTTCAGAATATCTTGGATCAAGCCACAATAACCTTCCATGGTACCATTGGCATCCTCGAAGTAAGCAAGGACACCACAATCTTGGGTATTTCTCTTTTCATCTATATGTTGAGTTCGAAGATATTTACCCTCACACCAAATAGCATTGAATAATATGCACTAGTAGTAAAAGATTAAGATCAAACATGTCAATTTTTTATATAAAATATAACTTATAAAAAAAACTAATTGATAGTATGTCTCACCTTTGATAAGAAACCTCGTGTGTATTCCCACTCTTCTTGAGATATATTAATTTCCTCCTCTTTTTCCATTCTCTCCATTTCCTCATGTAACCAATCTATATCAATATGACGTGGGAGTGCATTTAGATGATCTGGAAATGAGACATTACATCCATATCTGGTGCGAAATGCTTGTCTTTCGCTTTTTCTTCTTGCCCTTGCTTCATTATATAGTGTCACCCATTTTCTCATTACATCACTATTGAGCACACAAAAACTATTTAACTTACGAAGTTCTTCTTTTGTTAGCACTTTACTTATTCCTTTTCATTGAGGTTTATAGAGGTCATCCTCAAGTCTTCATCATCTTTCCATAGTTGTGGTTGAGAGGGGTCCACTTCAGCAAGATATTCAGAGATATAAACAAGGGATGATTGCACTAACCAACCCTTAGCCATGCTTTCCTTAGGCCGTGTTTTTTGCCTCACAAAATCTTTCAAGGTTTTCATGAAGCGCTCAAGAAAAAACATCCACCTTGCATGAACTTCCCCACAAAGTGCGATCTCATCAATCAAATGTACGAGTAAATGTATTTGAGTAGTCAAAATGGATCGAGGAAAATTTTCCTCCACCAAACAAACCACCTCAACAGATAATACTTGAGCATCTTGCAATGTGTTTGGATCAATTTCCTTCGAGCTCACGTATCTGTCAGGATGTATTTGACAATTGTTTATTTTTGTGTAGAAATTCAAAGATATATAATGAAAAAATACAATGTATACGCACCTCACAAGCTCTCCCATCTTGTAAATGATATCACGTACATCTTTGGATACACAATGGGATATGCTAGTAGGAAGTACGAACTCAATTTAAACAATATTCATAGATCAAATGATTAGTTGAGAAAAAAGTCATCATACCCCAAAGTTTACACATAGCTACTCCACTAATTACTATATTCATGGTTAGAGATACCCTTACTTGAATCATTTTGTGCCAATCGTGGGACTTCAAACCAGATAGTTTCTCCACACCTCTTTTCTTTTTCTTTATGAAGGCTCCCTTGAGACATCTCATACATCGCGTGGGTGTTCGAAAGCTACATATTTGTTCCTTCACTATTTTTTCCTCGTTCTTTGACAACATCCAAGGTGCATGGGATAGCTCAATCTTTCCTCCGGGTCCAATGCATGGCCAGGCTCGTCTCATGCAACCAATGTTACGTAAATCCTCCCTTTCATTGATTGAATCATGAGCCCCTATCAAGTGATCCCATAATGTAGATACAACATTTTTGAATATGTGCATGGGGTCCAACAGGTGATTGATCTTGAGTTCATTCCAATATGAAAGATGAAAAAAATATGGAGAACCTAACAAAGAAACAATATATTATGTAAACAATTCATCATGCTAAATACTTTAAAGTCAATCGAGAGAAATGCACTTCTTACCGACTCATGCAGAGTGGAGGGTGGCTGTTGGCATTAATCCATCTCTCCTTCCAATCTCGAATGATTAGAGATTGTGGAGTCATTCCATTAGTAGGGAGAACATATTTGGGATGGTCAATAAGAAGAAAACGATGACGATTGTCATAGATAACCTTCTTTAAATATGCCGGTCTAGAGGAAACTAGAGAGGGACCGCAAATAGGACATGCATGATATCCTGATGTGGTTAAACCTGAACAAATAAGTGAATTAATAAAATGCAATTGATTCAAGTCTTGAATTTCAAATATAGAGTTATATACATGTACCTGAACACTCTCCGTATCCTGGAAAGTCATGCATGGTCCACAACAACATGGCCTTCAATGTGAAATCTTTAGAGGATGCAGATGCACTTGTATCTTGCACCTCAATACCTTCCCATAACATTTCTAACTCTTCAATCAAAGGCTCTAAGTAAATGCCCATGTTTTTTACCTTCTGCTTTCTAGGAATCAGAAGGGACAATATTACATGTCCCTTTTTAATTGCCATGGATGGAGGCCAAATATTATAGTTCACCAATACCACTAGCCATACACTGTATGATGTGCTTTTGATGCCAAATGGATTGATTCCATCCATACCTAAACCAAATCTCAAATTTCTTGGCTCTTCTTTGAAAATGGGCCACAAATTATCTATATATTGCCATGCCAGTGTGTCTGCAGGGATCCTCCATTTTCCATCACTTGAACGATGACTAGCATGCCATGACATAAGCTTTCCAATAGACTTACACTTGAACATAAGTTGAATACGTGGAACAATTGGAAAATGTCGCAAAACCTTACGAGGCACATCCATTGACTTCATCTCCACTTCGTATCTTGATTCACCACAAATACAACAAACAATTGGTTTTTGTTCTCATTCTCTTTTTCTTTTTTAATTTGTTTGAGAAGGGATTTCTTCTCTTGTAACTCAATAAAATTAATGTCAACTGAAACGTCTTGGTTTACAACACGTAACAACTTTAGATACATGGAAATTAGACATATTAATAGTATGGTTAACTATAGATTCCTTCAAAATAAACATTGAACAAATTTTAGATTTTCTATCCACTATATCTACTTGGTTCTAATATAGGGAAGATGATTGGCATTGATAAAGCAATATATGCTATTCCATATCCAACACCTTTCATAATGCAGAAAGATCATAAAGTCAATCTAAGGTCTGCACAAATTGATCCCTTTTCATCCAAATTAAGTCTACCTCATAGGAAAGATTCCACCTTAACCCCACAAGGATCAATCTAAAGCAAGCCTTAATCGTGACGTGACTATGGTTTCCTACCATAGTTATCTAATATTATCTTAAGATAACTACTTTGCTATCATCTCTTAAACTAAAGTAGAACATTGCATTGGTTTAAAGAGAGTGAGAAATGAGGGGAGTAATATGCATCAACCACTTTATTAATAAGGTATAGTTTCAACTCAAGTTCCCCTAAAATAACATTGATTTGGATCTAGGAGGACACACTAGGATAGTTGATATTCGATCATTCCTAACTTGACCTAATCTAGCATTTCAAAATTTTAATGGAATTCTCTTGGCTAACCAAGACCACTTTGATGTATAAAAAATCCATCGGCAATTTAAACACCCCCTTCATCCCTTTTCCTTGAAGAGTAGAATTTAACTACGTGACCAAATATTGACCATCCTATAAATTTTCAATGTATATGAAAATTCCCAAACTCCCTACTATAGTGTTCAAATGGTTATTTTCTAGCAAGGATAATCGTGCTCCAAGTTAGCCATAGAGGGAGGCTTAGATATGCCGCCTCGATTGACTTGTAGATGTGGTGGCTCTGGTGGATGCTCTGGAGATGTGGAGGATGTATCTCTGCATTATATTAGGAATCTTCATTCTATGAGCATGGGTGACTCTACTATAAGCGGCAAGGGTGTTGTGTAGTTTTAGATGTTATGACCCTATGGTTGGTTGGTACTCCTCTCTCTCATCTCTAGATGCTACGAAGGGTGGCTTTGGTGCATATTATGGTAATGTAGATATTTTAATCCCTTCCCATCGATCAAATTTACATTGGTCACCTAAATTAGTAACATCCATAGGCACTATCTCCCATGCGACACCTAGTTTTGCTCAATTGTCTCTAAGTGGCACTCTTGCAATTATAGCTAATGTCTAGGATTTTCTTAGATATGCTAGGTAGTGTACTTCTAGGTGGTAGAGAACCTATGTTAGACTATGCCCAACATTCGATACTTGGTGGACAGGGCCATTAGTGCTATGCTCATGAATGATGAAGAGAGGAGGCTCATAACATGAATGCAAGAGTTATGCCAATAAAAGTATTTTGGCACAATGTATTGGATAGATGAAAAAGTGTGCCAAAAAAAATAAATAACTACATGATGATAGCATCTTTGCATGATAGTTTTTCAAGATCTTTTTTTTATTGATTGATTCTCCACATGGTGGATGAAGGTACATATGTGTGCATATATGTATTATAGATAATCTGATGCTCACAAGGCACAAAGTATAGAAGGAGGAAGCTCGAGTGGCTAGACAAGGAGGATTGGAGGAGACTCAAGGAGGAGGCCACTTCCTCTTCATAGAGATGGTGGCAATGGCACAACTAGAGGCAAGAGCAATGCATCACCTTGGTAGTGACAGCCATAGAATCTACCCAAAGGACTTTGTATTATTTCTATTTGTTGTCAAGACTTTATTATTTTCCATATTGCTCATAGTAGTAATTGAACTTTGACAATGCTAATTGCACTTCTTTGCAGCACTTTATGACAACTTGCGATCCGACTAGGCTTCAAATAACATATGTATAAAAGTATAATGGTTTGAATACCCTCATCGAGAAGCTCTATGTGTGTGTAGTCTCATATGTTGTCTCTTTTAGTGTAGCATAGCTATAGTTCTCATATCTTCTCTAAATTTGAACTAATGTTTGATTATGTTATAGAACCCTTTTGATGATCTACTGCATTGAGATGAGGTCTAGGATAACAACCACTTGTAGTAGATCTTATAGACCATGGAAGTTTAGCTACTTGGAGCACTAATATCTTTTTTGCCTTTTGCTCTATCCCTTCCACCATGTAAGGTCTTATTGTCTTCATTGTTTTTTAAAAAAATGCAATCATACTTATTTTGATGTTAATAATTATATTTATTATATGCGGCTTAGATTAGGCAATATTTAAATTCTTGGTGGCTTATTTTAGTTCAATGCTATCCACATCATAACTATAAAATTTGTGACATTGAATCGACATTTGTTTTCTTTTGTTATTTATATATCAAATAATTTACACTATTTAAATTTAATGGTAAGATTGGTTCTTAGCCCAATGTGGTTAGAAAAGTGGTAGGGTTGCAAAACCTTGCCTATAAAAAAGAATTATTTGGATGTGTTCCATTACTATATTTACTATAATTGTCATTATTTGTCACTATCGTGTTGCAAATAGCAACAATTACAACATCACTATTTCTCTCACTATATAACAATGATTTTATGGCAACACTTGTAGCAACAACCAAAAATACTTGTTTTTGGCTCTCCTCCAACACACATGTTAGTGACTAGTCCCATCATATTGACATAAATACATATTCCATTTATGACAATGAGCTAGGTCAGAAGGTAACATGGTTGAAGGTTGGTTGGTGTCAGAGGCGTTAGTGCATATTTCACAGTGATTGCCAAACGGTGCATTTAGACAACAATATGCTATGGTCGCTGAAGGACAATGATACAGTGACTGGAGATGTGGTGGTTGGAAATGGGGTAGAAAAAAGGATGGATGTTGCAATGGAGAAGAAAGTGAATCGTTTTTGTATGTTGCACCATGCATCCATGGAGACATGGCTTGCTAGGTATAAGCAAGCCAGGAAAGATCGGGAAGAAGTACGATCGGAATTTCGATGCAATAAAAGCCATCGGCCAATTTGATATCCCGAGGGCATGGACGAGATGCCACAGTTTATGTCTATGTGATGGTTACATGGAGCTTTGATTGCATCTTGTCACGAAGGGGTGGAGGTCTCTATTGAGAGGAGTGAGAATTCTCAAGGGGATGCAGTCCAAAGGTGACCACATGTTTTATAAGTTATCGTATCTAGATTTTATATGTGATAACTAATCTAATCATTTCGATGTATAGTACAAAATATACAATGCAGAATGGTCACGCGGGTGACATTTCCACGTCGAGCGCATCGACAAAATGTGCTCCACAACGGATTGTGGTGTTATGGCAAAGTTCGAGCAAGAGAGCCGATGGCAAGCCACGGATCCAAATACTATTATAGATGAGATGGAGTATTTTGGAAACTTGTAAAGTGTTATCTTAGTGGATTACCGTAGCTTCTCCATGATCATATTTGATGTGCAATGGTTCAAAGTGGTACTGGAAGGAGCCGGAGGTCCATCTAGATTTCTTGAAATAGATTCTGAAAAAAGATGGATGGATTTGCATGACATTTTTGTCTTGCTAGCCCATTGTGAACAGGTGTATAAATAGTTTTTTTAAAATTTTATTATGACATACACACTACAACAAAAATACTCCATAGACGCGCTTGTAGACACAATATTTGAATTGTGAAAAAAAAAGTTGGATGTGTTTATTAACGCATCTATTTGCGCGTCTATAAAATCGCGTCTAAAAGCGCGCTTATGATCAGAGTTACATGCACACTTAGACGCGCCTATAGACGCGTGTATAAATGCGCTACGTAAATATATAATCATATTTATAAAAAAGTGGACATATTCATATTGTGTGTCTATACAAGCATGTATCTACACGTCTAAAACCGCGTTTACTTTGAAAGTTTTTGACGAGAATAGATGCGCATTTATCCTGCAATTTAGACGCACTGATAGACGTGCAAAACAGAGGTATGAAAAAAAAACCAGAGAGCATGTGGCTTTGCAAGCCACATGCTCTCTGGTTTTTTTTCCCCCCATCAACATCAAATTGTATGCTTAGGGAAAACAGAGAAAGATTATTTCGAAGATTGGATACTGAAAACAAAACAATGTATGTAGCACATGAAATTTCATATATATAGATGAAACATTTTTACATTATAATTCTAGTGCTTGTGATTATATTGCTCATGGTGCGATTATATTGCTCCTCCATAATGAGTCCCTCCTCGTAGAAATGCTGCCAAGTGAACGCCCGGTTATGACCTTGATGGTAGCCTATCTCTCTAGGAGTAGGCGTCCTACCAACGATATGATACTACAAAACAATTTGAACATACAACGTATTAAAACACACTACATAATGAAGTGAAAAAAATTACAAAATTTAATTTAAAAAAAGAAATCAAATAATACTTACAAACTCAGCCTCCTATGACTCCCTGCCACTCGATCCATAATGCGATGATCCCACGGTTGCCATCTGGATACGTCGCGCCTCTGCATGTTGGCGACTTGTCATTTTCTCCGCTGCTCTCTTCTTGGCCTCTTTCCACTCCTTGCAATGGAAATTGGGTGGGTGGCCATATCCAGGGCGCCCCTGCTCTTGTCTCCGCAATGACTCCTTGGCGCGCGTCATAAGGTGAGATCTCTTGTTCTGAAGCGCGTCTCTCACCTTTGAACGTGAGAGTGGAATTTTGGTGCCGAGAAGTGCTTAAAAATAGCTAAAAATTATGAATATCAAGTCAACGTCGAAGGTGGCGGCTCGATCTAGGACGATTTTAAGCGCCAAAGTGCTTTAAAGGCGCCCGAGCGACACTCATTGATTTTTCATAATTTTTCAGACAGTCGTGCAAGTTGACAAGAGCTACTAGCCAATGCGGGATACCAAGCCGGACGCCCAAGATTTTTCAGAGCTCAATTCCGAGTCCGGACAGGGAAATGGCCAAGAAATCGGTCAAGATGCGAAGAGGTGGACATTAGAGTGGCCAAATGGGCAAGTGCCTCTTGGGAGCCCAACATTTTATGCCATTTGACAAGAGGGCATGAAAAAAAATCGTGAGATGAAGGAGAAGAAGGTGCCATCAACAAGCACCGAAAAATGCGCCATGGAGGATGGAGAGGCAACATTCAGCCTACAAACAACCACTATAACTGATCATTGCCCTTGCGTCCCTCCTAGATGCCAATCATATCGCCGCCTCTCGCCCGAGAAATGGTGGTCTCTGTGAAGAATTCTGATTTCAGTCTTTCTCTCTCCTCCCTCTCTCTCCCCTAAAGGCAGATTCATGTGGTGAAGAAGAAGAAGAAGAATGGATGATGGATGCTTGTCCAATGAAGACCGGATTGCTCCGTGGTGTAAGAGGAAGGAAGATTGCTGATTGTGGACTGTCAAGAGCATTAATGGTGGCTGGAAATCAATCCCGAGATATGGCAAATAAAAACCCGCAACCCGCAAAGAACGTTAATCTCATGTTTACAAAGGAAATTGATGTTTTATGCAATTTGCTTCATGAATATTTGTTCCCATGGGATGATTATGCATTATGATGTTATTTGCAATGTCTTTTAACTATTTATCATCAAAAAATCAGAAAATCATAAGTATTGTGGATGAAATTAGTAGTGTAAATCCCGTAATACACATTAAATATGGAAAAATTGGGTGTTTTTGAGATATCAATGGAAAATATAATAAGACACACCAACTAAATGTTTGTTCTTTCTGCAAATGAACCTAAGGGCCACAACCCATAACTAATTTTGAATTTTCAGTTATTAAATATTGCAAAAAATACAAGAAAAATAGAAAAAATGGAGAAAAGTAGGGGAAAAATGGATTTTGAGTGCCGAAAATTAAGAAAAAATAAGAACCATGTTTGTGGATATATGGGGGGGTCTGAAGTATGAGGTTTAGCCTCAATTCAGTCCTACCTCTATGTTTTAGTGAGTTTTTATGGCTTTTTATGCAATAAAAATGTGGAAAATAAACCTTAAACCTATGCACTATGCACAACCTAAACGGGTGAGGGGGTAGAGTGTATGAAAAAGTGTTTAAATGCTGAATGAAATGATGAAAAGCTTGCTGGTTTTTATGCATACAATTTAGGTTGGTCGATAATTTAAAAAAATAAAAACCTAGTAGCACGAGGGTTTCTTGGTGCTAGGTTCATGCAACGCAGCATACGAGCGATAGTCAAAGTCATTGAAAGAATGCTTTTGCACTAAACACAAATGCTGATTTTCTTAATTGTTTGAGCACATGGACATTCACAATTTGCATGAAGCATGAACGATAAAAAGTATCAGACAATACCTCCTGGATGCATGGCAAATGCTTTCTAGAAACGTGACCAACGTTGAGTGAGTAAGGTTGTCCAAGCTGTAGGCTAGGCATTGGGTCTAGGAGGAAAGTAAAGTGAGGAAAATAGTACATTCCTGGATACGATCAATTGGTACCTTGAGTGGAAATGTGTGCGATGTTGTGTTTTATATGTTTAGCGACGCATCGAGGGGCCAATCCCCAAGGTGTAGGAGAGTCGCAGTGAGGTAGCGACAGTCAGCCGTGGGAGGACCTCCTATGTTTGTACTTCATGCTATTTGGCAATGTGCTGGGACTCCCTCTGAGGAGTGTTAATTGGGTTAGAGTTGGACTACGAGACGTGATACAAATGCAATATGTTTAGGAAGATGATGTATGTGTCATCCACGCTCCTGGCCGCGAGGCCGTGGGGTTGTTGAGCACATGATAGAGGTCCGGCTAGTGCATGAGCCAGTGCTGGTCCGTTTTAGGTCCCATCAGACCGTCCCCAATCATTTGTGAATAGTGAATTCTCGGGATTAGGGTACCTTTTATGTATTGCCCACAGCACCTCTTACCACAGACCATTTTTTTTGTGCTTGTAGGGAATCATGCAATCTTTGTATGTGGCATACACGACACTCCTCAAGTAGGCTATCACTTCCCTCCCCTCAAAGTCATGCAAGATACCACCAACATCAGTGATAGAGTAGTACATTTGTGGAGGCTCACCTCTCTCATTTTCCGGTGAGGGTGATCAAGAGCCACCACCTAGGCAAGCCCCACAAAGCCCTCGACCTCCTCGTCCTCCCGCACCACTCTCCCTCGACATGCACTACCCTCTACCTCACTCGATACACGTGCTTCTGGAGATGCACGTGCTTTGGCCGATCCATGTACCTCAGCTGATCCCTGTGTAGGCAAAGATGTGATAGGTGTCCCAGATATCACACTAAAAACCTCCTCTGCAGTGGGAGGGTGACCAAGATAATTGTTCATCTCCCCCATGAATTGCTCCTTATTGAATGGGGTGCTAGAGGATCCAATATTCCACATCTACACAATGAAAATCATATTACCATGTGCAGATAAAACATATTACATACAGCGTCTATACTTGCGTCTCTGTGCACGTCTACACCTGCGTCTCTGTGAGCGTCTGTCAACGCGTCTCTGTGGGCATCTGTCAGCACGTCTATTTCCGCGTCTATAGTTGCGTCTACACTGTCATCTGGACGCGCTGATAGATGCACACAGTCTCACAATTTCTTCTCAAACTTGCTTAAAAAACAAAGCTAAAAAACCTCCATAGATGACAAGATCCAGCATGTGAACAGAGAGAAGAGAGAGACAAACAAACAGAGAAAGCAAACAAGATTGAGAGAGGGAATAAGAACTCACCTTCTTTGCTTGTTCCAACGGGTGGCGGCGTCTAGGTTGCAAGCTCCTTGTCCTCCTTCTCCCTTCCCTTGGTAAGTTGCTTCAATCTTATTCTCTTCCTTGCTGTTTGGCTCTTGTTCTTTACTCTTTGGCTCTTCTTTCCTCCTGTCCTCTTTTTACTCTTATTTCCTTGCCTCATTGTCTTCATGAAGTGATAGATAGACACGAGTAGTGATGTCGAGCTCGAACTGCAGAAAACGCGCAAAAAACGCAGGAAAGCACAGGTTTGAAAAGAAAGCCACAACTTTTTAAAAATTTTCTATACTTGCGTGGCGCGTCTGTTAGCGTGTGTACTGGCGCGTGTCTATGCGCAGATAATTCCTGTTACACACACTTACAGACGCGCATGAACAATTTAAGGAATCAATGCATGCATTTAGGGAATCAATTGACCTATGTGGTGACATATATAACAAAGCTTGAGGATAAGAGATAACACATTGGCAAGTCAATTGGCACATATGTAGTGACTTACTAGACCATCCCACTTACAATTGCATGCAAGTATCAATAGGTGGATAAAGCACGAATGGTTTTTAGCTAGAGAAAGATAATGCAATGAAGGTGTACACGAAAGAGATAGAGAAATGCATATTATCCATCAATCAATCAAAGATATGTACATGAAGTGACTTGATATAGTAAATAAAGTATCGTCATTTTTAGGATGCTCCATTGTCTGATATTAGCTTTGAATAATTGGATGTATATTTGTAATACTCAGAAAGAAGTAAAGTTGGTAATGTATATTATGTCCTATGCATGTATATGCCCTATACATGTATATCATGTTGTATATACATGTATATCATGTTCGTATGATCCTATACATGTATATCATGTCCTAGCGTATGATCCAGGTGTAATTATGTCATATAGACATCCAATCATGCCCTATCCAATCATGCCCTATTCAAAAAAATACTAGCTGTTAAGAGGTTTGGTCATATTTAGGTAACCTCTTGCTTGCATGATATGTTTTAAACTACTCATAATCTTGGGAAATTTAAAGAAAAGATAGGATTCTTTGCCACCCAAGCCTACCCTGCTTACTCTATTGTTGCCTGAGAGATTCTTGCAGGGGCTTCCCCCAATTATGAGGTCAATCTTTCCCACTGCATCCACAATGTCAGCCAACTTATCATCAGTAAGATCTCTAACATCATCCTCCATTTGAAATCGGCCTGTTTGTAAGGTTTTGCTCCACTAGCTGGCTATTATGTTTTTACATTTATCATTTATCGAGAATAAGGACAGAACTATTAAACCTTGCGGATATAATTCTTTTAGTGGTGAAAGACTGTACGCAATAGTATTGACCTAAAATGAGTTGCCCAATGCATCATACCGATCTGAAAGGATAGAGCAGCCTCAAGTGTGGTCACGATCATAACCAAGCACCAGCTCAATCTCATGGGATTCAAGTGGGGCAGTTTGGCCTGGGCTGACCCAAACCAAGTTCCATATTTTTCATGCCAGGACAATCTCATGTTGAAGATAAGAAGGTATCTTGCTTTCTTTATGGGAAGAAAATATTTTTCTGATCAATCCACATATAGTGCTAGGGGAACCCCATGTGTTTATGCAATTGAGCTTCTCTCTCGGATCCCATGGGGGCCAATACTTCTTTGTTTTCGGAAGCACCTCAAAGATTGTCATGGGAGCAAGGGGAAGGATCAACCTTCTTCCATCTACTGGAAGGTTATAAACATAACCACCTCAACCTAAAGCATGCTGAAAAATATCTAGAGTCTGTGAACTCTGGATCTATGCCATTAAAATGCCATTTGATGGTCTCCCACTCTGAATTGGGAACATTCTCAACATTTTCAAAATAGAAAAAGGGAGGGCCTTCCATCAAACTATTCAATGGTTTTGGCTTGCCTTTAAAAAAGCCAGGAATTCCAAAACCCATCTCCTTTTGAACTTGAAGGGTGGGATAGAACCTAGATGTGTACGTGATGTTTCTCCATTCATAGATTAAGTCTCGAGCCATAAAACACTCAAGTCTTCACTGGCACTTTTATCCAAGTCTAGAGTAGGAGTAATGCTGATCTTTGTTTTATGGCCCAAGTAAGTGTACCATAGCTTAAGGGCTCTTTCATCTACCCAGTATATTTTGCTACAGACACCTCGTGAGGGTCCAGCATGTCTAGTTATTTGAATACCTCGTGAGGGTCTAGCATGTTTAGTTTGATCTTTTATCTTTTACTACTAGTGCACATTATTCAATGCATTTTGGTGTGAGGGTAAACATCTTCGAATTCAACGTATAAATGAAAAGAGAAATACCCAAGATTGTGGTGTCCTTGCTCACTTTGAGGATGCCAATGGTACCATGGAAGGTTATTGTGGCTTGATCCAAGATATTCTGAAGCTTGACTTCAGACGATTCTTTATATATGTACTGGATGTGAAGTGGTTTAAAGAAGTGGTAACAAATGGTGAGCATTGCACAATCAGACGTCATCCAAGTGGTTTTGTAATCATTGACTCTACAAAATTTCACCAAAACAAGAATGACACATTAGTACTACCTCAACAATGCGAGCAGGTATATATGCAAAGGCTAGTTTTTTTATATGTATACATGTGATACCTAGACACAATATAATAAATACTTAAGTTTTTTGCTTTTGTTTTTCAAATACAGGTTGTGTATCATCCAATGGTAAACAATAACCGATGGTGGTATGTCATCCCTATATCTAATCATTCAAAACCAATATATGGTAATATTACCGACATGGAGATAGCAGATGACAATCCAACAATTAATGATGATGTGCATGATGACACCATAATGGATGATATGCGTGATATAGTACAAGATGAACCTCGCGAGGATATTCAAGGAAATGCAGAAGAAGACAATAATGTGATTGTCGATGATATTGATGAAGTTATTGAGCAATATAGCAACACATCTAATAGTGGGATAGACTTATTTGTTTCGTTACCTCTTGGTAACATAGACCTAGAAGTAGATAGTTTAGCAAGGGCTGATCTCATTGAAGATGAGATGGATCATTCATTGTAACATACTTAATTTGCTTATTGATTCAATGTGTTTTCCTAATTCTATGGTTTTTATCATGCGCACACGTGCATACTCAAGAACCAATAGTCAAGTTTAAAGCTAAATTGAATTTTTCATAATAAAAAGGAAGTATTTTTTATCGTCTTCAAGTACGTAGAGAAATTACGAGATACATATTGCAATGCTTGCTACTAATTGTAAGGTTTCTGTCTCGCTTGCCGCTAATTACTTATATCAGGCTTGTCAACTGGAGGAACTGCCATTTATTAGAGAGCAATGAAAAAGTAATTATTAACTCTATTTTTTTAATTCAATGATTCAATGTGTATTCTTAATTCTATGGTTTTTATCATGCGCACACGTGCATGCTCAAGAATCAATTTCAGGTGGTTAAATAATTATTAACTTTGGTTTTTTAATTATGTGAATTGTAATTTTAGGTGGTTAAATAATTGTGCGTCTGCTGGCGCGTCTATATTAGCGTCTATTTACGCGGATATATAGATGCACAATTTACGTCTATTTATACGCACGTTTACACGTACTTATAGACGCTATGATAGACGCGCCCGACTTTGCGCGTCTAACATGCACGTCTATCCCTCGTTTCTGTTGTAGTGACATGTGTCACAAATGTTGAATCTCTCTTATATGTGATTTTGCACATGTAATTTTCTATCCAAACCCCCTACAACCTTGATGGTGGTATGTTGTGCCTTTAGCTCCCTGAAGTGCGAGAGTCTATGACACTACAAGGAAATGCAGGTATAGCGACGGTGGGTAGTGACACAGAAATAACGGCGTCGCTATTTGCATCGCTACTAGCGTCGCATTTGCGACGCAAATAGCGATGTCGCAGAGGGAAAAAAAAGACGGCCGAAACCCGAGCGCATTTCATTTCGCGCATTTGTGAAACATTTCGAGAGGGAGAGCGAGAGAGAGAGCGACCGTTTTGCGTAGAGGGTGAGAGAGGGAGAGAAAGAAGGCTTATTGCCGCCGTCGCCGCTGCTGTTCATGAAGGAGAGGAGGAGCCGCCGTCGCGAAGAGGAGCTGCCAATAAACCCTCGCCAAATCTTTACGATGAGTCCATTCTCTCTCTCTTTTACTTGTTTAGGGTTTAATTTATGTATATTGAGAGAGGGAGAGGAAATGAGAGAGAAAGAGAGGGAGAGGGAGAGAGAGGGAGAGAAAGAGAAAGAGAGGGAGGGGGAGGGGGAGGAAATGAGAGAGGGAGAGGGAGGGAGAGTGCATTCTCTCTCTCTTTTACTTTTTTTAATATAATTTATGTATATATATATTGAGAGAGGGAGAGGAAATGAGAGAGAAAGAGAGGGAGATGGAGAGGGAGGAAATGGGAGAGGGAGGTAGAGGGAGAGAGAGAGAGAGAAAGAGAGGGAGAGGGAGGGAGAGAGAGAGGGAGGGAGAGGGAGAGGGAGGAAATGGAAGAGGGAGGGGAATGAAATGAGAGAACGAGAGGGAGAGAGAGTGTATTCTCTCTCTTATTTGTTTATATTTTTTGTAATTTGTGTATATTGAGAGAGGGAGAGGAAATGAGAGAGAAGGAGAGGGAGAGGGAGGAAATGAGAGAGGGAGAGGGAGGGAGAGAGAGATAGAAAGAGAGGGAAATTAAAGAGAAAGAGAGGGAGAGGGGGAGGAAATGGGAAAGGAAGAGGGAGGGAGAGAGAAAGAGAGGGGGAGGGAGAGGAAATGAGAGAGGGAGAGGGAGAGAGAGAGGGAGGGAGACATTAAACATAATAGGAAAATGAGAGAGGGAGAGGGAGAGAGAGAGGGGGAGAGACGAAAACATAATAGGGAAATGAGAGAGGGAGAGGGAGGGAGAAGAAATGAGAGAAGGAGAGGAAGAGAGCAAAAGGAAATGAGAGAGGGAGAGGAGAGAGAAAAAAAAAGAGAATGAGAGGAGAGAGAAAAAGAGAGAAGATGTTAAACATAATAGGAAAAGAGAGAAAGAGAGGGTGTGGGTGAGGGTGAGGGCGAGGGTGGTGCGCAGATCGGATGCTGTATGCTCACGTAATGAATGCCGGAAGGTCCCCAAGAACAATGAAACTCTACTTTTTGCACAAATTACAAGGTAAAACGCATGAACGACAAGAGCAAGAGACCAATTGGGTGCAATCTCCCCCCATGCATTGTGTGAGCACTTCATAAAGCATGTATTTTATGTATATTTTATCTTCATGCTCAATAATAGCCCAATTTACAAAAATATAACAAGCTTTTAGCTTTTGAGTTTGCTTTAACACAAAAATAGGAATAAAGCTAATGGACGGTGCCCAAAGAGTCTGGCACGCCCAATACAATGTTCAAATAGAAATAACATAACTGTGCGCCCATGCGCATACAAAATAATAATAAATAATCGATGCCTCAATAAATAGGCATGACAAAATATAGGCGTGACGCCTATCGGAATATAATCCATAAATCGAATACTCACTATCCTCCAATGCTTTCCTCCGCCACTGCTGCTATCTCTACACATCAACTGAGGCATTCACAATTGTTAGTAAAATAATACAATTAAACCGACAAAAATGAATACCTAGCAGTCTTCAGCTACATAAATAAATCAACTGGTTAGAAATAAATCCTAACCTTAATTTATTACGAGTGCGCACTCAAAGCTCATAAACGTTTATTAATTTAATATGCATTTTGTGGAATCACCCGCTATGAAATCACCCATGTACACACTAAATTAATGAAACGCCCGAAAAGGACAGGCGTCCCCATCAACTTCTCGCACAAAGAATCCACTTTGTGTATGAGCCGTGGTCATCAAAGTTTACGGAATCCACCGTAAAATCTCACGGAATCCACCGTGGCACGGAATCCACCGTGAAATATGCCTCCTGGCATCATACCCCCGGGGTGGGATAGAAATTGACCTCAATTGCTATTAGCTCAATGTGGAGCTAACAGAGTGGGGAAAGCATTTAAGTCTCTAGAGTGCATCCATTGTGCTTCCTCTACAGGATGGTTCTTAAATTTAACTAGATATCTAGAATATATTCGGCCAGTTCTAGTGGTCATAAAGTTAGTGTCTATGATAGCTTCTGGTTCAAGTATTTCAGTCTCTTCCTCTAATAAAGGTGGGTTTTCATAAACAGGGTGTACAGGTAATTGGCCTCTAAATGGTCTCAATAAATTAATGTGAAATGTGTTGTGAATTTTCCAATGAGGTGGTAATTCTAACTTGAATGCATTATCATTAATTTTGTGAATGATCCTAAATGGTCCATAGAATCTGGGGGCTAATTTGACAACTGGATGTCTATCTACACTTTGCAGTCTACGTTTTTCTATTCTCAGCCAAACATAATCATCAACTTTAAAATTCATTGCTTGTCTTTTCTTGTTGGCTTGTTTGGTACATGATTGCTGGGCTTTAGCAATCATATCTTTAACCTCATCAAAAATAGTGTTATGCATACTAGCAATATCATCAGCACTTTGAATTCTATTTGACAAAGATGCAAAAGGTGTAGATAATCTATATCCATAAATGACTTTAAATGGTGCTTTCTTTGTAGATGTGTGTGGTGTATTGTTATATGCAAACTGTAATAAATGCAAATGTGTGTCCCATGTCTGTGGTTTAGAGATAGTATATGCACATAAAAGATCTAGAATTGTGCTGTTAGTGGCTTCTGTTTGTCCATTAGTTTCTAGATGAAATGCAGATGAGAAATCAATCTTTGTGCCTAGGTTAGCAAAGAGAGTAATCCAAAAGTTGTTACAAAATCTAGAATCACGATCTGAAATAATAACTTTTGGCAATCCATGGTTAGTAAAAACAGTTTTCAAAAACAATTGTGCTGCTTGTGATGCTGTTAAAGTTTTCTTACATGGAATGAAATATGCTTGTTTACTGAATCTATCTACAACTGTCCAAATCATATCATGGTTAGATTTAGTATTAGGTAAACCAGTAATGAAATCCATAGAATTTTGATCCCAAGGTTTAGATGGAATAGACAAAGACATAAGTAATCCATACTGTTTACCATGATGTCTCTTAACTCTTTGACAAATCAAACATTCAGAAACAAAGTTAGATACATCAGCATCCATATGCGGCCAATAAAAATCTTCAGTTAATGTACGTAAGGTAGATATGATACCCCTATGACCTTGATATGGGGGACAATGAATTTCATTCAAAACAAAAGATCGGAATGGAATTGTAACACACAATCTCTTTTCATAAAACATAAATCCATCATTATATGACAATGAATCAATAGGAATCAAATTATTTTGAACTAATTTATTCCAATCAGCATGAAAAGTAATATCCAGATGATATGCATCTTTCATAGCAATCAAAGAATCAAAAGATATAACAGAAATATTATGAATGGCAGGTCTTCTACTCAATGCATCAGCCACTACATTTTCTTTTCCGGGTTGGTATTGAATGATAGGATGAAAACTTTGAATAAATGAGGCCCATTTGATATGTCGGGAGGTTGGCTAAGTAAATGTCTAATACTTTGCTGATCGGTCTTAATCATAAATTCTGAACCCATTAAGTAGTGTTTCCACTGTCTTAATGCTTGTACAACTGCTAATAGTTCTTTGTCATATGTGGAATATTTCAATTCAGAAGGTTTCAGCTTACAACTAGAATAGGCTATGGGATGGTTGTCTTGCATAAGTACAGCTCCTATTCCTGATCCACTAGCATCAGTCACTACTAGAAAGAATGGTCTATTAAAATCAGGCAACTGTAGAACAGGGGCATGGGTTAATGCGTGTTTCAATAAGTCAAAGGATTTCTGTTGATTTTCGGACCAATGATAAACAATTCCTTTCTTCAGAAGTTTGGTTAATGGTAAAACAAGTAATGAAAAATTACTTACAAACTTCCTATAGAAACTAGCAAGACCAAGGAATGAGCGTAACTCATGCACGTTTTTAGATACAGGCCAATTCAATATTGCATCAATTTTCTTAGGATCAACTTTAATTCCATCAGAGGATACAATATGACCTAAATACTCAATTTTTGTTTTAAAGAATTCACTCTTTTCAGGATTTGCATACAGTTGATTTTCTTTCAATAACTGAAAAACCAATGACAAATGCTCATAATGTTCTTTTTCATTTTGACTAAATACCAAAATATCATCAAAGAAGACAATTACACAATACTGATATTTCAGAAATATACGGTTCATCATTCTACTAAACGTAGCAGGTGCATTAGTCAATCCAAATGGCATCACTAAAAATTCGTAATGACCAAACTGTGTTCTAAATGCAGTCTTGAATATGTCAGACTTATCTAATCTCACCTGATGATAACCAGACTTAAGGTCTATTTTACTAAATATAGCAAATCCTTGCAGTTTGTCCATAAGGTCATCAACTCTAGGAATGGGATACCGATTCTTTACAGTGATCTTATTTAAAGCTCGATAGTCAATGCACATATGATAGGTATTATTTTTTTTCTTAACTAAGAGAACAGGTGCACCGAATGGAGAACTGCTAGGTCGAATCAATCCTCTATTTAGTAATTCTTCAACTTGACTCTAGATTTCTTTTTGCTCTATCTGGTTATGCCTATATGGTGCTTTGCAAGGTGGTTGTGTGCCAGGGATCAAATCTATCTTATGGTCTTCTGGACGTGAAGGAGGTACACCAGATGGTAGGTCTTCTGCAAAACAGTCCTTAAAATGTGCAAGAAATTCTTTATGCCTAGGATGCATATGATTTTCTTTTACTTGCAATTCATTCACCCAAATGAGATAAGATTTACTACTCTTGCATAATGCACGTTTAGCTTGAGTATGCGAAAGTAGTGGAAAAACATTAGATGTATGCATACCATATAATGTAATAGATTTTCCTTGAAAATTAATATTCATTGAGTGTGTGGAATAGTCTATATCTGGGTTATGCTGGTGACGCCAAGGCATACCTAAAATAATGTCACTCGACTGTAATGGAACAACTAGAAAATTTCTTTTTTCAGTGTATTGACCAATTTGAATCTCTAAGTCTTGCACTTCCTGTGTACCATTTTACCTAGTGCCTAAGAATGCAGCTTTGATGCGATAATGCGTAGGTACAGTCTGTAACTTCAATTCTTTTACTAATTTTGCTGAAATAAAATCATGAGTGCTACCGTCATCATGCAAAATAGTCTTTTCCTTTCCATGCACCAAACATTTCATAGTCAATAAAGAATGTGGAGTAGGTATACCTGGTAAAGTATCAGAAGTAGTAGTAGTGTCGTCCTCATCTTCAGTGAAGTCAAGCATATCTTCATGTTCGTCTTCGTCCATTGCTCCAAGGTAGTTGATATGGGCAGGTGGCTTCTTTGAATGACAATTTGCTGCTAGATGTCCAGGCTGGTGGCATTTATAACATACTATTGGCTTGGCTTTGGTTACATTGTTTGCAATGGCGGGAAGTCTAGGTACGTTAGGGTTTGGCTGTGGAATAGATTTAGGGTTTTGATTGAGATTGGATGGTAATGCACGTGGTTTTGCCCAATTCTTACGGAAAGATGAAGAGAAATGACCTGGATTAAATCTTCTAAAATTGGAATTGAATTGTTTAGATCCATAATTACCATTGGCTTGGAATTGCTGTGGACGTCTGTCTCTACCTCGTAGCTTATCTTCAGTGTCGTGAGCTAGTGAAATGGCATCTTCAAGAGTAGCAGGCTTGAACATGTTAACTTCAGCGTAGTAATGCCCAAGGAGTCCAGACATATACTTGCGCTTGTGTGTCGCTTCAGGTATGTCTTCAAGCATGCGTAACTGGAGTAATGCATTCCAAAAACGCTCTGTATACTGAGGTATAGGCTCACGATCCCGTTGCTGGAGAAGATCCCATTGCTGAATAGCTTTCTCATGAAATTGTGGAGGAAGGAAATTCTGCATGAACTTCTTCTTGAAATTCTCCCAAGTATCAGGACATTCTATGCTCTTGCGTACTACAGTCCACCAAAGAGATACTCTGTCTACTAAATGATTAGTGACACACTTGATTTTATCTTTTTCTGCATAGGTTTCTTCATGGAAATAGTCGTCAAACTGACTAATAAATGCTAGAACAGTTTTTCCTTCTCGTATGCCATTGAAAGTACGGAATTTGAAACTTCTTTTACTTATCTTTGATTCCTTGCAGATGGTTTGAGCTTCAAGAGTTGCGTCGATAGTACGTCAAATAAGATCTTCAGCTTGAGGTTCTTCTTTGTTGGTAGACGCTCTTTGTAAATTTGCCAGTTGAGCTTGCAATGCTTGCCTAGCCCTTCGTTCTTCTTCCAATTGCATCATGATTAAGTCCAGTTTTTGCTCCATTGTAGGCTCAGGCAAGTCGCGTTCAGCCCCATAAGATCATCCATATGTGGTTCCGTCATCCTGCAAAACTCAAAAGACCTTTCTCAGTCAAAATCAAGTTAGCGGGATGAGCGTAGCTCAAGTTCGGGAATACAAGGCTTATGTGTTTTGGGTATAGCTTTCTCAATCTTCGAAAAATTTGTGTATTATCCTTCTTCGTATGCTGAAAATGCTTTAGCAAACCTGCGTATGGATAGAGTACCTTCCAACGAACAACTTTGCAGTTCGGAATTTCTGTGCAGGAACAGTCCTTCTAGGAGTTTTGAGCACAAGTCAGTTTTGACTCCAGTTGACTAGTCTGACTTGAAGAGTTGCAGACTTATGTGACTTGCAGAGTTGTAGACTTGCAGAACTTAGTCGCTTTACAGAACTTGCAGAACTTGACCTGAAGATACTTGCTGAACTTGATTAATTGGGTGTGACCTGGAGTTAATTGTGACTTGCAGGATTGTAGAACTTAGGTGACTAAGCTTAATTGATTAAGCTTAAAGCTTAATGAATAGGAAACGACGCAGATCGTGGGGGGGGGCGTTTTTTATGACGTCACGAAAAAATCGGAGGTCCTCAAAGACCTCACGGATCAAATTCGAAGCTTTTAAGCTTCTTAAAGCTTATAAGCTTTACTATTAAGCTTATGAAAAAGATTGGATATGGAGATTTCTCACTGTTTTTCCACGACTTGATGAAGGAAATTTGAAAGTGGTCCTCCGCCTCTGTAGTCCGGTCCTTCACGATCCAATGACAAAAACAGGGGTTCTTGATTGCCAGAAGTCTGCCTATATCGACGGTTCACGACGAGATTGACCGTAGAGCCCGATCGTTCCAAGAGCTCTGCCTTCGCATGAGATGGGTAGCGATTGGAAGCTCTTGATCTCAGCTCTACTTTGATACCACTAGTGCTCAAATCGGATGCTGTATGCTCACGTAGTGAATGCTGGAAGGCCCCCAAGAACAATGAAACTCTACTTTTTGCACAAATTACAAGGTAAAAAGCATGAACAACAAGAACAAGAGACCAATTGGGTGCAATCTCCCCCCATGCATTGTGTGAGCGTTTTATGTATATTTCATCTTCATGCTCAATAATAGCCCAATTTACAAAAATATAACAAGCTTTTAGCTTTTGAGTTTGCTTTAACACAAAAATAGGCATAAAGCTAATGGACGGTGCCCAAAGAGTCTAGCACGCCCAATACAATGTCCAAATAGAAATAACATAACCGTGCGCCCATGCGCATACAAAATAATAATAAATAATTGATGCCTCAATAAATAGGCATGACAAAATATAGGCGTGGCGCCTATCAGAATATAATCCATAAATCGAATACTCGCTATCCTCCAATGCTTTCCTTCGTCACTGCTGCTATCTCTACACATCAACTAAAGCATTCACAATCGTTAGTAAAATAATACAATTAAACCGACAAAAGTGAATACTTAGCAGTCTTCAGCTACATAAATAAATCAACTGGTTAGAAATAAATCCTAATCTTAATTTATTATGAGTGCGCACTCTAAACTCATAAACGTTTATTAATTTAATATGCATTTTGCATAATCACCCGCTATGGAATCACCCATATACACACTAAATTAATGAAATGCCCGAAAAGGACAGGCGTCTCCATCAACTTCTCACACAAAGAATCCACTTTGTGTATGAGCCCCGGTCATCAAAGTTTACGGAATCCACCGTGGCACGGAATCCACCGTGGAATATGCCTCCTGGCATCAGAGGGAGGGAGAGGAAATGAGAGAGGGAGAGGAAGAGAGAAAAGGAAATGAGAGAGATAGAGAGGAGAGAGAAAAAGAGAGAAAGATCATTAAACCTAATAGGGAAAGAGAGAAAGAGAGGGTGAGGGTGAGGGAGGGAGAGGAAATGAGAGAGGGAGAGAAAGAGAGAAAAGTAAATAGGACCTTACAATAAGCTCATCCTAGGCTCATAGGGGTTAGGCCAATCCTCAACAAACCTAAGGGATATATGGCTACAGAGCCCTAGCAAACTTGTGCCTCCTAGCATAATGTTCTTCTTGCAAAGAGATCTCTCATATATGGGGCTTGTTCTAGCCTCCACCATGCAAATATACAACGAATGCAATAAGCCTATCAGTATAAAAAACATTCATTTTTCATAACGTGATCCCAAAAATAACTTTGGATATTCCATAAAAATCAATCTCTTCTTAAAAAGACAAATACAGAAAACTAAAATAGCATCATTCATTAATATGCTTCACAAAACTAAAAAAGCATCATCACAAGATCTCTTAGGAAACTCATCTTCAACTATCAATTTTAATCAATAAATATAATATAAAATCACTTGCAACGAAGGACACTCTTTTATCATTAACTCTCTTTCTTCCTTAGAATAGTCTTACACTACAAGAATTTGGGCCATTAGCGATGCTGATTAGCGACGGCGGATAGCGGCGTCGCTATTTGCGTCGCAAATTTGTGACGCAAATAGCGACGCCAATAGCGATGAGCCGCAGGGAAAAAACGCGGCCGAAACCCAAGCGCGGTTTTCATTTCTTTTGCTTCGAGTTTTGAGAGCGAGAGCGAGGGAGAGAGCGACCGTCGTGAGAGAAGAAAAGGAAGAAGACTTGCCGCCGCCGCCGTTGTTCGTGAAGGAGAGGAGGAGCCTTCATCGCAAAGAGAAGCCGCCCCACGCTCGACATATCTCATTGGTGAGTCTCCCTCTCTCTTTCTTTTGCTTGTTCAAGGTTTAAATCACTCTCTTTTGCTTGTTTAGGAGAGGAAATGAAAGAGAAAGAGAGGGAGAGGGAGAGAGAGGGAGAGAAAGAGAGGGAGAAGGAGAGGGAGAGGGAGAGGGAGAGAAAGAGAGGGAGAGTGCATTCTCTCTCTCCCTCTCCCTTTTGCTTGTTTAATGTTTAAATCACTTTCTTTTTTTCTTGTTTAGGAGAGGAAACGAGAGAGTAAGAGAGAAAGAGAGGGAGAGGGAGAGGGAGAGGGAGAGAGAGAGGGAGAGGGAGAGAAAGAGAAAGAGAAAGAGAAAGAGAGGGAGAGGGAGAGGGAGAGGGAGAGGGAGAGGGAGAGGGAGAGGGAGGGGGAGGAAATGAGAGAGGGAGAGAAAGAGAAAGAGAGGGAGAAGGAGGGAGAGTGCATTCTCTCTCTCCCTCTCCCTTTTGCTTGTTTAATGTTTAAATCACTTTATTTTTTGCTTGTTTAGGAGAGAAAATGAGAGATAAAGAGAGGGAGAGGGAGAGGAAGGGGAAGGAAATGAGAGAGGGATAGAAAGGGAAAGAGAGGGAGAGTGCATTGTCTCTCTCCCTCTCCCTTTTGCTTGGAGGATGTTTAAATCACTTTATTTTTTGCTTGTTTAGGAAATGAGAGAGAAAGAGAGATAGAGAGGGAGAGGGAGAAAAAGAGAAAGAGAGAGAGAGGGAGAGGGAGGGGAAGGAAATGAGAGAGGGAGAGAAAGAGAACGAGAACGAGAGGGAGAGGGAGAGGGTGAGAGAGAGAGTGCATTCTCACTCTCACGACGGGTTTGGTTGTTTGTTGTTTGAATCACTTTCTTTTTTGCTTGTTTAGGAGAGGAAATGAGAGAGAAAGAGAGAAAGAGAGGGAGAGGGAGAGAGAGGGAGAGAAAGAGAGGGAGAGGGAGGGGAAGGAAATTTAATATAATAGACTTATCGATAATGTTATGCAATGTGCTTTGCCATGGGCCACGTACATTGGTGACTCTTTAAGATGGCTTAAAAATGGTCAATTCCTTCATAATGTCGAAGTAGGGGATCTAATTGTGATATGCATAATTTCATTGTTTTTGTATTAACTTTATAGGCATAGCAAATTAGAAATCATGCCAACTAGTCAACGGAAGGACTAAAAGAAAATGATACCCTAGCTAATGGTCATTACGGTACTTCATCAAAATGAACCCAAAAGTATTGTTATAGAAGAAGAAACCCTTAAATTCAGTATAGGATATTTTCTCTCAGGTCTTATGACTATGAGTAGAATTGATTGAAATAAATTTTATTACTATAGTTATTAAATTTCATAGATGGGCGCATTAATTTTAATACCCGATCCTAGGACAAAAAAACCACATTTCTAAGATGATTTTTGTTGAGACTGATTTATTATTAGACAAAAAAACCTACAATCTTGGAGCCTGAGATGGAGGCAATGATCGATGCATTGATTCCCATGGATGTTGAGACATCTGACCCGCTTAGAGAGGAAGCATCCATACCATTATATGATGGGTACCGAGTATCTCAGTCGAAGACATTGCTTGCACTCTTAAGTATGCAAGCAAAATACGGTTGGAGCGATACGAGTGTGACTGAGTTATTCAGGTACCTTGCACATAGGCTTCATTGATTTTTTTTAAAAACAGTATTATTGCAAACATTTGTGTTTTTTCAAGGTGTTTTATGATTTTTTTCAGGTTATTGAAATATCATATATTACCACCTGCAAATACCATGCCTGAGTCTCGTGATGATGCAGGACATGTTTTACGGAAGCTTGGCATGGACTACAATAACATCCATGCATGTATCAACGACTGCATATTGTTTTGAGATGAATACGAGACTATGGAGACATGTCCAAAGTGTGGTACTCACAGGTATCGACATGACTTGCAAGGGCAAACCATCCCTCAAAAAGTTCTCAGACACTTTTCCCTCATCCCCCGCATAAACCACATGTTTCGCACGTCTGCCATGGCAAGCTTGACAATGTGGCATGTGTAGAATAGGTCCACGGATGGAGTTCAACGAATATCAGCAGATTCACGCGCATGGAGCCACATCGACTCTACCTTTTCAAGCTTTGTGCGAGAGCCAAGGAATCTTCGGCTCGGTCTCGCCATGGATGGTGTGAACCCATTCGGTCTGCGCTCGACTTCTTACAGTGTGTGGCCTATAGTGCTTGTCAACTACAACATCCCTCCATGGCTTTCTACGAAGAAAGGATATCTCATCCTTAGCTTGCTCGTCCCGGGCCGCTACAAAGTAAAAAATATGGACGTGTATCTTCGTCCATTAGTCGATGAGCTTAAGATTTTGTGGGAAGAGGGGGTCACTGTGCAAGATATGAGCAGGCGCAATGGTCGGTCGTCAGTCAACATTCGAGCCATTCTCATGTGGACGATGCATGACTTTCCGGGATCGGGAGAGTGCTCAGGTGAGCAGACCTTTGTTCTCGCTGGTAATATCTATATTTTATTTCATTCAATCAAGTATTCACTAGGTCGTGGCTCACCTTACAGGTCTGGTTACCTCAGGTTATCATGCATGTCCATTGTGTGGGCCACAGTTAGACTCCCGAAGGTCACGAACCATGAAGAAGATGGTATATCAAGGACACGCCGCTTTCTTACCAGAGGATCATGAACTCAAGGAAGGTTTTCTTGGACAACCTCCAGCACACATGAATGCTGCAAGCTGGTATGAGCTGAAAATGGTAAACCCGAAATCACATCCAAATGGAATGCGACGGTTCTCAATTTTCTACGAGTTGCCATATTGGACCCACTTACAGGTCAACCACTTGTTGGATCCCGTGCATATTTTCAAGAATGTGGGCAGCTTGCTATGAGACCACATCACAGGAAAGAGAGACACTATAGGGTCACGAATGAATTTAAAGGAGGTAGGTAAGATGGAGGTGATTTGGTCGCAGTCGAGTGCTGAAGGGGGAGTGCAACTTCCTCGCACTCCGTAGGTTTTTTCTACCAAAGAAGAGCGCATTGTGAAGCAAGTAATCAAGTCTATCCGCACTCCGACGGGTATGATGCGTTCTCTCAGGTTAAAGATGACCAAATGTCTGGGCTAAAATCCCATGATTGGCATAAGATATGTCAGGTTTGTGAACAGAATGGATTTTAATTAGCGTGGACATTTTGCAATTTGAAAAGTGGCCATTATTCATAATGCTTTCTCATTTGTGGCAGTTTGTCCTATCGATCGCGATCGCAGGATGCCTTACTCTAGAAATTCGCGGGGCCATTTACAAGTTGTCGACTTTGGTGCAATGGATCTCACAGAAAGAGATTAAGATGTCCTCTATTGAATCCGCAAGGCGGGGAGTAGTTGAGACGGTCTGTCTCTTTGAGAAATACCTGCCCACTAGCATGCTCACGATACGAGTTCACCTTCTTGTGCATCTTGTGGACGAAGTGGAGATTGCTGGACCTGTCCATACGCGATGGATGTTCTTCCTGGAGCGCTTCATGAAAACCCTGAAAGGCTTTGTGTGACAACAAGCTCGTCCAGAAGATAGCATGGCGGAAGGTTGGTTGGTGTCAGAGGCGTTAGTGCATATCTCACAATGGCTACCAACGGTGGAACCAGACAATGAAATGCTATGGACGCTGAAGGACGATGATAGGCTGACTGGAGATGTGGTGGTTGGAAATGGGGTAGAAAAAAGAATGGATGTCTCAATGGAAGAGAAGGTGAATCGCTTTTGTATGTTGCACCATGCCTCCATGGAGACGTGGCTCGCCAAGTACCAGATTGCAAGGCAAGATCGTGAGGAAGCGCGAGCTGAATTCCGACGCAGTACACATCACCGACCGATTCGATATCCCGAAGGCATGGAGGAGATGCCGCGGTTTATGTCAACACGATGGTTGCATGGAGCCTTGATCGCAGCATTCAGCGAAGGGACAGAGGTCTCAATGGAGGAGTGGGAGTTCTCGAGGGGATGTAGTCCAAAGGTAATGAGGGGTTTAGAATGTGTCGTATCTAAATTTGCTTGCTACATACAATTTGAGTGTTTCAATGTACAATACAAAATATATAGTGCAGTGTGGTCGCGCGGACGACATTTTTGGGTGGAGCGTGTTGACAAAATGCGCTCCACAATGGACTGTGGTGTCATGGCAAGGTTTGAGCAAGAGAGCCAGCGACGAGCAACGGATCCGAACACGGTTGTGGATGAGATGGAGTATTTTGGGAACTTGCAAAGTATTATTACGGTGGATTACCGTAGCTTCTCCATGATACTATTCGATGTGCAGTGGTTCAAAGTGGTACTTGGAGGAGCTGGAGCAACAGTTCGACGAGGTCCATCTAGATTTCTTGAAATAGATTCTGAAAAAAAATGGATGGATTTGCGCGACACCTTTGTGTTGCCGGCCCATTGTGAACAGGTGCAAATAGTCATTTGCTTGCTAATTGTAATACGACATGGTTTATGTCACAATGGTTTGAACTCACTTTGTAAGTGTTTGTGAACAGGTAATCTTCTATCCAAACCCCCGATAACCTCGATGGTGGTATGTTATACCTTCAACTCCTCGAGGTGCGAGAGTATATGATCAAAGCGATGTTCCAGGCATAGATGAAGAAAATATGCAAATAGAGGGGTCGATATTACAAGGGGTGGAGGCCACTGCAAGCTTGGAGCCCGCATCGGCTAACAATGATGGAAATACAGAAGTCGTAGAATTTTTTGAGAACGAGGTAGACTCGTTCTTTTGTGGTGACATGTCTATCGACCTTCCAATGTATGCAGAGTTGTGTCAGGAGATTAACATGGGACCATAGAATACTTCATTCTTGGAGAATTTTATTACTCAATTCGTTGTTTAGATCTTCCATAAAGGTAGATAAGATATGCATTTTAAGAGGGATTTTTCAAAAATGATTTATATTACTGTGCTTTGTATAGTTTAAATTGATTATTCTAACATCATTTTTTATCTGTGTAGGTGACATTTTTAGGATGAGTTAAGGGATGAGCGATGAGTTTCAAGACATGATGGCACGCATGTCTCCAGATCAGCTCGCGAGATTCAGAGAGATGGCAGACCAGGAGCTGTCTCGTTCTTCGTCAGGGCGCTCTGCTAGATCTGCTTCAGCGCGATCAGATGCTTCAGCTTCGAGCAGACGATCTCGACGCTCACGACTTGGGCCAGAGGGAGGGACTGCAGGAGGATCAGGGGGTGCTGCTGTGGAGACATGGACGTGGTGTCTCCGTCTCGTCGTTCAGCTGGAGCTGGGTCACCTCCAGGATTTTTCACACCTGTGGGGACGTCTACTCCAGTTACTCCAGCTTTTGCATAGCCGTCGGCAGGTGGCACGCCTTTTAGTGGCACTCCTTTTGGTGGCACCCCCTTTGGTGGCACCCCTTTGAGTGGCACTCCGGGAGAGGGTACCCCCGTCGGTACACCAGATGTACAGGGGTCTCCTGGATATGCCCAGGAGCGTGGACAGAGATGGGAGAGGGCCCACCATCTTAGGCAGACTCCTAGGGGTTATGGATACCTAGTGGATAGTAGGTCAAGAGCCATCATCATGAATGATGAGGGGAGGAGGGTGATGGCTCGCATGAGGGAGTTGTGCCAACAAGTTTTTCGGCACAACGTCCTAGATCATTGGAGGAACATACCGGAGGGGAGCAAGGACTACATAGTAGCATCCTTGCATGAGGAGTTTCTGGTGCCAGCCGCAGTAGATAGATTCTGTAGCCTCCTCCCTCAGTCGGCGCATCATCTTGGGAGTGGCGGCCATAGGACATATTTAGAGGACTTTGTAAGTTTCTCTTTTGTTTTGCTTATTTGTTTTTTTGAAATATTCTTTGTACTGACAATCATGTTTCTAATAGTTAGCATTTTGTTTTCTTTGTAGCACTCCATTACAAATCGCGATCCGCAAGGCCTTGAGACTCGATATGTAGAGAGGCATGGTCTCAGGGCATTGATCGACCGATTGTATAGACGCGGCGGCCCTGTAAGTCACTCATTTTTCTTGTCCGTAGTTACCATGAGATATTTGAATGCATTATTGTATGGTGGATTGATATGTTGTTTCTTTTTCTGCACAATCCGTTTGATGCTCCTTTGCGGCGGGACGAGCTTTCGGGGGATGAGGATTTGTAGCTCGCCTTTGGATCCTTAGAGCTCACACACCTTTAGTTTTTAGTCGCCTGATCTATGTAGACATTTTCTATGTATTAGTGATATCGTTTCATGATTGTACCAATCGCATTTTATGCGATCATGTATTTATTTCATGTATCAGTTTTATGATTTCAGTATAAATTCTTTTTGTTTGCAAGCGCTTTGTATGCAGCAATGCAGAAACTATTTTGTATAGCTCTCAGCCACAATTTTTTTTTTCTCTGTTACTGTCGTTATTTGCGTCGCAAATTTACTGCTCGCATCACTATTGGCATCGCTATGAGCGTCACAAATTCTCTGGTTGCGTCGTTATATGCGTCACTATTTGCGTTGCATTTGTGACGCAAATAGCGACGCATATAGCGACGCAAATAGCGACGATTCTATGGCGTCATCAATAATGACGCTTTTTGCAATGACAGGGGAAAATTTTGTTGTTTGTAATTTTGTCGCTTTAAACGTCGGTATAAGGTCTATATCTTGTAGTGTTAGACACAAATTTATGCTCTAACTATTGAGAGAGAGAGAGAGAGAGTACGAGAGAGATACACAAGACATGCTCCCAAAGAATGATTCATATTGATGTAGAGTTAGTATATATAGGTGAGACCCAAGTCAAGTGAGAGATGATATATATAGTTGTAACATCCCCACTCAAACAAAGGTCTCTGGCTACGAGTGAAAAAACCCGAGCCCCTACACATACCTACGATACAAAAATGATTTACTATAAAGTTTTCTTGAATACAATGATACATGCCTCAATCAGTGAGACAAGAACTTGGAACAATACCAAGTTCATGTCTTAATGAGCTAAAGCGAGCTTCACTAAGAGCTTTTGTGAAGATGTCTGCAACCATTTGATCACTGGGACAATGCTCCACCATAATGGAACCTTTCTTGACTTCATGTTGAACATAATGATAATGAATAGCAATATGCTTTGATTTACTATGTTGTATATAGTCTTTGGTAAAACTAATAGCACTTTGGTTATCGCATCGAAGAGGTGTACTAGATGATGAAGGTTGTCCCAAATCTGCAAGTAGTTATCGAAGCCAAATTAGCTTGCGAGCTGCTAATGATGCAACAACATATTCGGCTTCAGTTGTAGAAACCGCAACACATCGTTGTTTCTTGCTAGACCAAGAAACCAAACATCCATTTACAAAGAAACAATTCCCACTTGTAGATTGCATGGATAAGTGTGAACTTGCCCAATCAGCGTCTATATATCCAATAAGGTCAAGAGAAGTTGAAGAAGATAAAGAAGAATCCTCTCGACGACGATAAATAAGACCAAATTCCTTAGTACGCTTGAGGTACTTAAGAATACGTTTTGCAGCACTCCAATGAATAGTGGAAGGGGAAGAAATATATTGTCCCAAAAAGTTAGCTGCAAATAAAATATCCGGTCTTGTGTTTAAACCAATAAATTGAAGACAACCAATAAGATTAGCAAAAGGTTGATGAATGGCTGATTCTTCATTGCGTGTTGTAGATGTACCCTTGGTAGAGCTTGAAAGAATGGGAGTGTTAGCAGAGTGTGCATTTGTCAACCCAAACTTCTTAACAATATCATTAATAAACTTTGTCTGGCGAAGAAGAAGAATGCCTTGTTGTCGGTGTCGTTGAACTTGAATACCCAAACAAGAATGTATCTCACCAAGATCCACCATTTCAAATGCAGTCGATAAAAGCTTCTTCATAGCATCCAAGAAAGAAATATTATTTGACACAAGAATAGTATCATCAACATATAGAGCAAGAATAATAAAATATTTGTCCTCCCTTTTGATGTAAAGATTCAGGTCAGCAAAACATGCAACAAAACCTTTAGATGTAAGGAACTGATCAATCTTAATATACCAAGCACGAGAGGCTTGCTTCAATCCATATAATGCATGATGAAGCTGACATACAAGATGCTCCTTTCCTGCAATCATAAAACCTTCAGGTTGCTCCATATAGATTTCTTCTTCAAGATCTCCATTGAGAAAAGCCGTTTTAACATCCATTTGGTGAATTTCTAGATCAAATAGTGTTGCAAAAGCCAAAATCATACGAACAGTTGTGGAGTGCACAACGGGAGAAAATGTTTCTTGATAATCTACTCCTGCAATATGTGAGTAACCTTTTGCAACAAGTCGTGCTTTGAACTTATCAAACGATCCATCAGCTTTGGTCTTGGTTTTATAAACCCATTTACATTTGATAGGAACACGATTTGGGGGGAGTTCAGTAAGAATCCATGTACCTTTGGAGATTAAAGAATCGTACTCAGCTTGCATAGCTTCTTGTCATTGATCCCTTTGAGATGAATTGATAGCTTCCATATATGATATTGGATCCTCTTGGACAGACATAGCATCATCAAAGACATCATATTCAATAGAATAGAATCCATGCTCTATCTCAATAGGAAGATCAACATAGATCTCCAAATTTTCATCAATCTTCTTTGGAGGTGAAGGAGGTTTATGATCATCAGAATTAGTAGAATCACAAAGCAAGTAAGGAAATGCACTAAGCAAAGATTGTGTATCATCTGAAACATCTGACGACCATGTGGCACCCATAGTCTTCTCATCAAATATAGCATCACGACTAATGATAACCTTTTGAGAAGAAGGATCATAAAATTTGTAACCTTTGGAATGATCTGAATAACCAAGAAAAATAACCTTCAAACCTGGAGGATCCAACTTATGTCGCGAGTGTCCTTGAGCACATGAATATAAGCAATGCAGCCAAATGTGCGAAAGTGAGAGACTGAAGGTGTCTTCCCTGTCCAAATTGTTATAGGAATTTTACTAGCAGGTGCAGTAGTTGGAAGATGATTTTGAATAAAAACAGCTGTTAGAAGTGCTTCAGTCCAGAACTTTCGAGACAAACCAGAGTGTATAAGCATGCAACGTATAGCATTAAGAATCATGCGATTTTTGCGCTCAGCAACACCATTTTGCTGAGGAGAATAAGGAACTGTAAACTCATGATGAATACCTTGATCCTTGCAGAAGTCATCAAATAGATTGGATACATATTCACCGTCGTTGTCACTGCGAAGCGTCTTTATAGAGAATCCAGTTTGAAGCTCCACATTTATCTTGTATTGTTTAAATATAGATAAAGCCTCAGACTTATGTCAAAGAAGATAGACATGTGTGTACCATGAGAAATCATCAATGAAAGTTATAAAATATCAATATTGAGACTTTGAGGCAGAAAAAGGACCACAAATATCGGTATGAACCAAATCCAAGAGAGCACAGGAATGTGATGAAGTAGAAGTGTGGAAAGGCGAACGATGGTGTTTTCCAAGTGCACAATACTCACATATTCCCATATATGGATGAGATTTAAGATCCATACCTTGCACAAGACCATGACGATGAAGATCAAGAATTTTGGCAAAATCGGAGTGTGCAAATCGTTGATGCCATAATTTGCAATCTGCATCTCCAGGGGCAGTAACAACATTTGCAACTGTATCATTCAATGATAGCTCAAATAGATTACCATGTCGAGGAGCCACTGCTATAGTATGCCCGTCTTTCTCTATACGACATTGATTATGATCAAAGCCAACAAACAAACCAAGATCAACTAGATGAGCAACAGAAAGAAGATTTCTTTGCAAATCTAGAACATGAAGAACTCCTCTTAATATTCTAGTGGATGAAATAGTCCCTAGATATAAATCACCCACTCCTTTGACTTGACAAGTCGTATCATCCACAAGGTAAACAAACTTCTTGATAGGAAGAGAATGATAATTGTGAAGCCACTGCGATTGGTATGTCATGTTTCTAGTGGCACCTGAATCAATGATGAATAGAGAACCATCATGAACATGAAGTACCTTTTCTGGAGAGATATCATAATGGACAAAATTGAGCTCCTAATGAGTATGATCATCATCAGTTGTAGTTTGTTGAACAATATAAGCTCGAGAACGTTCTTCATCATATCTGCGTTTATAACAATGACGAGATGGATGATCTGTATATGCACAATAATCACAAGGAGGAAAACTTTTGGACGAGCGAGGTTGCTTTGTAGTAACTCCGTGCTCCTCATCATATTGACGTGCCCAGCAATCAGAAGCCACATGACCTTTCTTATCACAATAAGAACAATGTTTGTTAGGATAAGCAAGACGAGAAGATTTACTACCTGGATTAGGGCGTCCACCCTGCTGAAAACGTGAAGCAAGACGCTTGGGAGCAACAAAAGCAGCATCAAAATCCCTTTGTTCCCGAGTGACCAAAACAGCATCAGATTTTTCCAAATGATGCTCATGACGTTGAGAATATTCAATAAGAGATATACATGCTTTGTCAAAGTGGATATCATCCTTGTTAGACAAAATAGTGATGATATTGTCATATAAAGGATCTTTGATGGTATGAAGAAGTTGAGTAACAATCTGATTTTTAGCAACACGAGCGCCGGCAGCACCAAGCTGATTGATAATGTCTTTAAAAGCCTCGATATGAGAGTGCATAGAGGTACCAACCTTATATTGAAGATTCTTCAAACAAGTTTGGAGATATAAAATTTCAGTGACCGATTTCTTCTCAAACGTTGAGATAAGATACTCCCAAATAGCATGAGAGGTTTCCAAATGAAAGACATCCAACATAAGTGAGTCAGGAAGTGCAGACAATATATAACGACGAGCCGCTTTGTCACGATGAATCCAATCAGTATGATCAATTTTCCATTGTTCAAATAATGGACCATCAGTAATCACAGAATTGTTATTCATCACATCAATAGGTTGAACTAGGCAAGACAGGTCGCCCAAAACAATATCAAATAATTCGTCACCTTCAAGAATTAGCATCATCTTTGCTTTCCACCCAGGAAAGCCTTGTCCTTGGAAGAAGGGAACTGAACGTTGGCCAGACGGATATCCGTTAACAATTATGCAATTGGCCATGCCTGTATGTCGAGAGAAAACAAATAAGATGAGATCGCAGAATCTGCAAACCATGATCAAGACGAGCGTAGTTAAGATGCATGACAATCAAAATAGGGATATGCACGTAAGAACGACGAAAAGTATTGAGTGACTAAAAAGAAAGCCCGAAATAGAGAGGCGTAACGTGCAAGACGAGATGATGCATATAAGAAAAGTGCTATTTCAGTCGAGCAAAGAACGTGAATGATAATAAAACATCGCTAAAAATAGCAAGATATTTGCTTGTCGTAATCAACATCATTAACGAAGACGAGCGATTAATGAACTGTAATTGGGGATTAACGAACTGTAATTAGAAATACAGTTTTAATTAAAGAATCACAGATTCGAGCAGAATTGTTATCTTGAATCCTGAACTGTCATAACTTTTGATCCAGAACTCCGATTGACAAGCGGTTTTGACAGGATTCGAGAGCACGAGGAGAGCTACGCACTGGACCTGGTTTTGTTTTTAAAGACAAAATTAACTAATACTTCTAATTTGAACAAGTTCATGTATCAAATCATCACTTGTGCAAAGAATTCAATCAAGTATAAACAATGAAACAACTTATCTTCCTTGTTGTTGCTACGCATCCATAGCTCTGATACCATGTTGAGAGAGAGAGAGAGAGAGAGAGTACGAGAGAGATACACAAGACATGCTCCCAAAGAATGATTCAAATTGATGTAGAGTTAGTATATATAGGTGAGACCCAAGTCAAGTGAGAGATGATATATATAGTTGTAACACTAACAAGAATATATTTGGCATAATAACTATTTTAAGGTTTATTCCATTAGTAGTAGTAGTATATATGCAACCATCAAGCTAGAGATCATGCTTTGGTATCTATGGAGATCCCAATCTCATGCCCTTATAGAGATTGTAGTGTACAATAGTGTGGAGAGAAGATGGGTGAGTTGTAAATGGTAAAGGAGAATTCTATTGATGATGGAGAGAAGATGAGGTGAATCGCCAATCCTATTCTTAGTGAGTGCAACCTACCCATAGTCATGGTTGTCGTGGTCATTGTCGTGGTCGTGGCCATGGTTGTCGTAGTCGTAGTCGTAGTCGTGATCGTGGTCATGGTCATGGTCATAGTCGTGGTCGTGGTCGTGGTCGTAGTCGTGGTCGTGATTGTAGTCGTTGTCATGGTCGTTGTAGTCATAGTCGTAGTCGTGGTCGTGATCGTGGTTGTACTCATAGTCATATTCGTAGTCGTCGTCATGGTGGTCATGGTCGTGGTCATGGTCATGGTCGTAGTCATGGTCATAGTCGTCGTAGTCATGGTCGTGGTCGTGGGTCATGGTTGTGGTCGTCGTAGTCGTAGTCACGGTTGCGGTCGTGGCTGTGGTCATAGTCATAGTCGTAGTCGTGGTCGTAGTTGTGGTCGTAGTCGTGGTGGTGGTGGTGCTGGTGGTGGTGGTCATAGTCGTAGCCGTGGTCGTGGTCATGGTCATGGTCGTGGTCGTGGTCGTAGAAAAAGAGAGAGATGGAAGGAGAGGATAACAATTTAAGAAAAAAAAAGAATGATAACAAAAATAAATTGTTTGTTGTAATGTAGACAAAATGGAAAATGATGAAGGTCCTGTTGTTCAAGATCGCGAGGCGTATCTTAATCAGCGTGTCCCATGTCCTTGCTCTCAATGCAAGCTAGCAATTAGGCGAAAACACCTATTGTCTATAGAACACGTATGACAATTTGGTGAGTTTCAATATGAGATCATTGATCAAGCAATTGCGGATTTTCAGCAAACGGTAAGAAAAGTTAATATCAATCATGCATTATACTTGCAAGCTAATTGAATACCATATACAATAAGATTGGGTTTCGCAGGTAAATTTTCTATCCAAAGAGGTGATGTCTCGTCCCAAGGAGAAGGGCATCCTTTGCGTCCAATTAGAAGAGTTAGTGGGCGTGCAATGGATGGATTGCATGAGCTAATCCACCACTTGCAAGGCCAATCTATACCATCAATGCTAGAGGAGACACGCAACCTTCTAGACCTATCTACAATCCTGAGATGGAGGCAATGATCGATACATTGATTCCCATGGATGTCAAGACTTCTGATCTGCTTAGAGAGGAAGCATCCATATCATTATAAAATGGGTGCCGAGTTTCTCGCCTGAAGACATTGCTTGCACTCTTAAGTGTGCAAGCAAAATACGGGTGGAGGGATACGAGTGTGACCGAGTTGTTCATGTACCTTGTACATATGCTTTGTTGATTTTTTTTTCAGTACTATTATTAAAAACATTTGTGCTTTTTCAAGGTGTTTATGATTTTTTTCAGGCTATTGAAATATCATATATTACCACCTGCAAATACCATGCCTGAGTCTCGTGATGATGCACCACATGTTTTACGAAAGCTTGGAATGGACTACAACAACATCCATGCATGTATCAACAATTGCATACTGATTTGAGGAGAATACGAGACTATGGAGACATGTCCAAAGTGTGATGCTCACAGGTACCGATAGGACTTGCAAGGGTAAACCATCTCTCAAAAAGTTCTCAGGCACTTTCTGTTTATCCCCCACATAAACCACATGTTTTGTACGCTCGGCATGGCGAGCTTGACAACTGGCATGCGCAGAATAGGTCCACGGATGGAGTTCAACGAATATCAGCAAATTCACATGCATGGAGCCACATTGACTCTACCTTCCCAAGCTTTGCCCGAGAGCCAAGGAATCTTCAGCTTGGTCTTGCAATGGATGGCGTGAACCCATTCGGTCTGTGCTCAACTTCTTACAGTGTGTGGCCTATAGTCCTTGTCAACTATAATATCCCTCCATGGCTTTCTACGAAGAAAGGACATCTCATCCTTAGCTTACTCGTCCTCGGCAGCTACAAAGTCAAAAATATGGACATGTATTTTTGTCCATTAGTTGATGAGCTTAAGATTTTGTGGGAGGAGGCGGTCACCGTGCAAGATATAAGCAGGCGCAATGGTCGGCGGTTAGCCAATATTCGAGCCATTCTCATGAGGACCATGCATGACTTTCCGAGATTCGGAGAGTGCTCAGGTGAATAGGCCTTCATTCTTGTTGGTAATATCTATATTTTAACTCGTTCAAGCTTGTATTCACTGGGTTGTGGTGTTGGAACAGGTCTGGTTACCTCAGGTTATCATACATGCCCATTGTGCAGGCCACAGTTAGACTCTCGAAGGTCATGAACCATGAAGAAGATGGTATATCAACGACACACTGCTTTCTTGCCAGAGGATCATGAAATCATGGAAGGTTTTCTTGGACGACGTCCAACATGTATGAATGCCGCAAGCTGGTACGAGCTGAAAATGGTCCACGTGGAATCACATCTAAACAAAATGCGGCGGTTCTTAGTATTTTACGAGTTTCCATATTGGACCCTTTTACAGGTCAACCACTTGTTGGATCCCATGCATATTTTCAAGAATGTGGGCAACTTGCTATGGGACCACATCATAAGAAAGAGAGACACTATAGGGGCACGAATGGATTTGAAGGAGGTAGGTAAGATGGAGGTGCTTTGGCCATAGTCGAGTGCTGATGGTCCCGTATAGCTACCTCGTGCTCCTTGGGTTTTGTCTACTAAAGAAGAGCGCATTTTGAAGAAAGTAGTTAAGTCTCACTACAACAAAAAGGCCTCTTAGATGCACTTTTAGATGTGATTTTTTAATTGAGAGAAAATCTTACGGGCGCGTCTACCCGCTCGTCTGTTTGCGCGTCTATAAACTCGCATCTATAGTCGTATGTATGAAGCAATTTACACGCAAAAATAGATGCGTAATAGACACGCATATACACGCATAAATACAAGCGCATTAAAAAACTAAAATTGTTATTTATTGAATTTCTTTTGTACGTCTATCAACGCGTCTACATGGCAAATTAGACGGGCATATAGACATGCCCATAGACGCGCTTTTACAAGCCCCAATGACGCGAACACAAAAAAAAAACTCCTTTAAAAAAAGATATTTAATTTCTTTTTTAAAATTTGAATTATGTAGCACCTGTATGAGCGCATGTACTCTGCATTTTAGACGCGCTTATAAACACGCATTTTCTGCAATTTAGATGCATAGATAGACACACATAACAGAACTGGAAAAAGAAAACCAGAGAGCATGTGGTTGCTTTGTAACCACATGCTCTCTGGTTTTTTTTTCCCCCTTCCATACATTATATTGTGCATTTGGGAAAAACACAATGGATCTGAAAGTACGAGAATTGAAAACAAAAGTCCATGTATTCATTATAAATAAAAAGCATTTACATGGGGAGTTTAAGTACTTGCAACCTAAAGTGTGGCCGCAAGCAGTAGGCTCAAAGATGGATAATAGATATACAAGAAAACAAGGCCATAGAGGAGGTATGGTACTCCTCTATGAATCTGAAGAAGAAACATATTCGCTAGCACCACCATGGCTACTAGCGTCGCTATCCCCCTCCTCGCTATGCTCCACATCGGGGTTCGCCTATACACACAAAAGATCAAGGTTTCTTACGTACACATGGTGGAGAAAAAATTATAATTAGCTATACTTTTAATAGGAAAACAAGAAAAGCATACCTCCTCTGGCTGTCGAATCCTCATAGCCCGATTGTATTGGTCCTCAGTGATGAGACTCTCCTCATAAAAGTGAAGCCATGTGGCTGCGCAGTTATGGCCTCGATGGTAACCTACCTCTCTAGGAGTAGGTATCCTACCAATGATAGTAGTCTGCAAAACAATTATGATATATACAAACAATTATGAGACACAATATATTAGAATAAATTATATAAAGAATTGAAAGAAATATAAAATTTAAAAAACTAAAAATCAAAATATACTTACAAGCTCTGCCTTCCATGACTCTCTGCTGCCCGATCTGCTGTAATGCGACGATCCCATGGTTTCCATTTGGATGCGTCGTGCCTCTGCGTGTTGGCGACTCTTCACACTACAAGGGAATGGGGCAATAGCGACGGCCATTTGCGATGCAAAAAGGCGGTGTCGCTAAAAGTGTCGCTATTTGCGTCGCTATATGCAAATAGCGACGCAAATAGAGATACAAATAGAGACGCATAGAGCGACACTTTTAGCGACGCCGGTCTGGGGAAAATTTTTTGAAAACCCGAGCGTAACATTCGTCGAGAGAACATTTGCGAGAAAGAATGAAAGAGAGAGCGAGAGAGCTTAAAGCTTTGAGAGAGAGAGAGAGGGAGCTCATCACCATGCCGCCGCTGCTATATATGAAGAAGAAAGAGAAGTATACAATGGAGAAGGGAGGGAAGGTGCAAAGAGAAGGTACAAAGGGTTTCATCTTCAAACCTTTGAGGCAGGTACATTGCCTCTTCTTGCTTTATTTTTGTGTTATCTTGTTTTCTTTTTTTGTTTTTCTTTGCAAAGAGATACATGGAAAGAGAGGGAGGGAGGAAAGAAGGGAGAAGAATGAAGGGAGAGAAAGAGAGAAAAAGGTAGAGAAAGGAAATAAAGAGAAAGAGGAAGAGAGAAATGAGAGATGAAGGGAGGGATAGAGGATGAGTGAGAGAAACAACGAGAGAGTGAGGGGGAAAAAAAAAGAGAGAGGAAACAAAGAAAGGGAAATAGAGAGAGGGGGAGAGAAATAGAGAGAGGGAGAGGGGAGGGGGAGAGAATAGAGAGAGGGAGAGGGAAGGAAGAGAGGAGAAGGACGTAGAAAAGAAGGGTGAGGTAAAGAGAGGAATGAGAGTGAAAAGAAGAGAGAGAGAGAGGGAGAAAGAGAGATAGAGAGAAAAAATAGAGAGCGAGAGAGAGGGAGAGAGAAATAGGAAAACAATGAGAGAATGAGAGAGAAGGTTAATAAAGAGACAGATGGCAGAACGAAATTTGCAAGAATCTAGTGTCGGTTGGATAGATGATTTCAACTGATACACATGGCTGTACATTCGGAAGTACAAGGACGAGGTACTCGATCTTTAAGCAAATGGGTTTATAAAGAGAAATGCAAGTTAGATGGTTCGTTGGAAATGTATAAAGCCCGGCTCGTTACAAACGGATATGCACATCAATACAGCCTAGATTATGAGGAGACTTTCAGCTCGGTTGCTAAGATGGAAATGGTGAGAATAGTCATTGTATTGGTGGCTTCTAATGGTGAAAATTATGAAAAGTGGATGTCAAAAATGCATTCATGAATGGTGACTTGCTTGAAGATGTATATATGGAGTAGCATGAGGGTTATGTATACAACCTGAGGTGTATATGGATACTAACTAGCAACCCCGTCTATCATGCTAGATCCAAACACATAGAGATTCATTACGATTTCATCAGAGAAATGGTACTTGTAGGACAAATTGATCTACTTCATGTGAAGACACAAGACCAGGTAGCCGATATCTTTACCAAATCACTTGGTAAAGAGAAATTTGTTTGTTTCATGGATCTACTTGGAGTACAGTAACTAATCTGAGCTCAAGAAATGGAGTTTGAGAAGGGGGAGAACAAGCTGGAGTAAGCAGAAGATCAATGGGACTTATTCATACCTCAGGGTTCTGACTATAATGAAAGCTTGAAGTGAAGCTCTTCTTGTTGGGCCTAACAAGTAATAAAAAAGCTCCTTGATTAATACTTTTTTGAATTGATTATATCTAGCTTTTGTATCACAATCTCTTTTTCTTCTCGGGTCTAAGCAAGTGATGAAAAAGCTCCTTGCGAAATACCTTTTCGAATTAATTATATCTTGCTTTTGCAATCAAAGGATTCAATTTTTTTTAAATAATCTGATACACAATTTTTAGACATTAGACGTAGCTGACATTGGCAAATGAATTATTCAAGAATATTTCGTGCATATAGCTAGAAGGGTGGTAGGGCTGTATGCCCTGCCACCTATTTTTTTCCCCCTCTGTAACCGTCGCTATTTGTGTCGCAAATTTACTCTGCAACCGTCGCTATTTGCGTCACTATTTGCATCGCTATTTGTGTCACTATATGCGTCGCTATTTGCGTCGCTATTTCAAATAGGGTTTGCGACGCAAATAACGACGTAAATAGCAACGAATCGATCGCGTCGCTAATAGCGACGCGAATAGCGATGACGGGGATAATTTTTTCCATGAATAATTCCGTCGCTTTAAACGTTGCTATTGGGTCTATATGTTGTAGTGTCACTTTCTCTGTTGCTTTCTTCTTGGCTTTCTTCCACTCTATGCGGTGGCACATAGGCTCCACGCCCCTCCTACTGTCTCTGCAGTGACTCCTTGGCGCGTGTCATGAGGTGGGATCTTTTTTGTGAAGCAAATCCCTCACTTTTGTGCGTCCCCAATCATCCGAGAATCGCTGACCCTCAGGATTTGGGTACCTCCTATGGACTGCCCTCAACACCTCCTGCCACAAACCACTTTTCTAATTCTTGAAGTAAATGAAACAATCTTTATATGTCGCATGCATGATGCTCCTCATCTATGCCATTACATCCCTTCCTTCATCATCATGGAAGATGCCACCAGTATCTATAACTCTATAGTACTTGCGTATAGGCTCCTGTACGTGATCTTCTAGTGAGGGTGATCGCTCGCCACCTCCTAGGAAACCCCCGCACAAGCCTGATCCTCCCCCTCAATTCTCCCTCCTCCCTCTCTATCGACTACCCTCTGCCTCGCTGGATGCACGTGCTTGTGCAAATGCATGTGCGTCGGCTGTCGCTTATGCTTCAGCCGATGCATGTACAGGTGCTACACGTGGAGTTCCTGCAATTAGAGTCTGGACATTTGGTGTTTGGGAAGTAGTGCCAGGCAAAGATGTCGGAGGCATTCTAGACATGACATTGAACACCTCATCTGCTGTGGGAGAGCGGCCAAGGTGTCTGGTCATCTCTCCCATGAAGTCTTGCTTACTAGGAAAACCTCCAAAAAATGCATTGACCCCTCTGTCGAACAAGCCCAATGTATCATTTATGCGATCCAAATCCGGGTCATTGCTAGATGAACCAGGATGCAACATCTGCAAAAAAAACACAAGAAAAAGAAAAATTCGTACAATTCCAGAAATAAAAATTTATTTTTTATCAGAGCTAGCTGGCGCGTGTATAACCGCGTCTAAAATGCAAGATAGACGCGCTCTCAGATGCATCCCTCAAGTCAACCCTCTAGTCAGAGTGCGTGTATATCCGCATCTGAGATGCAGTGTAGACGCCCTATCAGATGCAATTCCTGAGTCAATGCTTCTGGCACGTGTGTATCCTCGCATGTGGAATGCAGAATACACATGTCTGGAGATGCGACTCTGAAGTCAAAGCTTCTGGGCAGGGCGCGTGTATTCTCATGTCTCACATGCAGGATACACGCCCTGGAGATGCAACTCTAATGTCAAAGCTTCTTCTGTGTAGAGCGTGTGTATTCTCGCATCTCAGACACAATATACACGCGCTCTGAGACGCGACCGCAGATGTAATGACAGCAAATATAGCTTCGCGTCTATCCCTGCGTCTGCACTGAAATATAGATGCGCTGGCAAAAGCACTCAGTCGGCTAATTTCAGTCCAACGATCGCCATTCATGATTTATTTTTGCTAAACAAAATGCAATCATAGATCCTAATACACAGAGAGAGAGAGAGAGAGAGAGAGAGAGAGAGGACTCACCTTGGGTGTTTGGTGTGGCGAGTGGTGGCGCTTCTTCCTTCTCCTTCTTCCTCTCCTTGGTGAGTTACTATCCCTTGATGCTTGCTTGCTACTTGTTGTCTCCTCCCTTTGCTTCTTTTTCCTCTTGTTCTCCTCTCTCTTGTTCTCTCTTTCTTTCTCTCCTTGGCTTTCCTTTTTCCCCTCTTGTCTCTTTGAAGTGAAAGAAGAGGTGAGGCATGAAGAGACCACATGTCGGCTAAACTCGAGCTTCAGAACGTGCAAAAAACGCAGGAAAGGAAAGGCACAGTTTGGAAAGAAATGATTCAAGCATCTTTTAAATTTTGATGTTTGTGTCTATTTTCACGTGTATATACGTGTCCGTTTACGTAAACGCGCATATAGACGGGAAGTTAGATGTGCAAATAGTAGATTTAGACACGTAGGTAAACGCAGATATAGACGCGCATTTAGCTTTTATCATGAATTTTTGTGGTAGTCTATGTTGGTAGTCTATGTTACTCAATATATATCAACGTACATGAAACTCCCTTTTGTGGTTGAGCAGGATGTGGTGCCACATCCTCAGATGCTCACTCCCATGCGCCGAGAGACTGCAAAACGTCGATGCGAGGAGGCAGAGTCTTCAAGAAGAGTGGAGACTGACGATCATGATAGTAGCCCTCATGAAATGCCCCATCAAGTTGTAGAGGATGAGATTTTGGACAACATGGTACACCATCTATTTTCGCAACCAGTTCAGGGAGAAGGTCACTCTACGAAGCTAGATGATCCACTATATGTAGCGTCATCTACTCCGTTGTATGAAGGTTGTACGTATTGTGTTCTTCGTGCATCCCTCGAGATACTTAACTTGCAAACAATTTATGGATGGAGTAATGTCAGTTTGAATGCGTTATTGAAGTAGGTATCAATTCAGTTTGGCTTATGAATCATATTATTAATTGTTCTATTTTGAAATCAGACACAAATATATGTTGGTGGTTTTTTAACTCACTTTTAAAAATATATGTAGGTTATTATCACAAATGCTTCCAAAAGGAAACAAATTGCCAACTAAGAGAGAGCAAGCAAGACATTACTTGACATCTCTAGGAGGTCTCGATTATGTCAAGATCCATGCATGTGTTAATGATTGTGTCTTATTTCGTGGGATTCATGAGTTCGCACGAGAGTGTTGACAAAATGGAAAATGATGATAGTCATGATGTTCAAGATCACGAGGCGTATCTTAATCAGCGTGTCCCATGTCCTTACTCTCATTGCAAGCTAGCAATGTGATGAAAGCATCGCTTGTCTATAGAACACATACGATGCTTGGGCGAGTTCTAATTGGAGATCACTGATCAGGCAATCTTAGACTTTGAGCAAACGGTAAGAAAAATGTGTATCAATCATGCCTTATATTCACAGACTAATTGAATATCATATACAAAAACATTAGACGTAGTCGTAAAATTTATACACGGAGGTGATGTCTCATCCCAAGGAAGAATGCACCTATTGTGGCCACTTATAAGAGTTCATGGATGCACGATGGATGGAGTGCCTGAGCCAATTCACCACTTAGAAGGGACGACCCAATCTATACTGTCAATACCAGAGGAGATATGCAACCTTTCAGACTTTCCTACAATCTTGGAGCCTGAGATGGAGGCAATGATAAATGCATTAATGCCTATGGATGCCGAGACATTTGACCTACTAAGAGAGGAAGCATCCATACCATTATATGATGGGTGCCAAGTATCTTGCTTGAAGACACTGCTTGCACTCCTAAGTGTGCAAGCAAAATACAAGTGGAGTGATGTGAGTGTGACCGAGTTCTTGAGCTACATTCTACATACACTTTGTTGATTTCTTTTCAGCAGAGTTATAAAAAACAATTGTGCTTTTTCAAGGCTCCTACATATTTTCGAGCGCTAGTTTTCACATTGTTAGACATATTACCATTTGGAATCAGCTTAACTTCTTTGAGTAAGTTTAGAATAGTTCATTATTTTTATTATTTACGAGTGGATGTGGGAATCTTCTAGTGCAAGTAAAGCTTGGTTTGATTGTGGTTCATCCTCTCTCCACAATCCCCCCCATGTCAATTTTCCCTACCAAATCACCAAGATTCGCTTCCCATTGAATTAAGCATATTGAGCCTTCGATTAACTCTTCTAAGGTATTTAAAAGAAATTGAGTTATTTATCTTCTTCCCACGGATTGTTTGGACTCCACCATCTTGTAAATAATCAGTTAGTTGTCAATGTTCTCTGTACGAGGTTTGTTCCTCATTATATATATATATATATATATATATATATATATATATATATATATATATATATATATATATATATACATCTCACACTTAAACTGCGGCCATTTAATTGCTCAGGTAGAGCTTGACCCTTTTAAGCACTATTGATCAATTTATAGATGTGTGAGTAGGCTGGGGTTGACGATCGTTTAAAGCAAATAGTCCTTGCCCAATACGTACTCAGAAAGCTTTCCAATTTCTTGCTAAATCTATAAGAAAAATGAGAGCATTAGAAAAACGATAGGATCCCGTGCCGGACAGACTAATCGCTGATTGTTGCTTTCAAGTATGATCACTCGGAACTACATCACTCGCCGAGGAGCAAAAAATTATTATCGAGGAGGGACTGGATTATTCCACATCAAATTAAGTCGATCTACTTACACAAGGAACTTTCAATCGATCCCCATATAGGAAAAAAAGAGAATTCCCCATGGAATTCCCTAGTTGAAAATACATATAAGTGGGGAAAGTAAAAACTAGGGAAAGTGGGAGAATAAGTAGGGAATCACATAAGACCTTTCCTATGTAGGAAATATTTCCTATATAGAAAAATACAAAATTTTCTATGTAGGGAATAATTCCTATATAGGAAATATTCCATATATAGGAAAAAAATTCTAGAGGTGATTCCCTAGGTACTCTCACTGGGAAATCTCTCATTTTTCCTATTTTTTACATTCCCTACTTATATGTACTTTCAACTAGGGAATTCCGGGGGAATTCTCTTTTTTCCTTATCACTTTATCTACTTTGCCCTTACTCTTAGACATGCTAATATCAAATAAGAAATTACACAATGAATTTTTAACTAGAAAATTATATAGAGAATGTCATCATTTCTAAGTAAGGATCAATAACATACATCTAATGATCAAAATAGATTAAACAAATTAAGACATCAACATCTACTTTTAGCAACCAAAAGAAAAATTAAAATACTTTTAAAGGAGCATAGAACTAAAAACTAATTAAGCAACATGTGTGTCTTGATTGTTTTATCCCTTAAATCTCCAATATGTTGCAAAGTAATAAATGTTTGAGTAATCCCTCAAATCTCCAATATGTTGAAAAGCAATAAATTCTTAACTCAAAGTAAAAGTTATGCTAAAACTTCCACATCATCTAGACTAAGCACATTGCTATTTTTGTTTAGTCCAACTTTGCCATTTCCTAGTAGCCAAGAAATAATCTCCTTAATCATATCATCACTTGTTGGCTTCTTTGTATCCTTAATCAAAACTCGAAAGCTAGCTTCAATCTTTTTGAGATTCATGTATGTACTCTTTAAAGAAAAGTACATATCATGAATTGTAGGCACACCAAGATACTTCAAAAGTATGGTTTCCATGTTCTCTTTTGTCGTATTAACCTGCATTGAATAACAAAAAGAGAATAAGTAACTTATTATACTATGTATAGATAATTAAATGACACGAATTATAATATGAAAAGCCATAAATTTAACTACATGACTATTATATATATATATATATATCAACTATAAAGCTACCCTTTACGCATCATTTGAAATGTTAATCTCAAAGCTACAAATTGAACTACATGACTACAATTATATATATCTAATTAAAATATAAATTAACAATAAAGTTACCCTTTGAGTATCATTTGAAATGTTAATCTCAATGCCTTGGTTTGGAAGATCTTTAAATTCCTAATTCAAATAAAATAAAAAAATTAGATTATGCTTTTCATATATGACATAAACAAAAATATAAACATTTACATCTAGCACCTTTGGTTCTTTTTTGTTGATATTGGTACCTCGTTTCATGCTCCCTTGTTGCAAAAGATCCTTCATCTTCTCACTTGGCTAGTCAACACGTAAAATAAATAGTTATGTAATAAATCATACCTTTAGTTATTCACTAAACTATGATGCTATTGTTCTCTCACAAACATATATCAAATACCTTCCTCTTTCTTTGACTTTTTCGAGATGTTTCATTAATGTCATCATCTGAATTAGCCTACATTCAAAACTAAAATTAGTAATCACATTAAAAACATTTATATAGAAAAAAAAATTACATACCTTATCATTTCTTGAACTATGGATACTTTGTTCCATAGTTTCTTGACGTTTAGTTGAGTACATTATTTTGTCTAAACCATGTGACAATAACTTTGAAAAGCTGGCACAATTTTCCATATCAAGTGTCTCATCTTCATTTTCAACATCCTACATTTTAAGCATGTAAAGGATAAGATACTGTTAAGAACATAAATCATATGGTCAATCTTAAATTTAATATAAAGCAAAGAACCTCATCGGATGTATAACATTGAAATTCTTCAAAGCTCTTTTCTTCCTCCACAAACATATTCATCTATGGGAAATGAAAGTTAATGTATAAGTATCTGTATAAGAGACATTCTCAAAGAAAGTTATTAGATATGAGCTTAAAAGCATTACCTGCAATGATAAATATGTTTGCTTGTATTGTTGTCCTTCAAAGGAGCTACTTTCTTCAAGAGGCTACATCAACAAAATAAGATCATGTGTATACATCAAATGTCTCCAAAATATATGGAATCAAGTACAAAAATGATAAACATATAAGATTATAAGATACCTTTTCCAAACCTTGTTCGTTTGAAATATCATCCATGCTAGGAATGTATACATCAAGTTGAATAGAATCAATAGTAGCAACATATGGTTCACTCTGCCATCAATAGACACCCCTAAATGAGTATGGGAGAAAAAGAACCAATCCTACACTTATGATATCAAACTTATAAATCATATCATCTTACCATTGATGATGTTATCTCATTTGATACATTTTGAAGCTTATCTATATCATCCACTCCAAGAGATGCGGATAATTCTCTCTATATGTCATAAGATTAATAGTTCAATAACTAAGAATCTACACCTCAAATATTAGGAAAGCCAATAAAAAAAAGTAACAATCAACTTACCTTCTTTAAAAGATATTTTTTCTTCAAATACTTTCTTTTATCTTGCTTTGTACCCTTCCACCAGTCATATATGTCATTCTCTCTCCATATGTACTCACATCCAGTAAACTTCAATGGTAAAATCTCATGGTGATTCTCTGATATGACTTTCATGATATACTATTTATCCACATTTTTATAACGTAGATCATTTGGGTTTAAGGATTCAAACCACCTATGTACTCGATGATAATTTTCGAGCATGACAGTGTGTTGACTTTTAAAGTATTCAGCCAAGAATTTTTTTCCATAAAGTCTATCCTCTTCTCTAAATTTCAACATGGGTGGCCGATAGATATCATCATATGATGGTATGCGTATCACTCCTATTGATACTCAAGTGATCAAATATCATTAGTTAGTATAACCATTTCAAAAAATGACTCATTATCAACATAAGAAAGCTGGTAATACCTGATTCTTGGCTTGAAGAAGTGTTAAGGCAAGCAATCTCAATGTCTTCCTTTCTTGCATTGTCTCTTCTGTCATCTTTAGTAACTTGTTTACCTATATATACATAGAGTTAACCAAAGCTCACGATAATACAAGGTTATGAAAATTTTCAATAACACAAAAGAAAATAATTAGATATTTTGTATCAATTTGGGTCACCAAATTTGTACAAGTTTTTTATCCTTAAAGTTGGTACTTGCATCTTGACTTGAAGAAACATTATCGCAAGTAACCTCCTGATCTCCCTTTCTTACATTACCTCTTTTCCCACCTTTTGTTGTTTTTTTATCTATGTTTATATACATACACACAATTACTCAAAGTTTAAAAATATGAATAACTATGAACATTTTAAATTAGGCAAAGAGACTAATTAAAGCTAGTTAATCTCAAAATGAATCACCTAATAAAGCAAGATGTAATATATGTACAAATTTTAATTTTCAAAGTTTAATAGAAATAAAGACATATACTTGTATCATGATTTGAAGAGACATTAGGGCCAATGACCTCCTTAGCTTTCATTGTTCCATTATTTCTTGTACCATCATTTGTGATTTTGTTACCTTTATGTACACATAATAAACCAAAGTTTAGAAACATAAGAGACTTATATTTTTTAAAAAGAAGTGCTATATCAAACTAAATCACTTAATTTCTTAGCACTTGGATTAGAACACATGAATTAGTAATAAAATTAGGTATAAATTTAGTTATTAGAGTTAGTTACCTTTCACTTCTTCCACAACTAAATCCACAAGCCCAAGTAGTTTGAGATCCTCACTCATCATTTTTTTCAAAAGAGCCATCATCTCTAGATTAGAAGTCGACATGGCAAACCTACATAGGCAAGGTAAAAATAAGAAAGTGTTTGCAATGCATGTTTGAATGTAAATTACATTAAGCAATACAAAACAAAAGACTTCAATAAACATACCGTCATAACATTGTTGCCTCATGCTCATGCGAACGCCATATGGTAGGTATAATCGTTTTTTTATTGTCAATTGCAATTGCTTTTGTTTTGAGTACTTGCCATTGCTTTTTCGTGGATACACATAGCCACCAATCCTTCCAATCTTGATCCTCTATTCTCACTTTTCAAAGTTTAGATCTGCCCCAAACAACCCAAAATGGGAGAAAAATAGCCCATGGAAGATACACTTTCATGCAACCAAAAACTGATCCAAACTTGGCATTTATCAATCAGGGAGGGTGGGACTAGGTCTAAATATAAGGTGATTGTTTTCCACTCCCTGTGTCCTTCAAGGAAGGAGGTGACTCATAAGCACATGAGTGGAATTTGTGCCTATAAGTAACAAGGGAGGGTGGTACAATGTGCTAAGGGAGATTTCCCACATGACCAGTCCCAAAGGATAGAGTATGATGCACTTGCGGATATGGGGAGGTGCATAATGCACAACTACCATTCCCAACAACAAAGCACCATTCCCAACAATAAAGGATTACCTTGTGGAACATCTATGATCAGAGAATGTTCTTCAAATCCATATTAGTACTGAATTGGGTCTCCTAGATGACTTACAATTAGTCCCTACATAATTAAAGAAGCAATACACATAATTAGACTCACACAAAAAATGGATTGCACAAACCATCAAGTCAACTTCAAACTAGTTAGAAGTGAAAGGAACTTACATAGCACATAGATTCATCAAAAGCCTTGTCTTCTACGATGCTATCTTCTGCATCAAGCTTGAGTCATTCTATCATGCTCTGTTGTAATTCAACATAATCAAGTTATAGAGAACAAAAAGTAAATAAAAGGACATATTACCTCCACCCATCTTGATTCAAAACTTAAATCTTATTTCCAAAATGGTCTCTACAACCTTGGCTTGTGCCCAATGAGGCAACGGGGACACAATGAACTTGAATGCAGGAGTTGTATTACTTACAAGCTGAGGTTCAATAGTGACAACAATACCAGAAGCATCCAATTCGTGTGTCTGAAACTTGTCACATCTCATGGGGATTGAAAAAGTATTGTTTAGTTCTCCTTTTGATTCAGTAAGTAGTATGGATGGATTGGATGTTTGCAATTCAGATTGTAAACTGCAGCATTTCTGCATCATCTTGGTCAGAAAATTAGGAAGCCTCCAAACAAACACGCAACTGTCTCCACTAACCTATTTGAAAACAATAAATTAGCAGCACCAAGGGAAAAAACCGTAGTAAAGAAGCCAAGGTCAGCATATATACAATTCTAAATGCCACCTTAAACTTACCAATATTAGCTGCTTGCAATCAGGCATGAAAGCTATCAAGTTGTCCATTGCAAGTTTCTTCTACATTGCAATCAAGTTGTCCATTGCAAGTTTCTTCTACATTTATTGTTTTTATTCTGTCCTCAGAAGTACCATGATCTTTCTCACTCAAAACAGTATCCTCTAACTCTTCAAAAGCATGTCCATCAATTTCCTTATCCCCATGCTCCAAAATACCTGGAGTAAAATTTTGAGCTCTTCAACTCCAGGTTTTGTTCCATATACATTGCTGTGGAGTTCCTTCAAAGCATCAAATGTCTCTTGGTCAAGACCAAATTGCAAACCTTTTGCCTTCCTTTCATCCAACTTCATCTGCCAAAAACTCAATTTGTCAGGAGACCTTTTTTTTTTTCCCTGTCATCAACCTTTGAGTATACCCGTAAGAGCCTCTGCCATTTATCCTTGCATTACTGTGCATTCCTTCCAATTCCATTATTCTAACAAAATGCTTCTATTTCCTCCCACTGCTCCTTGGATTTTCCACTACTACTGAACCCTGCTACCTCAGACTCCAACTGCTTCTTCTTTGCAGCAATCAAAACTGAGACTTCATGTGGTTGCTAGTGCTGCCTATTCGTTGCCTTCTTTTTGGATTGTTCCACATCCTGTATAGAAGCTTGTGTGGCAAAGCTTCTGGAGTATAAGGTCCACAGCCTGTGTTTTAGTGATTCAAGCCATGGAAGAGACCTGTGCATCAACAACATGCCTAGGCGGCAATTCCTTCTTGTGAGTAGCAGGATGTGACACTGGAGGAAGGCCAACTCTCAGAGCGTTCTGATTTGCAAGAACCCCATTCTGGGCTGCATTGTGAGCCGACAGAAGTTGGGATGTGATCTGCAGATGCAAGTGAGCGGCGGCCTCATCGGAGAAGAAGGGACATGGAACGTCCTAGCCAAGGCGTGGACTTTTCTTGGGGCGGGTCTCATCCCAGAAGGGACCGGACATAAGGTTGAGATCAGCCATTCGCAGCAACCAAAATCAGTAGAGAAGAGCAAGAGCCCGGGGGTAGGGTTTTAGGGATGGACAGGAGCTTATGGTAGAGAAAATAGCGGCCATGGGAGCTGTAATAAGAAAGGGGGGAGGCGGGATCGCGATGGAATATGCAGGGAGCCGCGGAAGAAACAAGGCTTGCTTGTAGGAGGCTTCCTGACAGAAAGACAGACATGCGACAAAACGGCGTCCTCCCGCCCCTTCCTCGCTCTCTTTGCCACACATCTATCTAACTTCTATTGTCCAGCGATATTCCTTGATGCCGCTCCACTAGTAATGTTTCATGCGTTACCTCGCTTCCTTGTGGGCAAATAGGAATTAGCAGTGATAAGGTTTCACGGAACGCGAGAGAGAAAGAAACGGAGACAGAACCAGATAGACGTAAGGCGCTTGGGGAAGCCGTTCTGAGGCAGAGGCAAAGGGAGGCCTAAAAAGCCGTTCCCTCTGCAAGGTATCAGAAGCTCACATACATGTCAATAATGGCAATTCCAATGATGACATATTGATCTAGTCCAATTTTGACAACTTGACTGTGTATTGTTGTACCCCATTCTCCTTTCTGAATGCTCCCACATGCCTTTAAAATGGATGAGAATAGGTAATTGTCAGGCATTATACCCTATTGAAGCATTCTCACGTATAGTTTAGGAGCAATGATATGTTTACTAGCTGCCATGTACCCTGAAATCATTGCAGTCCCTGACAACAGATCTCAATTTTTCAGTTGATTAAATAACAATTGTGCCTCTGCTAGAAGCACACACTTTGCATACATGTCAACAAGTGCACAGGTGCGCCCTGCACAGACCAACTGCTCGGCTGCTTGCGAGTAGGTTCCTCCTCATCTTTTGCTAAATGAACTCACACATAAGCCCAAATTCAAGTCCTTAACCCTGTTCCCAATCTGTTTCATGCCATAGCAATCAACACTAAGTCGATGTTTTACCATCCTACACAATTAGTGTCCATCTATTCAACCCTGAAATGCACAATCCTTATAGCAATCAGTGCCCTTTCTTTGCTACTCCCTTGCTACCAAATGACCATATGCATTATCAAGTCGATTCCTATGGGGATGGCTCCAAAAAATAAGTAATTTATGTCAATGCTTTGTGAGAAATGCTAGAAATTGCATCAATCTCTACTCTACTATGTATTAATGCTAAATTGTCATTAAAAAATGAAGTTCTCAATGTGGTCAAAGGGTGCCTCGTGATCAAGGGTAAGAGACATAGGAAAGGTAAAGTGAGTTGAAATAAGGTGCATGATTGTGCAACTACGTGACTATGTGATTGAGTATATGCACGTGGAAGAGTGTGCTTGAATTTTTGCCTAATTAAACATGAGGCCAAAGTGCTCCAAGTAGTTAGGATGATGTGCTTCAAGTGATCGAGTTCTCCAATGTGGCTGAACAATCATGTGGCTTATCTACATAGTAGTTGAGTGGACTAAGGTGCTTAAGTGGTTGGGTGAAAAAGGCAATGTGTGGTCTGCATGATGAAGAGGGAAAAGACAGTGTGGTTCAAGGGTACTAACCAATGTGGTGAATGCTCATGCATAGCCATGGTTGATGCAAATATATACCCATACAATATTGATAGCTTGTAGATATGTTGCAAGATGAGACTCATGTAGGTACTTATGATATAGGGGAGATGCCATGTACACCTCAACCTATAGCCAAGTGAGAAAAATGCTACTCGATGCAATGGGAACAACACTCCACTCGTCAATAAGCTAGTTACTTGTGCACAAGTGAGAGATCAACTTCTTCAACTAATCTTGCTAATTCTCAGTCCCTTAAGATAATCTATGAAGTATGTGGTGTAATATATACTCAATATATACTAGGCTTATACTACATTAAAGGTTAGTGTTAGGGCGCCTAGGCTTGTAGTAAGGTAGAGCTTAAGCTTAGGCTTAGGTTTAGATTGGATTAGTTATATAGGCAAGGTATATGCATAGGCTCCTCATACAGACAAACTAATAGAGGCTATAGAGTGGCTAGACATAGGTATGTCTAACATAAATACACAAGGGGTAGGCATAGGGTACACGTATGGAAAGTTAGGAAAATACTAGGCATACTATAAGCCAATCCTATGTGTATACATAGGCTAAGCATATTCTATGAAGAGTTTAGACATAGGGTAAGCATATGCTAGGAGCCAACGCCTAACACAACCCTATCCTATTCTATGGTTACCTTGTGCCTAGAAAATGCTAGACATAAGTTGTATTCTTATGCATAGCATATAATGTTCCTACTTTATATTATCGAGCCAATGCCTAACCTAGCATGTTTATCCTATGCCTAATGTATAAGCTAGGCTATATATAAGCTATGGATAGGCTAGACTAAGCATAGGCTACACAAACTAGTGAGTATAGCTATAAGTGTGGAATTGAAATCTTAGCTCATAAGTGAGTAATATACAAATGTAAATTTCAAATAAACTAATATTTATTTACTAGTTTTACCTAGAAAAATCGCGAGTCTACGTTAACTTGAAAGACTATCCATAATTTCCTAGCTAGGTGATAGTACTTGCTAGTTATGACTAGTGAAAAAAATAATTTCCTAGTTATGTTGATATTGTTACTAGATATACAATAACTTACTAGATAATGTTACTAGATAAGGCTTGCCCTTAGGCAGTTGCATTTCCTTTGGCACCTGCTCCGCCGTTCCAGCCATACCAACACAGTAGCTCGACTTTGGAGACACGACCTGGCTTTTCCCACTTATTTGTATCGCTCGCTAGCATCCACGAGCTCCAATTTCTTTGTCCTCGCCGGCACCTACGAGTTTCAGACGGGTCTAAACACAAAGAGATTGTAACATGGCTTTGCCCGCTTCTTTACACGCTCGCCGGTCTCTATGAGCCCTCACTTGTTTATGGTCGTAGAGGCGTACAAGTCTCGGTCCAATTCATGAAGCACATTTGGGAACGCAGGAGGAAATGCCGGAGCCGAAGAGGATGCCGGGGAGGGAGTTGGTGCCGGGGCTAGCGGAGCTGAAGGAAGCCAGGGCATGGGCTGAAGGGCCGCTGCTGGCAGGGTTCATCTGGAAGTGGACGAGACCCTTGGGGAACACGAACAGGTCGCCCTTTTGTAAAGTCTAGTTGTACATCTTGTTGGGTGTCAACCAGGCCCACCAGCAGGGTGCCGTCTAGCACGAACAAGAGCTCTGTGGCGCGTGGGTGCGTGTGCGGGGGGGTTCAGGGAGGCGGCCGGGAACTCAAGGAAGGCGGCGGAGATGCCCAGCCCCGTAAGTGCCGGGAACTGATCCCGGAACGCCTTCACCGGCTTAAACACGCCCGCCGAGGCATTGGCGCCACCTCGAAAGCCCTTGAACGTGAAGAAGCTGCCATCCACGTCGGATGCGTTGGTGCCAGCTGGCAACACGAAGTCCGTCGTGGCTTCTGGGTCGGAGCCTATTGCTAAGCCTACCCATGTGGTCGCTACGCAGACTGTCAGCATCAGCAAAGTGAACCTACAGCTGGCCATAGCGTACAGCGATAACAGCTGCGCCTGAACAGTAGTCTAGTCTAGCTTAGTTATAATTATGTGATGAGGCGATGCTGATTGCTTGCAGTGTGCAGGACGCGCAGCCAATTATGACGGCTTGCTGAGGATGATTTCCAATGTATCGTCTTGCATTCACTCTATATAGTAAGGCAAGGGGCGCTCCTTGACCAATGTAGACGGACGGACCTCTCAGTGCTCCCTCGCTACGGTCGATGGCCGACGGAGACCTCCGTGTGACGGGCTAATAAGATAATCCGATAGGAACCCGCGTCTCTTGCTGGCATCGTCGTCATGCCTATGCCACTGCACAACCGTCGTGTCCCACGGGGCACTGTATAAGGGAAGTATTTGGAATATACTGCCTGCTTCATGCAGGTTGGTACTGCATGCAAGGCCGAGCCACAAAGAGCTTTTGAACCGTCCCCACATACTACATTGGACAGAGCTTGCAGTGTAGGAAATTCTCTAAAGTTTCCTAGCTATGTATATATGTGTTCCCTACATATGAACTATGGAATTATATTTTACACATCTCATTGTAGGGACGTGTAGCCATGCATATATGAATTACCTACATGTACCCAAGGAATTACATCTCCCACATCTCATTATAGGGAAGTGTAGATATGCATACATGAATGCCTTCATATTTAACTAGGGTATTTCATTCCACACCTTAAGCTAGGGATGTAGAGGTTGTATAACTAGGTGTGTACTACAACAAGTAAGCAACGTGCAATATGTAAGTAGCCACAAAGAAAGAATCCAAATTTTTGGATTACTAGCCACAACATTATGTGTATGAAGCAATTGCATATTTGAATTGCCCAAAGATTGCAACAATTGTATTAATTTATCATGTAAATTTGCAAGCTAGGTGTGATCCCATGGAAGTTGTAATGATATCATAGGCTCCCAGGAAAAACCATGAATGTTCTAGGCTTGTTCTCACCGTAGGAAAGGCATGCGATAAGAGATGACTAGTCTTTTGGCACAAAAGTGGGATGGATCCCCAAGAGAGATGGGAAAATCCTAACCCTAAAAAAGTGTATAAAAAAGATGAGAATGAATAGAACCAAAATGTTGGGCACCACACACTCACTGTCTTGGAACTATTCGTCACACTTCTATTATTTCAAGAGTGGAATAGGAGGGGTGCGTAAGTGTCAACTCTGAAACACAAGTGCTTAATCACTCATATATTGCAACTATGGAATAGGAGAGGTGCAAAAGTGTCAACACCGAAACACAAGTGCTTAGTTAGGATTTTGCATTCATAATGAAGTGATTAAAGTTTATCGATTGAAGTATTTTAAAAATTTATTGATAACAATCATCTATTTTACTCCCTTTTTTTGTTTTATTTCAATTATAGTTTTTAACAAACAAAAAAAATTAGCTAGTTAGTCTTGGATTTACTCATGGTTGTGGTTCAATTTTGGAAATTGTAGTTTTTAAATGTAATTATTGGTTTGCACTTTGCTCGCTTGAGGTAAGAAGAAGAAGAAGAAGAGGAAAATGAGTATATGAGTATATGAAGGGAAAAAAAGAAAAAGAGAAGAAGAAGAGGAAGATCGCAAAAGAAGGGAAGAAGAAGAAGGAGAAAAAAACAAAGGGAAGAATAGGATCTTGCCTATTGGAACCTACAAGCCCCCCTCCTCCCACCTTCTCCTTCACCCACCCCTTGCATCTCCATATTCACCCTGCACACTACCACCAGACCAACAAACCTATAGGCACCAAGATCTACCCTAACCACCTCTTCTACATTCCTTAGCACAGGATCTGCCATTGTGCCCACCACCTGGCCAGAGCTCTGAGCCACTCCACCCCCACTATTACCTCAATTGATTCCTCCTTCTCTTATTGCCCTCCTAGGCTATCTGAACTTGCCCTTCTGAAGAAATATCCTAACATAGAGACATAAGTGAAAGCATATGACAAAGCGTAAACTCAAAAGAGCACAGTAAGGGTTAGGGAAACTCTCAGACAATGAATATAGTGGAATCTGACTGAATGATTGAATGATGAATATACAATGCTCATGCATAAAACAAACCATGCATGAATGAAAATTGTATCCCAAACTCTTGTGTCTCAAGGACAAAGGTAGAGATGTTGAGCCTTTGGGTGAGGGTGTATTGCTAAATCTACCCATGTGCTCACTACCTAGACTGTGAGTATTAGCAAATCGAACCTAGACCTACAGCTGGCCATAGTATATAGCAATAATAGTTGCTTAACAATAGTTTAGCTTCGTTATAATTGTGTGATGAAGTAATGCCCATTGCTTGTAGCGTGTAGGACTCGTGACCAATTATTATGGCTTACTGGGGTGTTTTCCAACAGATGCAAGTCCTATTACAAAGCCATAGGAGGTATCTGCTTTCATTCACTATATACAATGATGTAAATTGTACTCCTTCACCACTATTGATGGGTGGACCTCACAATGCACCTTCACTATTACCGATGGATAGAGATCGCAATGCTTGATGGCTCAGTGTTGGAGCATTGTGCGCACAATGGTCGAAAATATGTGCAATATTGTGAAAAAGGTTCGGTAAGGCAAGAGTTGGTATTTGTGTAAGTCAAGAAAGAAAGCTACAGAAACTCTAGATTATACGTCCTATTAGATCATGCAAACAAGTAGCTCAAACTCATAAGAAATATTCTAGGAAATTAGCATTTAGCTTGATTCCTCTCACTCAACCCTCAAGGAGACTCTAACTATTGGTCAATCACACAACAAGTCAAGTAGCAATGACAATGTAATACAATTCGAATCCTAGTTTCGACCACATAAAACTCAAGATAAAGCTCAAGAGGTTGTTATTCAACTTCTTTGTACGAGTAAGGTTTTCATGGTTTGGAATACAATTTTGACTATTTTGCAAGATGGATGCACTAGTTTCTCTTAGGATTGATAAAGGATAAGGATAAACATGGGGAACTACAAGGTACATACTCTTGAACTTGTACAAAATAATGAGTCTGCTCACGTTTGTCATGGGCATTGCAAGGATTCATAAGATCTAGATACAGGTGGATTGGTACCATGAAGTTTTCAAGGAATAATGGTAGGGATAGGAGTCACACTTAATAAACTCATATGCAAAGAGGTTCCCTCCCTTCAGTGGGTGAGAGGTAGTAGAAGGCAGGTGCAAGGTAGTTGAAGTAGTAGAAAGTGGAGTGAAAATGGAAGATCTCTTAGTTTCCAGACACTTTGTGACCATTGAATTTCACAAACTTCATGCTTTCTACTTATAAGTCAACTCCTGAATACCTCTTGTTCAAGTATTGCATGAGATGTTATGCTTAAAAGCTAACTTTTGCTGAAAGATCTATCTGCTTTACTTAAACACATCTCTAACGAAGTTATTAAAGATGATGTTGTATTCATCAAGTGGTACACAAGCAAGAACCTAGTCACATGCAGCAACCTCGGAGCACTTCAATGATTAGCTTCCTCTCATGCACACAAAGATCATGGTGATGATGACTAACACAATACCTACTAGAATTGGTACATCAAATAACAAAGAGGATTACTTTATCACTTTGCTACTCCCTTCCAATGATTGGAAACTGCCATGAATTAATCGTCTTGCTAAATAGAAGCATAAGCAATGAGTTGCACATCTAGGCAAAGCCTCTAGTACTCAAAAGGATTATTAAATCCACCTCCTAAACTTCACACTCTTTGAAACTTCACGTCTTCCATCTAGCAAATAATAACAGATATTTCGATAGTGGCAGCAGCCCCAACAAAGACAATGAGAAAATGACCAATCAACCTAATCTGCTAACATAGAAGGAAGGGGCGGTGCTACGAATACTAAAGACGGTTTGAGAACGTGACGAAACAGATGGTTTGAGAACGTGACAAATCAAGTAGAGTTATTCTAGGGAAAGTATTTGGATGCCAAAAGAAATGGCTATTTTTCACAGTACTTGCATAATGCACCTTCCTTAGCTTTATTTGAAGTGCCGCACAAGGTAACACATTGCATTGTGGTGGTAAAGTTGATGAGCTACCTCCTTAATTCATCTACTTAGTTGACTCAACAGCACGTAGGTCCTCAGGCCATCCCTCCTCTCCCATGTAATCCTCTCTTGTTAAAAACCTACCACAATATGTCAAAAAGAGCCCCTGTCCCTTCCCTTCACCCTATATTTCTCCATATCTTCCAATACTAGGCTCCTCGCTCCTTCAGTGCTTTCAACATCATTCCCTTTATTTGGACTCCTCTTTTCTTCAACATCCTTGTCATAGGATCCCCTTAATTTTTGGAAAGTTTATGCTCTCGAGTTGTAGGCAATTGCAAGGAACCACTCTGTGAGAGTAGACTTTTGTGCATTTTCATTTTGTATGACAACTTGAAAGTTATTAGTATAACAAAAATCAACATTATTTTCTTGAAGAAAATGTACTTGAAATTATTAAATATCAGGTTTCTCATCATGAATTTTATATTCAAATATATGCCAACACATTTTAGAAGCAAAAACTTATTATGCATCTAAGTATCTCTCAATTTCATCAATATCCAAGCTATCATTTTTATTAAATGTTAAATCATGCATGCTTGTAATTCTAATAGTTACACAATCATGGCCCTTGGAAATGTACTTATACAAATACTTTATGCCATCAATTTTTGAGCATACCTTTGCATTTCTATGAGCATTGTAATTGGAATCCATAGCTTTTGTATGTGTTCTCTTGGGTTCTTCACCTCTCTCCCCTCTTATATGTTTTCATGGAGATTAAAAAGGCTCAAGTCTATGAGATCCACTGTAGGCCTTATGATCCTGGAGGGGGAGCTTGGGATGAATATATAGTGAAGCATATGCTATCATTCTAATATATGATCTAAGTGGACACTTGCTTATGCATATGATCAGAGAGGAGATGACGATTTGGGTGTTTGACTCAGTGGTTGCACAAGTGGAACATTCAGAGGAGGTGCACATTCCAAGGGATACACGTTGTGATGCCGCACATTCACACCTAGAAAACCTACCTTATAGAGGTGGAATAAAAAGTTGTCTCTCTTGTGTGGTTTCTAGTTTCTTTCTACTCGATTTGTTTTTGGCACTAAAGAATAGGAAAAATAAGGGGAATCATTTAGAGGTTGCGGATGTGAATCTCACTATCATCAATGTGTTTTTGCGAGTTGAAAGCCTCAAAACAATTGCCACAAGCTCAAGTTGAGTGAGGAGCTTTGAGATGATAACAAATGTCCGTAGTGCTTGAGCAGATGTTTATATACATGATGAAAAACATGCTTGAAGAGCTATCATAATGCATTAATCCAAAGGATTGAGTGGATCTAAAGGAGATTAAGTCAATCTTATGCTCTTTTGTGGATAAAAGGATGTTCTCATGGAAGCCAAGGTAAGCTATTGATCTTGCTTTTGATGAAGGTTGCTTTTAGCATGCTCTATTGCATGAAGATGGCACACAGTGAGATGGGATTGAAATCTTCTTCTTCTTCCATACAAAAAAACTAAGTCTATAATATGTAAAAGACTAATATCAACATACCACAACATATGTACATGTGGTCAGTAAGTGTGAACTCACTAAGGAAAGATGAGGTGAAACAAGAAATGTACCATAACCAAGGATGGACTATGTAGGTGTAGTCCCAACTTTAGAATCACCAATGTATTCTCATGTCAGTCACCTAACACGCTAGTTAATATTATCCTACCACATCACCAAGGCACATAGTGGATGCCAACTCATGTAGAGCTTGATATCTCAACACCCCGTCAAGATTTTAGCATAAGCTTATGAACTCCAAGCATATTCCTTAATCATTGAAGCTTCTCAACTCCAAAGGCCTTAGTAGAAATGCTAGCAGTTTGATTGAGTCTATGCTGACATAAACCAAGTCAATATCACATGTTAGAAATCACTTCTAAATAAAATGGTAATGTATCTCAATGTATTTGGTTCACACAATACACTAAGTTCTTACCTAATTGAATGCTACTAAGGCTATCACAATAGATGATAATATTTTGTCCACCTGCATTCCCAAATCACGTAACTAAGCTACCTCACATGCTGCAATTGTAGCACCTCTCCACTTTGCCTGTGTACTAGACAAGATAATTGTCGACTATTGCTTGCGACTTGAGAGTGGGATTTTAATCTCTAAGACATGTTAGAAAAGAGCGAAATAATGCAAATTTAAAGTGAATTTTAAAGCTTGATGAAAGTGAAAGAAGTGGATCCGACAATTCTAAGTGGCCGTGGAACACATCGGGAATGCAAATTTCTTCAAAAGACTTACCTTCGCAATGGTTGCATATTTTTCATAATTTTTTTTATTTCGAGACCGAAGTAAGATGACTTCTCAACCTCAAGCTTGCTAGATGTGCAAAATTTTTTAGATCTTGAAAAATTCACCATACAAGGAAGAAGTTGGGAGCCAGACTCCTAGAAGGTGAGAATTGGACCCAGTGTCAGTGAGCATGGCCTTGAGCCTTTGGGAGGGGCCCAAAATATTTTTTAAAAAAATCAGTTAGGGGGAGGCGGATTTTAAAAATTTGTGGCTGCAAAAACTGTGGTGCATTTTTAAAAATTGTGGTTGCAAAAACAATGCCCCCTCCCATATCACATCGATTTGTGTGGAAAGGGGGGATTGGGGGTTGAAAAAAAGCCATCTCTCTCATCATTCCAACTTGATCTATGAGAACATTAAAATTTAGTCTTTCTCTATCCTCTCTCTCCCCTTGATGCATGTTTCTATGGTTCAATCTATGAGAGAAGGAGATGGACTGATTTGAATGATTTTGATTGAAGATGATGCCAAGACATGATGGAGCATAGATCAATATTTGAAAGAGCATAAGTGACTCTTAGTGAGCATCAACGGCCTTCCGAATATGAGATACATGTGAGATAAAGTGTGATTTTATGAGTAAGTGATAAATTTCATTGTTTTATTATAGATCTTGATTGCAAATGGTTGAAAATGATTGCTCTTGATTGTCAATTATTTGTTTTATGAGAAATATTAAGAAAATAAAAAAGAATCAATCAACTATTGATTTTTTCATAAACACGCAAAACCCGCAAATTTGTGATTTTAGGGTAAATTATGGATTTTTGGGGGTTTTGATGTCTCAATGGTGTTCTCATGGGATGAAATGAGGGATGAAAATAATTCTCAGCAAGTCTAATAATGTGACATTAGAAAATAAAAAAATATCAATATAAATAAATAGAAAAAAGTAGAGAAAATGAGAAAAAATAAACTTTTTGCACACTTAAAAAATAGAAAAGATAATATATGTGTTAGTGGATGTATGGTAGGGTTGAAACATGAGGTTTAGCATAAGTTGAGTCCTATCTTTATGTTTATGTGAGTATTTATCATTCTGTATGAAGAAAAATACATTAAAATGCTCTCTAAACCTACCACCCCGAATGTACAAGTCTTAATTACATGATGAATTTGATTTTTTCTAATGTGTTTTGCATATAGGATATGCGTGTTTTGAGAATTAAAGGGTTCAGTAGCATGACCATGCTTAATGGGCCAAAGCTAATGGATTTGCTAAATGAAAAGATTTACATGGAGATCTTGGAGCTCTCTTCATCCCCGTACTCAAATCCTTGGTTTACTATGCCCAAAAAGAATGGGGCTTTGAGATTTATTCAAGTCTTAGACATGCAACCAGTCAATAAAGTGACCACAAGAAATGTGGGTGTAGGTCCTGTGGTTGATGAATTTGTAGAGGATTTTGCACGTAGAGCAATCTATGCTTTGGGTGATCTTTACTCAGGGTATGATTAGTTTCAGCTTGCAGTTGAGAGCAGGGATATCACAACCATGAAGACTCCCTTGGGGTTAGTACGGATGTGTACAGTTGAGAGCAGGGATATCACAACCATGAAGAATTCCTTGGAGTTAGTACAGATGTGTGGTTTCCCGCAGGGTTAAACAAACTCAATGGCACACATGACAAATTCTTTGAATAGGGTACTCAAGGATTTTATACTACAATTGACAATGCCCTTCTTGGATGATGTTCCAATCAAAGGGTGTGTAGTGGATGAAAAGAATGAAGAGATGGATGCTCATGAGTACAGAAAGTTTGTTGCAAACCATATTGTGGATTGTGAAAGGATTTTGATGCATCTAGAAGAGGTGCATTTTAACTCTTTGTGGACAAAAGTCTGTCTTTGGAGTTGAAGAGGCTTTGATTGTTGGGCATATGTGTGGGCCCTATGGGCAAAGACCATCACTAGTAAAAATGGATGGGATTGATAGTATGCAAGATGTATGCACGAATATATCAGAGGTGCGAAGATTATTGGGAGCATGTACATTCAATTTGATTTGGATCCCTCACTTTGCACACATAGATGATGCTCTATATAAGCTCTTGAGGAAATGTCAAAGGTTTCACCTAGAAAGGAAGCATCAGAAAGCAATAAAGAAATTGAAGTAGCTCTTGAAATTTACTCCTACATTGAGAAAGGATGATTATGGACAAAGAAAGCTTATCATTATTACTATTGATACAAGCCCAATCAGGATTGGATGGGCAATTGGGAAAGATGATGAGGAAGGGCAAAGATATGCAATTTGATTTGGTGGTAAAGTATTGACTGAATGACAAAGAAGGCATCCACAGGTAAAAAGAGAATTATGGGAAATTGTGATAGCCCTTAAATGTGATAATAAGTATTTTATGGGTGCTCATGTAGTCATTGAGACTGACTGGGGTATGATTACTAGTTGTTCTACCCGGAAATAGCTATGCTACGGTGGATTATATACATCAAATCTTTGAACCTTGAATTTTAGCATATTGTAGAAAGAGATAACCTAGTGGGCAGACATGTTATCTAGGGCACGCTATGAGAATGAAGATGGGATGATAGATGAGGAGAAAGAAGATGACTTTCTTGCAATTGAAAATGATGTTATAAGAGTGAATTTAGCAATGCAAGGAGTTGCTACAGCACTAACAAAAGCTTGGATAGCAAAGAGAAGACACTTTAGATGTTATGTATCTTGTGTAGAAGTTTTTTTGGAAGACAAATATATAGGAGAGTGACTAAGAATTAGTCAATACCTCAATACATTAAAAAAGAGAGACGAGTGGTTAGATGAGGAGTTTAAAAAGATCAAGAGCTGGAAAGCCTATGGGTTTTTCTTAAAAGATGGATACTTATGGAAACATGCTAAAAAGAAATAGGGTATGTCATTATGAGTTTTGGGTGATAGAGCTTCACGAGTAAATGTTATGCAAGAATTTCATGAAAGCCTATGAGATGGCCATACAGGTGTTTGGGGTACTTTTGCAAAGATCAAAGTAAGATATTGGTAGCAAGGTATGTATAATGGTGTTGCTCACTTTGTGGAAATATGTATAACATGTCAAATGTATTCATTTGTGAGACATCGGGATGGATTGCAGCCCACATATCCCTTGTCTCTTCATTTTAAGTGGATGGTGAATTTAGTCACGATGCATACATGTCTTTGGCAAATGAGATATCTTGTACTTACCCATGAAGACAACAAATGCAGTGTGTACTTTTCTCTTAGAAGAGATCTTTTTTCGATATGGCTGTGTGGGAAAATTTATACCAAATAGGGTTGAGCTGGATGCAAATGCAGCTCATGATTTCTTTGCACGGTTGGGGATAAAGCTTGCTTTAACTTTAGCTTATAACCCTGAAAGGAAATGGAAAAAGTGAAAGAGGTCATCCACCTATTCTGAAGGCATTGGCAAAAGCATGTGGAGGGAAGGTAAAAGAGTAGCCACACAATTGCTCCCTTATGCTTTGTGGGTTGATAGAACAACTCATAGTGTTGTTACAGGATATATGACTACTAAATTGATGTATGGTCAAAAATCTATCATGTTGATAGAAGAGATGACACTCACATGGAGTGTGCTACCTTGGGAAGAAGAGTTGAATCAAGAGAAGTCGTTGGCCTTACGCATTAGATAGTTGGAAAGAAAGTTTGAAGACATAGAGATAGTAGTTGCAAAGTTAAGGGCAGCAAGGAAACATAACAAGAAACAGTTTGACAAAAGACATAGATTAAGGCCAAGAACCATAAAATTTGGGGATTGGGTATTGGTTTATGATAGCAATTTAGACAACTAGCATAGTGCCATGGGTAAAGTTTCCCAAAGATGGTTTGGACCTTACGTGGTAAGGCAGGTGTTTGATAATGCTACTTATGTATTAAATGGACAACCATAAAACTTCCAATAGCGGGAAAAAGAATCAAATTATTCAAGAGATGGGCATCTATTGCCTATGAGTCGCCAGAATTGGAAGAAAATAGTGGCCATGATACATGGGCTAGCCAGGAAGATATGGAAGATGAAGAAGCAAAGCATATGGCTGTAGAGGATGAGGAGGACTTAGAATCTAGTGACAACTAGGATTTTGGCACATACAAGAGGATGTGCAAATTCAGAGGGGGTGGATATCATATCACTATGCGGACACAGTGCGAAAAACTCTGGAGTGCATCATCATCCAACTTTCTTATTAATCTAGAGAGTCAATATTATTTGAGTCATTAATGCTAGTGTCCATGGCATGGATGGTTCAAAAATACTAGAATTTTGGACAATTTTAGTATATTTTTTATATTACTTATTATAAATATCCTAAAAATATAGGAAAAATTCTAGAACAGGGTGACATAAAAAAGCAAGTTACTTTTTCAATCAATTTTTAATGTTTCATGTGAGAAAAGAAAGATTGATGAGATCGTGTGCACGACCCGATTGCAGTTAACATACAACAAACAACACTCTGAAGAGCGGGGAGAAGAAGGAGTCATCTAGGAGATTTTTGGCCAAAATTCTTGAGGTTTTACCCCCCTTTCGAAGCCAATGGAACCATCAAATTTGGGTTCCGAGTAGCAAAGAAGAAGTTAATGTTGGATGCACGTTTTTAGTCTATGAGGGAGCTCAAGGAGATCTAATGCTTGGAGTTTGCTTCTGAGCAGTAGTGCGAGACAAGGAATTTTAGGTTCTATCAATACATAGTGATTGAATTCATTGTGCTTTGTCTTTATTGTATTTACCTTTTGTCTATTCTTTTTCTTCTCTTCCATCTCCTATTCTCTACTTCCTTCTTCTATCTCTGATCCCCTATGGATACGACCTTTCAACTAAAACCCCTCCGACACCGGGCCTCTATTCTCAACAAAAATACCCCACCACCTCGTGACCAAGACCATCTAAAGGCTACACACTGATCTAACTAAATAAGTCTTTCTAAGGTTTATAGTCCAATGGATCCCATCCCAACTCCTCTTAGGGAGCCCTTATACATGTTGGTGCTATACAACATGTAAAACAAACGCAGGGAACACCCCTCGACTAATTGTCGTGGCCCTTCTAAGGCTCTCTGACACCTCGAGGATTGGCCCCAAGATGCACCATGAGCACATATAGCATATATGATGCATAGTCCTCTCTTATAATCAATTGTTCCAAGAGATAAAACATGATCCTCAATGCACACTCTCCAAAGAAATGGATCGCTAGCCCTATGGCTTGGACTACCTCACCCTCAGTGTGGGTCAATGTTTATCAAAACAATTGCCATGCATCTAGCAAGATGATACCATGTATTGAATGTGATGCAATTGTAAATGATTCATAGTGCTCAACCATTTTTATTCATTTAAACTAGCATTGTGATAGTGCGAAACCATAGGCCTCAAGTTTCATGATACATGTGGAACATTAAATATTACCATAGGAGAGACAACATTCGGATCCACATAACCTAATTCAATTAGTTGAAATGCAAATGATTTTCCATGCCTAGCCAACATCTGCATAAAATAGTCTCTTTCAATAGGTAAGCAAGATGATAAGGAGATGCAGGTCCTCAATCTTGACATTAATGTGGACCTCTAAAAGTCGTTTTGATAGTAAAGCTAAGAAGGCAAAAGCCAAGAAAGAGATGCCAAAACATGTTCAATGACCAAGAGAAAGAATGGTCTCGCAGGACAAGAGAAACATTGCTAATTATGATGAATTTGATTTAGCAAGTTCTCTTTGTGAGGTGAAGCCTGATGTGAATCGCTTGCAATTGATTAAGTTGTCTCCAAGAGTGTATAAAGAGTTCAAGAAGATTCTACATATTGGGTATATTATGGAGCCCTTGGGCATAGTGCAGGTAGGAGATGATTGGTTTAAGCATGCTAAAAAGCTTTGCCCAAGGGTAGCATCATATGTTGATGGCATATTAGTGGAACATGCTATTTTGGACACAGGATTCTCCATCAACATCATGAGAATGACTAGGACTCGAAATCCAAAAGGATACCTCCACAATTCTCTGGATGGCTGATGACAGTTTAAAACATAAAGGTTGCATCACTAAAGTCCATGTGACTTGTTGCTAATATGGAATGCATTTTGGACTTTAGGATTATTAGGATCGCAAGGTGGCCTCACCATCAAGTATTTCTAGGTAGACCATGGAGCTTATAAGCGGACTGTCAGAGTTATATACTCATTGGTCGGTTGATCTTTGATAGAGGTGCCAAACGTGTAGTAGGATAAGATTCCTATCTTGAATCTCCTCAAAGGGAGAGTGTTCCTTTATCCTCTACAGAGTTAGATATATTACAGGATCTGTTGAGAATCTGCCAATCATACCCTATGTATGCCCCTTTGTATGGAACAACTAGGCTAGGAAGATTCAGTTCATTCTAGGAAGAGAGACAGATCCCATAGGCATAGTGATGAAGTGTGCTACCAAGCAATCCTATATAATGATGTACTTGACTATCACTTTCATATAATGATAATGCAATAGTACTTGTCTCTTTCTGTCAAGTCTCTGTGTCATTGTCAGTCCTACACAAGATTGTGTTTATGAGTTCAAGTCTCAATCTTGAAACCTAATTCACTTGTGTAAGAGCTGTCTTCTTTGTCAATGTCAACATGAGTAGTACCTTCATCTTCCATCCTCCATAGCTTCCGCCTTTGCCATGCTCTAGATCCCGCATTTCTCACATGGTATCAGAGCCCAGTTGGGCATGACATTGCTTCTCCAGCCTCTCTTGATTCCTCTCAACCTCTATCCAGCTCACATCCAACTCAATGTCAGCTCATGACTCCATTTTTCAACTTGACCTTCATCTTGAATTGTTGTCTGCCATAGCCAGGACTGCACCCTGCCTCCTTGGAGCTTCTTGATCTCCTTCCACAGTCAATATTTTGACCCGCTTTCTTCTAGAGATATCTTGCCTAGGTCAGGGTGCAGCCTCCTATTACATCACAGTTCAACATTGTGCACATCAGACAGCAGCATTGCGGAAATTCGAGCTCGGTGTAATTTCTACGCCTGTTCCAGTCCGTACATCGATTCTCTCTCCACGCTGTGTGATTCACTCTGCAACCATAGGCCTTTGTAAGCCCATGACCTAAGCTACCTCCAGCTCAAGTTTGACGCTGGATGATTGTGTTTGTGGCTGATGTAGCAGAAAACTCAGACAGGCTGAAAACCCTAACTATGGGACACCATAGCTTTTTCCACTCATGCTCATAAAACCACTTCCTTTTCTGAGTCATGCTACTTGGATTACCCTATTGACATCCAGATTCACTGATTTAGTCAATGCCACACATCAAGGAGGGGAAGTTTTTGGAGATCTTTGGATATTTTTGAAGATTGGAAGACCAAGCATTCAACAACCACATCAAGCTCCTCTTCCAACTCATCCTTCTCACTCTTCTCACTCAACTGAAGGTTTTGCTAATTTGATCTGAGTATTTACTCAGTGTTCAGCAAGATTTTACCAGCAAGGAGGGGACTCAAACAACGGGTTCATCAAGCAAAGGATCGGCATCAAGCAAAGGGTTCATCAAGCAAAGGATCGGCATCAAGAATCACCATCTTCAACTCTAGTATCCCTTGATACTTAAGAGTGTTGATTTAACACTATCTTCACTTGTGTTTTTTGACACATTGAAGATCAACTTGGTTGCCACTTACTCATAGATTTGAAGCAGATTCTTGGTCATATCTATGATAACCAAGAAGATTTCTATGTGGATGCACTTCATGAAAAGTAACATGACATGTGTTACTTATCTACACTACATAGAAGATTTTTGTGATCTACTTGCAGAGAGACATGGAGTTGCTCATACTAAAGTGCAATCAATGATTCCATCTAAAGTTTTTGAAGACACTCCAGTTACCTTGGCCATCATGAAGAATGAGGTGTCTTTGCTTGAGGGGGACAAAGACATGGACAAGAAGACTAAAGCTGCAAGCAAAGTCCATGGGGAACCAGACCAAGAAGACCATAAGATCAAAGAGCAAAGGAAGAAGGACAATAAGAAGATCAGCCATGAAGACCAAAAGACCACATCATTCAAAGCTGAAGAACCAAAGATGAAAGACAAGAAGATTTTCCATGCTGACAAAGAGAAATCATATGCTGAAAAAAGACCACAAGGGCCTATCGGTCCTTGTCTCTCATTTTCTGTTTAAAAGCATTGTACCTGCCTTAATGTTCCTGTCATAAGCTTGAAAAAAACTCCTCATGTAGTCTTGTACTACAGCCTCTGTACACTTTGTGAGGCCCCTGTTACAGCCTCTAGATGTCCACCATGTTTATGGTACCCACACTTAGCCTTTTCTGCGACAGCCTCTAGTGTTTTGCCATGTTTGTGGTATGCCCACACTTTGCAGGTGTTGCTCTCACTAAAGCCTCTACACACTTTGTACTTTCAGGTTGTGATTGAGGAGGGGTGTTGAGAATCTGCCAATCACACCCTATGTATGCCCCTTTGTATGGAACAACTAGGCTAGGAAGATTTAGTTCATTCTAGAAGAGAGACAGATCCCATAGGCACAGTGATGAAGTGTGCTACCAAGCAATCCTATATAATGATGTACTTGACTATCACTTTCATATGATGATAATGCAATAGTACTTGTCTCTTTCTGTCAAGTCTCTGTGTCATTGTCAGTCCTACACAAGATTGTGTTTATGAGTTCAAGTCTCAATCTTGAAACCTAATTCACTTGTGTAAGAGCTGTCTTCTTTGTCAATGTCAACATGAGTAGTACCTTCATCTTCCATCCTCCATAGCTTCTGCCTTTGCCATGCTCTAGATCCCGCATTTCTCACAGGATCCATCTATTAGTGAGACATCATCAAGTGACAAATCCAAACAGGGGTCCACTACATAGAGGATATATATCATGTAACTTTTAATGAACTGATAGAGGCTCATGATAGGAAAAGAGATGCAAATACAATTGAGTCGAACCTTGGGACGACGAATGATTCACGACCAATTAAATTAGGGTCCATGCTTAGTTTGGAAGAAAGGGGGAACTATGTGTCCTTGATTCACAAATTCGGTGACATCTTTGCTTGGAGCTGAGAGGTATTCCTTCCAGCCTGGCTATTCATACCATTCCCCTAAAGGAAGGTCGACATCCAATGCATCAAAAAGTAAGCCATATGCCTTTCAAACTAATGGAGAGGCTATTAAATCAAGGAATTGACAAAATTATGAAAAGCTAGCTTGATATTTTCGATACAACACACAGAGTGGTATTCACTAGTTGTTATCATCAAGAAGAATAATAATAGTCCAATTCGGCTTTGCATAGATTTCAGAGAGCTTAATAAGAAAAGAGTTAAGGATTACTATCTGCTACCATTCATTGATCAAATTTTAGATCAATTAGGGTATAGTAAAATCTATTCATTAATGGATTGCTTTGCTGGATATAACCAAGTGGCTATTGTAGAGGATGGCAAGTTGAAAATGACATTTATTATTGTATTTGGAACCTTTGTATATCATGTGATGGCCTTTGGATTATGCAATACGCTTGGTTTTTGGCAAAGAATAGCTAATAAAAATTTTGGTGACATCTCCCCCAAGGAGTTAAAAGTTTTCATCAATGATCTGGGGGAAGCCACCATAAGGGATAGATAGTTGATCATTTTAAGGAAATGTTTTGAGCATTGGAGGCAATTTTGCATTGCCCTTAATCCACTAAAGTGCATCTTTGGGGTGCCCTATGGGCTATTTCTAGGCCATGTGGTAAATTTGACTAGTATTGTGAGACTGATCTTAAAAAGATAGAGGCCATTATTGCTATGAGCTCATCACACACTCGAAAAGAGGTATATAGCTTTCTATCATCATCAATGGGATATTATCAAAGATTTATCAATTCATTGGCAGAAAGAACATTGCCATTGACAAATCTGTTATCTTTTAAGTGTCTATTTAATTGGAGTGAAGCATATCATGTATCTTTTGAGGATGTGAAGCAGGAACTAGCAAAAGTGCTAGTCCTAAAAGCATCCAAAAGAGGTGAGATTTTCTATATATTTTTAGTAGAGCAATAATGCATATTATTAGCTATTATTTAGCCCAAATTTGGGAAGAGAAATGGTATCATTCAATTGCCTTTGCTAGCCATAAATTGGGAATATTTGAAATTAATTATCCTTATATTAAGAAATTGTGTATGGTTTTCATGACAAAGAAATTTAGGTACTATATTCTCTATGAGAAGGTGGTATTTACGAAGGCATAAGGACTTAGAGTATTGATGAACAAGTTGCAGCTACCTGAACATTTAGCAAAGTGGTTAATCACTTTGAAGGAGTTTAATTATGAGACTAGGAGTAAGCCACCAAAGTTGCACGACATTATGGAATGTCTTAAGGATTTGAGGGAGCCAAAGGAAATTCTGGCTGAAGGAAGTGACATTGAAGGTAGTGACATTGAAGGTTTATTAAAATTGACATAGCTTCCATCCCTTCCTTGTATGCAGCTATAACACACTATCTATCTATAGGAGAGGTTGGGATTTCTCTATCAAAGTTTGATAAGTGAAAGATTAAGTAGAAAACAAGTGCTATGCCTTTTTATTATAGCAATGTCAAAGCGTTTGGGGTCGAAAGTCTACCACGGGGGTAGGAGACAGTAGGATGAAGGGAGATTCAGGGAGAGCAATTGATGAAAGAGAAGGGGTTTGAAGAAATAGAGGATCTAGAAGAATACTCATAGAGGTGAAGCTTGTCAATTTATTTCTGCATCCTAAGAAAAGGTTTGAAGAAATAGAGGATGTAGAAGAATACTCATAGAGGTGAAGCCTGTCAATTTATTTCTACATCCTGAGAAGATAAATCCCTTGTAGACCAAAAACGTACATCAAATAGTAGCTTCTTCTCTGTTTCCTAGACCGCCTCTATGATGATTCTGTTGGCTCCAAAAGGGGGGTAAAATACTAGGAAACCTAATCAAAATTCTCCAGATCACTCCTTCTTCTTCTCCTTGTTTTGGAGTGCTGTCAACGGCGATCGTGCATCGTGCGATTTCGCCAATCCTTCTTTTTATATAAAATCTCCCAAAAATGGTTGAACGCCACTTACTCTTTTTACATGTCATCCTATTCTAGAAGTTTTCTATAATTTTTGGATATTTGCAAGAAATAATATCCAAAATATCAAAAATAGGCTAAACTTGCCCAAAAATCCAGTATTTTTTAACCATCCACACTACGGACACTGACACTAATGACTAATATGGAGTTGACTCTCTAGATCAATAAGAAAGTGGAATAACAATGCATTCTAGAGTTTTTCACACTGTGTCCGCGTAGCGGCATGACATCTACCCTCTCTTAACCTACACATCCTCCAACATGTGCCCAAAATCTTATGGACCTGTAGTGTTTGAAAAAGTATCCTTTGCCATGTCAATGTCTTCATCTTCTACCTCTTCTTCTCCCATATTTTCATGTGTCATGCTCAGTATCCAACTCCTCCATCTCATATGCTAAAGACTCCCTACGTTTAAAGATCCTGATACGTTTTTCAGCCACTAGAATCCTTAGAGTTGTCCCATCCATCTCATTTAATGCATAGGTAGCATTGTCAAAAGCAAACCTTACCACATATTGACCAAACCACTCCTTTGATCTTTCGAGATTGGCACTTTGCTAGTTTTCCAAGTTGTTGTCACAAACGAACACCCAGTCCCCTTCTTTTATAGCTCGTGGTCGAAGTCTATGCTGCTTGTTAAACTTCTTCTTATTCTTGATCCTTGTAGTCTTCAACTATTTCATGGTGGTTGTCTCAATGTCTTTAGGCCTTCTTTCTAACTGTCTAATGCATAGGACCATCAACTCTTCTCTATTCAAACCCTCTTCGCATGGTAGAACACTCCAAGTAGCAATAGTCTTCTCAATAGGCATGATTCGATGTTATCCATACATTAATTCAGCAAGCATATACCCTATAAATGCACTATGAATGGTCCTATCATCCCATAAAGCAAAGGTTAACATTTTGGGCCACTCTTTTATCCTATCCTTACATAACTTTGCTAATGCCTTAATGATAGGCTGATGATCTCTTTCACTTTTGCAATTTGCTTCAGGATTGTAGGCTAAGCCAGCTTGATTCCCAATCATGAAAAGAAGTCAGGAGTCTCATCCGCATCCAATTCTCCTCTATTTGTAACCACTTTACCAACACAACCATACTTGCAAAAGACTTCTTCCAATAAGAACCTGCAAGCTGCTTAAGTAGTCTTTGTACTACAAGCTCAACCTTTCACTTGATTTGTCAAGTCTTCTCATACAAGCACAAGAGATCTCATATTCCTTAAACCTTCCACTTGATTTGTAATGCATAGACAATGGATAGGTCCGTTGCAACCCATCTCTATGCTTTATCATGGAATACATTTGGAAATCACTGCATGGTTCCACATAATGCTCCATATCTTTATACATATTCTGCCACCAATACTTTTTTTAATCTTGGCAAATGTCTCCCAAACTCCTCTATGTTCAGCCCATAAACCTGTATGAAACTCCTACACCACCTGTTGTTGAGAAGCCCTATCTCCCAATACACGTACTGGAGTTCCTCTCGTTTTCTTTTCATGCTTCCATAAATATCCGTCTTTCAAGAAAAAACCCATAAACTTTTCTTTTAATCCTTTTGAATTTAGCTTCAGACTGCACTCAACCTTCTTTTTCATCACACAAGGCTGAGATATTGGCCTATTTTTAGCCAATCATGCTCATACCATTCCTCCAAAAAGTGTCCTCTCACTGAAACATAACACTGATGATGCTTTCTCTCTATATCCAATCTCTTCTCAATGATTGTAAGCTCTTTTCTTACTACTGAAATCCCTGTTACAATAGTTTTACCTCATGTATTTGTTGTTATGACAATTGTACATGCATTAATGATAGATGTGCTTGCTGTTTGCAAATCTATGTCAACAGAAACAGTAGTTACATACTTATTCCCTCTATCATAAATTCATTTTTAGCACTGATCACATTATCATCTTCATCTTCCATCATCCCCTCTTCATCTTCAAACCTTGCTTGTGAAAGCATGTCAGCCACAGGGTTTTCTCTACCTGTAATATGCTGAAAATCAAGGTTAAGTGACTTTATATATGCAATCCACCATAACATGGCAATATCGGGAGTTGAACAATTTACTATCATGCCCAGTAGAGAGTAGAAAATCAATCTCCAACCATCATTGCATGAGCTACCATAAAATACTCCCTATCATACTTAAGGGCTATCACTACACCCCAAAGCTCTCTTTTGACTTGACAATACCGTCGTTGGCATTCATTGAGAACCTTTGCTCCAAACCAAATGGCATACCTATTCCCATTAGAATAATCCTGACCCACTACCCAACCAATGCCAATTGGGCTTGTAACCACGGTGAGAATTATAGGTTGCCCATTCTCATAATTTTCTCTCTTTAGTGTTGGGGTTGAAATCAATAAGCTCTTTAACTTCTGAACTGTCTTTCTATGATGTTTACCCCACCAAAAATTTTGCCCTTTTCTCAAGAGAGAGTTGATATAAACTTTCAGCCACACGAGAAAAATGTGGAATCCATATCAAGTAAAAGACACATGTTCCCAAAAATATTCTCACCTTGGATACATTCAAATATGTCTCCTCCCGGATCATGCTTATGGCATCAATCTTTACTGGTGAGGGCTTTCTCCATATGGTTCACATATATGCCCAATAACTAATACTTCCTCCACTTCAAAAATCAACTTTTCTCCTTACAGATTCAAATGCACTTCTTCAAGATGACTCAAAATCATGTCAGAATCAACAATATGATTAGCCACAAATCTTTTACATACATGCTCATTCAAGTCTTCATGCTTCTCATAGATATCACATCCTTTGATGGGCACATCATCAAGAAAGGGTAAAGTCAACTGCTAAGGGATATACTCCCTCAAAACTTTATGCATAGTATTCATCATATGCGCGATTGAATTGGTTGCTCCCTATAGAAGCGTACACATCCTAACCAATCCAAGTGGTGTCTTCATGGTAGTGATATCCTAGCTTTCCAATGCAAGCTAGAACTGATCATATCCTGAATATAAATCACCCATAGAGTAAATTTCCTTTCTTGCAAATGCTTTGCAATCTCATCCATTACCTAGCCTGATTCAACATTTCTTATGGCAACTTTATTAACTGGTTGTAAGTCATGTATAAAACTCAAAGTACCATTCTTCTTTGGAACAATAAACCACCTATTCAAATATGGAGCTGAAGAAGGCTCCAAAATTTGCATTCTGATATTCTCATTCAAAAGCTCCATTAGCTTAGGAAAATATGCATGAGGCCCTAGAATAGGCTTTAAATTCCATGGCACATGAGGTATTGTAATGATCACCATAGGTATGTAACTATGGTCGGATCAACACATCCAATTTCATCTGGCTGAAATGCAAAAGGATTTCCCATGCCTTGTTAACATTTGCAAGAAACAAGCTCTTTCTACAGGCAAAAGGAAGCTTGTATCACCAGTTTTCAGCTCTTGTAAAATTTCAATTTTTGTAAATTTATGTCCTACTCCATGTGGATCCCATAAACAAGACTGTTCAATCACTTTTTCAACCAACCCATCACTTTCAAGCACTAAACAAGACTACTCCATGTGGATCCCATAAACAAGACTGTTCAATCTCTTTTTCAACCAACCCATCACTTTCAAGCACTAAATGCAAAACCACATGCTTAACCTTCTTTGCAACTATTTTGTATTTTGTATCCACCACCCTTGCTTCAACCCTATCTTGCAGCCCATATTGCAACCCATAACATTCATGCTCAGCAAATTCTTGAATGAATTCAAACATCTTTAAAGTTCCAACATAAATAACCTCTTTTTCTGCCATGTTTTTAGCATTAATTGCTACAGAAGTTTCAGCCATTGTATCAACATCATTTGGCCCTGAAAACAACCCTGAAATGCCTTCATTTGTAGCCGCATCCAACCATATGTCTTTAGCTCTTTTTCATCCTATCCTACATGTTTCTTTTTAGCCCTGCACATGGCTGAAATATTCTTAAACCTACCAAGACTGCATGCTGTCCATTCCTGCAATTCAAACACAAGCACAGTTTTCCTCTTTGTTGGAGGCACAATTATCTTCCTAGAGGCATTGCCATAGCCTCCACTTACAGCAATGCTATCTAAAAACCCTTAAACTCTTGTGCATTAGGTAGCATGGGATTATCCCGTAGCCTATCCTAATTATGGGGATGATTCAGACAAATAGTGAGAAATTATACCGCCTTTGTATTGTCTTTACTCCAAACTCGAACATATGAAGAACCATCATCCAAGGCTTTTATTTCCAGCCTTGATTCTGAAATATAGGGCTGTCCCAAAATCACAAGATAACTACATGAATCCTACACAAAAAAATGATATTCATCCCTAACATCTCCAATAGTCACGGGTACATTCCGACAAGCCGCATAAAGATTCCCTAATGAATTGTTTGCTGCCCGCATGTGCCATCTCGAATCTACATCAATTGGCCAACCTCCATTCTCATATAAGATGCATGTCATAACATTGATTTCAGAACCATGATCCAAGAGAGCTATGTAAGGCATCTCTCTCTCTCTCTCCCACTTTAACAATTGTCTCTATTGTAGCATGAGCCCAATGCATTCGTGAATAATGATTGGTCGGAATAAAATGAGCATCTTCTTCTTCATGTGCTTACTGATAGATTTTCCCATTATACATAGCCTTCTCTCTATGCTTAGTATTTCCCATAAGACCAATTTCACTGACAAGCTTGCTGTGTATACTCCCATTTAACCCATTTTCAACATCAGCCTGCTCCAAATTAGCATCACATGCATCATCATATTCCCTTTGAAGTTGCTTCTCTATGTCTTTATTAACCTGCATCAATGTTGGAAAACTTCACCATCAAACTATCTTTTTCATTTCACCATATCAATGATTGCATCATGAAATTCATGCTTCATGCAATTCCAAGAACTTTGCCAAGGGTGAATTCCACTCTATTGCCAAGTATGTGATCTTCTAGGACCTTTATAAGGTTTTTGGCAGTCTGAAGATCCGATTGTAACCTATAATCGAGTTGTTTGTCCCTTTTCTTCCCTTCTTGTTTCTTCTCTTGAGATGCATCCTCCATAACATGCTTAGGTATGTCTTTTTCAGCCTCTTTCTGCTACTCCATTTTACTTTGTGCTATGCATTTAGATGGGCATGAAGAGGAAGGACCAGTAGTGTCGTATACTCTGACTTATATTATCCAATTGAGACTACTTTGTTGTTTTGCCTTTTTCCATGCAATCTAATGATTGCATCAAAAGGAAATATTTTTCTTTAGCCATGCCTCCTTTACAAGCTTCTTCGATCCTTTCAATTTTCAACCCATATGTGGTTGTATCTATGGCAACAAATGATGTCTTTGCTACCATCTCTTCCAACGTCTTCTGCATGCCACCATTTCCAAAATTTGGCTCTATTGAGATACCACAATTTCTATTGTATGTATTTTTCCATCTTTCCAAAATACTTTTTGCTTCCACTTCATGGTCAACTATACAGTCTCACTTTTCATGCTCTAAACTATCACACCAAATGCATATCCTCTTGTATCCTTCTTTGTACGGTCTTTGGGATATTGCTCTCGACCCTTCTCTTCTACCTTAACATCCAATTTTTTGAGCTTTGTATATATTTCTATCAAATCCAGTCTCAAATCACACATGCCTTTGATTAATTCATCCACAAAATCACCTTTAAGAGTCGGACCAATAGGTATAGCCAATTGTTATGCCATAGCCACAGGTGCCTTGGCTGCAATTTTAGCCCCCTTTTGAGCAACACTGGTAGGTGTGGTGCATGTATGCCATCTTACTTTCATCCGCTCTCTCTTTACCAACATATGCACTGCTTCAATTACATTAGCCCAATCTGATTTCAGCCTTGTTTTAGAAGAGGCATCTTCTAAACGATCAGTCAGCTTCTCCTGCAAGACAAGATCTGTAGCCTTCAGAAACAAATCAATTTTTTGACTCTCCAATGATTGTTGCTCACATCGGCATCTAATTGTGCATACCGACTTTCAAATTCACGGAGCAAAGCTATAGCAGCAACCCTTTATTGGGCTTTTCAATCCAATCTATGAATGTCTTTTTAGTTACCAATCCTACATCTTCCAAGAAAAACTCTTCCTTCAAAGCTTTCTTAAAAGCTTCCCAATAAGCATCTCTTCTATGTAACTCATCAATCAAATTATGCAATGCATGCATGGCCAAACGGGAGAAATACCAACTCCATGTATATATTGCGGTACCCCATGAAACAACATCTTTTCTTCATACAACCAGATGAAGACTGAAACATTCTGACCCTTAAACTGCTTCAATTGTTGTCCCACTACTTGCAATGCATTTACAACTAAGGAATCAATTCTTTATGCTTCCCTCCCGAGTTTGCATCTTCTATTGTAACAAAAATTGTTGATGTTGTTGTTGCCGCAACAAAGCAGTCATCTATTGTAAATCATCACCACTACTTAAACCTAAAAAATCCTCCATCTTTACACACCTGCTATCGAATTTCACGTCGGATTCACCAATATCGGAGCATTTGGGGTCAAAAGTCTACCACAAGGGAGACTAAAGCTCCCTCTGATTCTATTTCATTGAGTACGAACCAACTTGGTGGAGCCAACTCCCTCATGAATGACGCAATCAAGAGGCAGCACTAGAATGAGTCCAGAGGTACATGAGAAGAGAGAAGGAAAAAATCAAGGCTGAGAACAAGCTTACACAGTAGAAGCCTCCTTTGACGCCCTAAAAGCTCTCGTACGCATTGGGCAAGAACAACAACGGAGACATTTGTCAAAATTGGAGAAAAAGAAACACCATGTATTGCACTCTTAGACCATGGCTCGGAGGAGTCTCTATGAAAGTGGCAGATGGCCTATAGATGTTGATCCAGGTTGGCGAATGAGAGCTGCAAACAACTCTTCTAGAGAGTTATATGCTACATGTCCTAATGTGCAGGTAACTATTGAGGACATAAAAGACAATTTTCACTTTTTTGTTCAAGAATCTTGTAGTTACCGTATCATTCTTGGGCAACCTTACATTTCTGAAGCCCGCTTGGAAACCAAAGCTCTTGATGATGGTTCTTTCTATGCTTGAATCCGAAGCAAGGATAATGAATGAGCTGCCCAATTTCTTACTGTGTGTGTTAACCATCATCGAAACAGAGATCGATTGCGTGATTATCTTGTGCTTCCTAATGCCCGAGAATTCAAGGGTTTTCGGGCTACACTACTATAAAGGGAGGCTATGGTAGTGCGTCATGCAAAAAGATTGAACCTCCTCATGCAACAGAAACTGTGTCTCTAGCAAATTTATATGTATGTACAACCAATAGTATGGGCTATTATAAGTCTCTTTTGGCCATGACTAAGGCTGAAAGAAAATATTTATGTCATGTAAAAAGGAAGCTGAAAACTTATGACATGATAGCTAAAAATGAAGATATTTCGGGCTTTTTTTTGGACTGATTACTACTGACACATTGGCTGAATTATATGCAGCTGCTCATGCAAAAAATCAGGCAAAAAATCAGTCCATACAAGTATGTACATTGGATTTTTATCAGACAATTCAAGAATTTGTTGAATAGGAAGACAATGGTTTACTCAACAAGACTAAGGCACAAGTGGAGACAAAATACAAGACAGTGGATAAGAAAGTCCAGTCCCACTGCCTCCTGAAAGTAAAGGGCTCGTTGATAGGGCATCAAATCAACCAAGTCTTTGTGATCCTTCCAACATTAGTCGCAAGTTTACATCTGAAAGTATAAAAGAGCTCAAAATAGGTGAAAAATATTTCCTTCCGCCGGTTGAAAAATACTCTTTTATGCAAATGCTAATGAAACATGGAAAAGCTTTTGCATTTCAACCAAGTAAAATAGGCTGTGTGGATCCAAATATTGTAGCTCCTATAGTCATTTTTACGGTCCCACATGTGCCTTGGAACCTCAAGCCCATTCCCGTTCCAAGGTTACATCTGACCAAATTATTGGAACTTCTAAATGAGAATATCAGAATGAAGATTTTAGAACCTCCTTCAGTACCTTACTCAAACCGATGGTTTACTGTGCCTAAGAAAAATGGATCTTTATAATTCATTCAAGGTCTATAGCCTATCAATCGTGTCACAATCCGAAATGTTGGTTCAGGTCTAATTGTTGATGAGTTTGCTAAAGCTTTTGCAGATAGAGAAATTTATTCTATGGGTGACCTATATTCATGATATGACTAATTTCAGCTTTCATTAGAAAGCCAAGACATTACCACAATGAAGACACCTCTTGGATTGGTCCACATGTGCACTCTACCACAAGGTGCAACAAACTTCGTAGCCCATATGATGAATGCCATGCACAAAGTCTTAAGGGACTTTATTCCACAACTTACTCTTCCATTTCTATGTACCTATCAAGGGATGTGAAGTCAATGAAAAGAATGAGGAGCTTGACGAAGATGGCTGCAGGACATTTGTAGTGAACCATATTCATGATTGTGACAGGATTTTGACAAGGCTAAAAGAGGTACATCTTACCCTTTCTGGAGCTAAGTCAATTTTTGGAGTAGAAGAAGTTCTAGTGGTCGGTCATCTATGTGGTCCCTATGGACGCAAACCTTCTCCAATCAAGATAGATGCCATCAACAGAATGCAAGAAAAATACACAAATGTTTCAGAGGTGAGAAGATTTGTTGGTGCATGTGTATTCTATCTCATATGGATATCACATTTTGCTCATGTAGCCAAAAATCTTTTTCAATTATTAAGAAAAGGCCAAAGATTCTCTTGGAATAAAGAGCATACTCTCACTATGCGTAAATTAAAGAAGCTATTCATTTCAACCCCCACTCTCAAAAGGGCTGACTATTCAAATGGTCAATCCATCATCCTTACTGTGGATACAAGTCCCATTGGGATAGGATGGGCTATTGGCCAAGAGGATCTTGAAGGTAACAAGTATGCAATTCTTTTTGGAGCAAAAGTTCTCAATGAACGTCAAAGAAGGTATGCACAAGTAAAAAGGAAATTGTGGGGAGTTGTAACAACATTAAAGTGTGATCGTGAATACTTTATAGATGCTTGATTAGTGGTAGAAAGTGATTGTCTTCCACTCTTGGGCATGATTGCCTACTACTCTACACCCGACATTGCTATGCTAAGATGGATTGCATATATTAAGTCTCTCAATCCCGAGTTAAAGCATATTGCAGGAAAGGAAAATCCAGTTGCTGACATGCTATCATGTGCAAGATATGACAATGAAGAAGAGCTGATGGAAGAAGATGAAGCTGAAGAATCTATACTTGTTGAATTTCATTCCATGGCTACTGAAAATGCAGTGAAAACAACAAGATGGTCAACTAGAAGCCAGTTTGCTCATTGCATTGCTCAAGTTCTAGTTCATTTCCTTGAAGAATATTATGAAGAAGCCAATATTTGAGCACAATGAAGAAGAAGGAGACTTGGACTGATGAGGAGTTCAAACATATCAAGAGGAAATCTTATGGTTTTTTTCTTAAAGAAGGACATCTATGGAAGCATGCAAAGAAGAAGAAAGGAGCGCATGTCCGAGTTTTAGGTAACAAAAGATTGCAACAACAGGTAATGAAGGAATTTCATGAAAGCATGTGGGCTGGCCATAGAGGCATATGGGGAACCTTTAGTAAAGTTAAAGAAAAATATTGGTGTCAAAACATGTATCGGGACATAGCACATTTTTTTGAAACTTGTTATGTGTGTCAAATGTATTCTATGGTCAAGCATCGAGATGGGTTACAACCAACTTATCCTTTGTCTATACATTATAGATGGATTATTGATCTTATAACCATGCCTACAGGAATATGGAATATGTGGTATTTAGTACTTGCAAGAGAGGATCTAACCAATCAAGTTGAAGGCAAAGCCTTAACAACCAAATCCACTCAAGCTGTTTGTCATTTTTTGCTTGAAGAAGGGTTTTGTAGATATGGTTGTGCGGGTAAAGTAACTGCAGATAGAGGAGAGTTGGATGCTGATGAGGCACGCAACTTCTTTGCTCAATTGGATATTAAGTTGGCTTTAACATCATCCTACAACCATTAAGGCAATGGAAAGAGTGAGAGAGGTCATCAACCTATTCTCAAAGCTCTAGCAACGTCTTGTAGAGGAAATATCAAAGAATAGCCTAAAATGCTACCTTTTTCATTATGGGCTGACTGGACTACAGTTTAGTGACTAGCTATATGCCAGCTGAACTTATGCATGGACAACAACCAATTATGCCAATTGAAGAATCTAGTCTCACATGGAGTCTTCTACCTTGGGAGGACGGCATTAGTAGAGAAGAATTGTTGACTTTGCACATATGGCAGCTAGAAAGAAGGCCTGAAGATGTTCAAGCAGCTATTGAGAAGCTAAAGACAGCAAGACTAAAGAACAAAAGAAGATTTGATAAGTGACATCAACTTCGGCCAAGAGCAATTCAAGAAAATGACTGGGTGCTTGTCTATGACAGCAGCCTAGACAATCAATACAGTGCTTTTAGGAAGATGGTAAAGTGTTGGTTTGGCCCATATGTGGTAAAGGTTGTTCATGACAATGCCACATATTCATTGGCTGAATTGGATGGAACAAGCATGAAGATCCCCATAGCTGGAAAAAGAATCAAGCTCTTCAAACGAAGAGAAAGCTCAACATATAAGCTAGAAGACTTGAATATAATTCAAGAGCATGAAGACATAGAGGAAGAAGAAGAGGCAGAAGATGAAGACATTGACATGGCAGAAGATACTTCTTTTGACAGTGCAAATTAATAAGACTTTGGCACATGCTAGAGGATGTGCAGGTTAGGAGGGGGTGGATGTCCTGCCGCTACATGCACACCATGTAAAAAAAATCTAAGTGTGGCTTCCTTCTAGATTTAGAGAGCCAATGCCACTTTAGGCATTAGTATTAGTGTCCATGGTTCAAAATATTAGATTTTTCTGGATAAGTTTTTAGTCAATTTTTGATATTCTAGATATTATTTCTTGTAAAAATCCATAAAACTATAGATAACTTCTAGATTAGGAGGACATGTAAAAGAAAGCATGTAGCTTTTAGCCAATTTGAGAGGATTTTGTGTAAAAAAAGAGATTAGCAAAATCGTGCGACGCATGATTGCTGTTTTCAGGCAGTGAACAACACTTCGAAAGTGGGAGATGAAGAAGGAGTGATCGGCGGGCAGGATTTTGGCCAAGTATCTATAATATTCCCGCTCAAAAATATTACTAAAACCGACTCCCCGCACGCCACAAAAAACTCATGCAAAGGTGTAATATTTCCGCACACTGCGTACCGTAAATATTGCCTTCCCGCACGCCGTGTAAACCTTGTGCAAGGGTATTCCCTACTTCGTAATTATTTGTAACCCAATCCACACCATGCACGTTCAAAATGAGGTCTCCACGTTGAGAATTAGAGGCCGAGATTGGAGACCGTAAAAGCCGCAAGGGAACACCCTTTTTGAAGGGGCAAATTGGATAAATTCAAGGCAAATTTTTTTATTATTATCCCTTCCCCCAGCCGATGCATGGCTGGAGGAGAGGGAGTGTGGGGGGGAATGGCCAAGAGGGAGTGAAGTGGGACTGCATGAGGGGGAGTCCTCCACGTGTGTGGAGGCCCTCTTCCCCACCCCCCATGCCTATATAAACACCCCCTAGCAAGGGGGTGTGCGAGAAGAGCTGGGAGAAGGACGGGCCGTGCAGAGAGAGGGAGAGCTAGAGGAGCTGGGAGAAGGACGGGCTGTGCGAGAGAAGCTGTGAGAGAGGAGCTGAAGGAGGGAAAGCGTGAGGAGGTCGCCGTGCTGGTCACCGAGCAGGAGGAGGTCGCCGACACCGCCGCGCACAGTCGCCCAGTCCGCCGCTAGCTGCCGGTCCGCCAGCCACCGCCACGATCCGCCATCGCTGCCGCCCTGACCGCCCGGACATCTCAGGCCGCCCGCCACGTGGATCACGACCCCCCCCCCCCCCCCCCCCCCCCCCCCCCCCCCGTGGTTCTGTAGAAGCAGAAGCTTCTCACAAGCTTCTTTAGAAGCTTCTAAGGGGGGGGCCTCCTTAAGGTCCCTTCCCACCACATTTCCAAAAAGACCCCTTCATACCCCTCCCCGGGACTTTGAAGAGGAGGAGGTGAAGGCCGTAAAGAACCCCAAGACCCTTCGAAAAAGGCTTTCGCAATAAGTCTTTAAAGCCCTTTTGCCGCAAGCGTCATCCCGTAAAGAAATCTTCCGCCTACGAGGAAAGGCAAAGGTCGGAAGGTTGCATGCCAAGGCAAGACACTCCGTAGACCACAAAGGCAAATCGGAAGTCGAATTTACGCCTACGATGGCCCCAAAAAGATCACAAGGTGCGACCGCGGGAGGCTCATCTCCGAATATACAAGTGGACATCTCCCCGAGTCCTCAAGTCCAGGTTCTTTCGAGTTATTCTCGCATGATTAGGCGCGCTTAACTCATAAAGGAAATTGCATTTTTATGCTTAATTTTAAAGCATATGGAAATTGGAAAAAAACACATTTGATAAAGCATCTCTTGAACATTAGGCAAGATTGAAATATGTCATGAATTTGAACGAGTTATCCACCTTAGAAGACTAGTTGCATGTAGTTTTCGTACTTTATCAAAGTAATGAGTCTAAACTTAGGCAAAGAAATGGAATTTATAAGTGCATTCTCTTTTGTCCTAGACATGGTAGGAATAAGCGTGTGCCGCATGTTAGGCAACATCCTTCTCGTAATGATTTCATGAGGAAAGGTTAGCACCATAAAGTATTATCCGAAAAGAAATAATAGAGTACGAAAATGATCGTATGGACTAAGTTAACATTAGCTTTAGTTGGTATAAACTTCGTTAACTACATTATAGCTAAGGGAATGTTGCGTATCGCATAATCATCATGCGATAACGTCATTCATCAGAAGCCGCATTTAGGAAAGGTTGCATGGTTCGTCAAAACATAAGATTCGGAAGTATAGACTATAAGGTTGTAAGCATGATTAATTGATGTAAATCCTAGTATGTCTTAGGAAAAGTTAACTTCCAGATTATCATGCGGTTTTTGCTACACCAAGGAAAGATAAAGTTATCATGAACCATGTGATGCGTAGAAGCAATAAATCGCATGTTTACGCGTATTGGTAATTATTATTCTCCGTTAGATTTAGTTATTACCTTTAGAAGGATCATCCTTGTCGCAAGACAAGCATAATTGAGTTGACTAAAGTAATCTAAACCACAAAGATTCGTATGGGCATGATTGAGTCGATATGATAGGAATCCCAAATGTTAACTAGGGTAATTCGACCTAGTTTACACTGGTTGCCAAGACAAAAACCGCAAATCTAAAGATCTTACACACGTTCACGAAATGTCGAAGCAATTGGATGTTCATGCATGAAATGATCTAAGGTTTTATCCCAAGGATCATTCAAAATGATTAAACTCCGACGGAGTTGCCTATTTCTAGGACCATGGGCCAACATAATTAGGAATGGGTTGGAGGATACCCTAAACCCTGCTACTCGGCTAGAGGTAATTCCGTGGCCGGAGGACGCCATTCAATGGGTGGAATGATCCCGTGGAATGATGCAACACATGTGCAAAAAGGTTGCAACACCGTATAGACTTGAGATTTGTCCACAAGAGAGTTTTGTCATCTCTCGAAATGGGGTTGGCAAGTTATTGAAAGAATTTAACTTACAAAAGGATGAGTAATCATCCTGTTACTCACTTTTCTTGGGGAATAATTGCCAAGGAAAAGGAAAGTTAGGTATTTGCCTTGAAGCAAATGACCAGACAATAAACTAAAGCGACATGGTCGCTGGAATCTACCACAACAAGACCTAAAGTATTGGTAGGGTATGACCCTAACCCAAGAATGATGGGAATCTTGCCAAGTTGCAATTGATTCCGGATCGAATGCGGGTTGCATTCGGAGAAAAGGAGTCACTCCTTAACAGTTTGCCAGCTAAACGACCATTGGAAATTGATTGTGCTTGTAACAGTTTAGAAAGCACTGTTTGCATTGTTTGCTCAATGAACTAAAGGATGAAAATATATCTAAAGCTTCAGGTTGGAGCCTGAAGGGAGAGGCAGCTTCAGTTACCCCCGACTGCCTGCCTGACCCTAACCAAGGGGGTTGTTAACCGCGCCGGGAACGTGGACCGAACCCGCCGTGAGAGGTCTCTCCGTTGAGTTCTACTTGGAGCAGGAGGACGCTTGGGTGCCAGGGGGGGCTCTGGCTGTAAATCCCTCGCCTTCCAGGCCCTGCACAAGAGGCTAACGTGACTCGGGATTGGATCTCGAGGCCCGCATACTAGTCTATGGGCGGAAACTTGGATTAGTGATCCCTGGTGGATTACTGGATAGCCTTCGGGCGGATTATGAATACGCCTACGGGCGGGAACTCCTTGTATTGCAAAGATAAAAGGATAAAATGATAATAAAGAAGTTGTTTGGCATTGTTTTCTTTATGTCCTGTGATAAGATTACGTGAAGGAACCAGTGCTTAACAGGGTTAATCAAGGAAGCTGTTTGTTATATGTCAAACTAATGTGGTAGGTAATTACATAACTAAAACAAACCGAGGAAACTGCGGAGGATGGACCATGGGTCCGTCCTACGGATGGGTGGTCCCGGTTAGCCGGGAACTTTTCTCAAAGTCTTCGACGAACAACAGGTTGATCTTCAGCATCAAAACGAATAACGAGGATGATGACCTAGTGTTACATCCTACTCGATTTACGCTGTTTTAGGGGAACGGAATGGGACTATGCCTTATGGCAGAGAGGTCGAGCCTTGCATCCCTCTCGTTTCCCATTCTCCTTGAACCAAGTGCAGCGTGAATCCGCTTCAGACCGGGTGCTTCTGCGTAAAGTAGTTCGCTCGGGTCTGACGCTAGTTGTTGCTAGATAATGACCAAACAGGAAAACCCAAATTCAGGTTGATCCTATGTGGGAACGGCCAGGATACTTCCGCTACGTGGCAGACGCGGGAAGACCTAGAACGCAAGTCCCATAACATTCCATGGGAGTGCCGGGCGGAGCTTTCTAGACATCCTTCCCGATGGACTGCTAAGACGTGTCCGGGATGATTCTAGCGGACACGTTACAAAAGGTTATTTTCCGTATTGAAATTTCCGGTAGTTTAATCCGTAACCTGCACAAGTGAAATTGAGACCTCCGCATTGGCAAAGCGAGCCCAGGGGTTCAAATCCACATAACCGTGGGGAAACACCCTCTTGGGAGGGGAAAAATGGATAATATTAAATACAAATTTTTTTATGGTTATCCCTTTCCCTCAGCCGATGCATGGATGGAGGAGAGGGAGTGTGGGGAGGGATGGGCTAGGTGGAGATGTAGGTTGCATGAGGAGGAGGGGAAGCTATGCATATGCCACGTGGGGAGCTTCTCTCCCCACGCCTTAAGGCCTATATAAACCCCCTTAGCTTAGGGGGGAAAGGGAGAGAGATCAAAGGACAACGCCGTGCTGAGGGCGTGGAGAGAGAGAGGGAAGATACTGTTGACGCCGTGTTGCATAAGGGGAGGAAGGAGCTGCCGTGTCACGAATAGGGAGAGAAGGGGAGGATGGGTGAACTGCCGCCCAGCCGTGGAGGTTGCCGCCCAATCCATTCCGCTAGCACCGTCGCCTTGAGCCGCCATAGGCCGTCACACCACCACCATTTCTCTGACAAAGTCAATTCCCTCCAATCGACCTCATCTTCCACCTCATTATTACCCCTTCCCTCTTCCACGTGGGTTCTGACCATAGCCAGAAGCTTATTAGAAGCTTCTAATGGGGCTTTCTTAAACCCCATTCCCACAAGACCTCCATAAGTCCATTCCTAGCCATCCCGGGTTTTAAAAGAAGAAGAAGCTCACAAAGCCTCCATTCCTGCAGCTCCCTCGTAAAAGGCCCATCTCCACAATCCAAGCTCCAACCCCACAACGCCTCCCATAAGCCCAAATCCAGCAAGACCGGTATTCTCAAGGATCGGCACTTCGGAAGGGATCTCCAGCGTATGAGGGAGAAGGGCAAGATCTTGAGGCTACTTACAAAGCTTGAGGAGTTTCACCGATCGTGTAAGGGCAAAGGCCAAACCGGAAGTCCGTAATTACGCCTATGATGGCCCCTAAGAACTCACAAGGCACACCTGCAGGAGGATCTTCTCCTAACATTCACATGGACATTTACCCGAGCTCACAAATCTAGGTATTTACTATTTTGATTTCACACAAAAGCAATGCATTAAGCACGAGAACTTCATGGACTAGGAAGCACCTATGCATGTCAAATGCAATTGGAAATAAATCGACTATTTGAACAATTCATGACATGAAATTGGGTCATTGGTATTTTCAATATGATGAACGAAAAAACGTAAATTGTCTATGCATCTCATGACCTTATCAGTAGTTGACTTTTGTGAATTTCAAAGTGACGAGCCTAGAACACCTATTGCCTATCATTATAATGTTGAATTATTAAGTGCACCTTTGACTAGACATGGAAAGATTAAGCGTAGGTCGCATTTTTAGACAATATCTTCATTGTAATGATTCATTAAGGAAAGTCGTTAACACCTGTAGGAAATAGCAGAGCATGGAAATGATTCTATGAGCTTGTATGGAATAGGTTAACTCTAGCTTTATTTGGCATGAATTTCATTCAACTATGTTGTAGTTAGGAAAGGATTGCATGTTGCACATTTTTCATGTGCAAAAAAAAATTCATCCCCATCAAGAGTTACATTTAGAAAAGGTTGCATGGTTTATTAAAGCATGAAATTATAAAAACTTAGAAAAAGAAGTGCGAGCATGATTCTTGAATGAAAGTCCTAGTAGGTTCAATGGAAGTTATTCTACAATTTATCATGTGATTTGATTTCAACAAGACAAGTTAGGGTTATTGTGAATTTAGCGGTATATAGAAGCAATGAATCGCGTGTTTACGTGAACCGTGAGATGTTGCAACTAGCTTTCTCCTTTAGATCAAGTTAACATCTCTAGGAATGTTTCGTCCTTGTCACAAGACAAGTAGATCGAATTATCTAAATCACCTAACCCGCAAGGGATTTGCATAAGCATGGTTCAATCGATACGATAAATACCCCAAGTGCCAACTAGGGTTTAGCATGTTCAGCACTCGGCCTAGTTTCACATTTTTTGCCAAGATGAAACCCTTGAACTGAAGGTCCTACCCACATTCGCAGAGTGTTGGGTCGATTGGACGCTCATGCTAATAATGATCTAGGGTTTCTACCCTAAGGATCATTCATTCAAATGTTAAAACTCAGTTTGAGTTTGGAATCCCTAGGAACGAATGTCGTCGGCCTAGTGCAATTAGGAGTGGGTTGGGTAAGAAGACACCCTAAACCCTGCTTCTTGTCTAATCATAATTCCTTGACCAGAAAACACAGTTCAATGGGAGAAATGATCCCTTGGAATAGATGCGACACTTGTGCAACAAATTGCAACGTCGCATGGTCTTGTGGTTTGATCACAAGAGAGTTGCCATTCCTTAGAATGAGGTTGGCAGGTTCTTGCGCAAGTTTAACTTACAAGAGGATGAGTAGTCATCCTGTTATATCACCTTTCTTGGGAAAAATTGCGAAGTTAAGGGAATTTAGGTATTTGCTTGGAAGCAAAGGATCAATCAATAATTTGGAGCGACATGGTCGCTAGGATTTACTGTTAATAAAACCTAAGCTATTGGTTAAGTTGGGTTAATAGGGTATGGCCCTAACCCAAGGACAAAAGGGTGAACAAACAAACCCTTGGGGATCTTGCCAAGTCGCAATTGATCCCGGATTGAATGCTGGATGCATTCGGAGAGAAGGATTCACTCCTTAGTAGTTGGCCAAATAAACAACCACACTAGGATTATGCTTGTAATCAGTTTAGGAGCACTGTTTGCATTGTTTGCTCAAGGAACTAAAGTATGGAAAGATATTAAATGCTTCAGGTTGAAGGCATAAAGCAAGAGGCAGCTTCAGTTACCCCTGACTCTCTGCCTGACGCTAACCAAGGGGGTTCTTAGCCGCCTCGGGAACTGGACTGAACCCGCCACGTGAGGTCTCTCCGTTGGGCACTGCTTGGAGCAGGAGGACGCTTGGGTGCTAGGGGGGCTCTGGCCGTAAATCCCTTTCCTTCCGGGCCCTGCACAAGAGGTCAACATGACTCGAGATTGGATCTCGAGGCCCGCATACTAGTCTATGGGTGGAATCTTGGATTAGTAATCCCTGTGGATTGCTGGATAGCCTTCGGGCGAATCATGGATTGCCTTCGGGCGAATCATGGATTGCCTTCGGGCGGATTATGGATTAGCCAGCGGGCTGGACTTTATGGATGTATTCCAAAGATAAATATGATAACCTGTTGAAAAGAAACTTGTTTGAGACTGTTTTTCTATGTCAAGTGCTAAGATTACATGAAGGAACCAGTGTGTAATGGGCTAATTAAGGAAGCTGCTTGATGCATGTCCAACTAAATGTGGTAGGTAATTAGACAACTAAAGCAAGCTTGAGGAAAGTGCAGCGGATGTGGCCATGGGTCCGTCCTATGGATGGGTGGTCCTAGTTGACCGGGAACTTTTCTCAATCGAAATGGACAGCAAGGAGATCTTCTCAAAGGAAATGAATAGCAAGGGCGCTGACCTAGAGTTTAGGTTACTAAAATCCCGATTTATGATGTTTTAGGGGAACGGAATGGGACTATGCCCTATGGGCAGAGAGGTCGAGTTTTGCATCCCTCCCGTTTTCCATTCTCCTTGAACAAAGTGTAGCATGAATTCGCTTCGACCCTGACGTTTCTACATAAAGTAGTTCGCCTGGGGTTTGACACTAGCTACCGTTTAGGAAAGTGACCATTAGGGGAAAGCCTGATTTAGGTCGGTCCTAAGTGGGAATGACTGGAATAGTGCCAGTACATGGCAGACTCGAGAAGTCCTAGATTGCAAACCCCGTAATATTCCATGGGAGTGCCGGGCGGAGCCTTCTAGACTCTATTCGCGATGGACTGCTAAGACGTGTCCTGAAAGGGAACAAGTGGACATGTTACAGTTTGTATCAGAGCGAACCAACAAAGGATCTATCTTTATAAGAAATCTTAATAAGAAGAAGTAAAGTAAGTGTTGCTGTTAATAACATTTCCTTACTTTTGATGCTATCTTGCAGAATTATGAAGCATGGAACAGATTCTTAGTGTTCCAAGTCATGTTTATGACCGTGATGCATTCCTCAAATTATCGATGAAGGATCGATATGATGAACATCCTAGACTTTATTTATAATCCATCGCCTTTGTACGTGGAATGGAGATGGATGGGTGACTTAGTTATCTCTATATAGCTGCCCACGAGTTTGCGTACCTTCAAATCAACCTAAAGAGAATCAAGTGGTTGAAGGACCTAAAGATCATGAAGCTGTTCATTTTTGTTGAGGCTCACGTAAACATAACTTTATATGTCGAAGGTCGGAGGGTCGAGCTGAACTCATATGTATACAAGAAAGTGACCCGCAGAATCCCCGCCAACAGGATCAAGGTGTTGGGACGCTACGAGAAGAATGGGTATCAAAGGAAAGGATACCCTAATCTTCCGATGACTTATCGATTCCTGAAGATCCATGACCCAAAACCATACTATTATCCAGTTCCCGTAGCTAAATGTAACACAACATTATTCTCCCCAAACTAATGTACCAGTTGCTCTACCATCCCAAGAAATATTGTACTTCGAAAGGGCTATGCCCATATGAATGAAATAAGACTTCTTTTTATCAATGTTTGTATTGTCTATGAGAATTGATAAAAAGTTAAGTGGCTAGGTTTCTTGGCTGAAAGCTGAATTGGGTATGAAATATAATCATAATGATTAGTGAGTTTTTAACATCAAGAATCCTCTACCTAGGCACAACCCCAATACAGGTTCCCAGTCCGTCCCTTACATCAAGTACGGCCGTGATTCAGGAGAAGAATTTTCTTCTCAAGCAGATCAAGCTGCCAGAATTTGACGTAAAAGGAAGGATAGTCCAAGCTGATGCTGAGATTTGGATAGAGTCCATGGAAGATTACTTTGAAGCGGTCGGTACTGCACCCGCCAACCAGGCAATGCTCGCCGAGCTGAAGCTCATCGACGAAGCTAGGCTTTGGTGGAAGCAATGGTGCAGAGATCAAGGGATCTTGCAAGGATCCATTACTTGGGAAAAGCTTAAAAAAAGCTATGCAAGGAAGATACTTACCACCTATGTATCGCACACAGAAAATGAATGAGTTCTACGAGCTAAAACAGATGGCTCTGACTCTTGATGCATACTACTCAAAGTTTGTCTCACTTCTGAAGTATGCGCCACAAATGGATATGACACAACAAGTGTCAAAATTTTGTGCCGGTTTAAACCCACCTATGAATACCCGCCTCGAATCTATGTGCCCAACAGATCTACAGGACGCACTCATCCGAGCTATGCCCATAATTTAGGAGGTGCAGGCTAGACCAAGAAGTAACAAGACTTAGTCTTATAATGATCAGAATAGAGGAGCATATAGGCCCCAATCCAAGAGAGTTCAAGGTCAAGACCAGGGACAGAGAAAGAAATCAAGGACCAACAATGTCAAAAACTTTGTCCCTACTCAAGGTAATGGTTGCAATCTCCATTGTTTCCACTACGACGAGCCCGGTCACTTCAAAAGGCAATGTCCCAAACTTGGCAAAGGACAACGTCAAGCACCTTTCCAAGGAAACGCCCGTGGCCAAGGAGCCGCCACCCGAGGCAGAAGAAGAACCGCCTGTGCTACCAAGAGGGAAATGTGCAAAGAAGAGGACCCGACCATGGAATTAGACTTTGAAAGGGCAACAGTCCATGCTGCCCTTCACAAGAAAGGGTTGAATTGCCAGTTTTCAGTGATTCAAACACCATCGGACTATCAAGGTAAAGGCTTCAAAACCTTGATTGATTGTGGCAATACGCATTCCTTTATCTCACCAGCTTATGCAAGAAGATTAGGAATAACCACAGTAGAAGCACCTACCTTGCTTGTGGAATTAGCAAATGTTCGTGAGGTCACTTGTACCAAGTAAACTGCTAAGGTAGAATTCTTTCTGGGAGGAAAGTCCACTTCGGTCAAATTCAGGGTCATGAACCTAGGTATCCATGAGTGTTTGCTCGGAATGGATTGGCTTAAACCTAATGACGCCCACATTCATTTTGGAAAGGGCCAAGTTTCCTTTCGAAACTCTGAAGGAGAATTGGTTACAACTCAAGGAGAGGCTGGAAAGCTGAAAATTCAATTGGCCAAAGCATCTCGGATTATAAAGGGAGTTAGAAAGGGTTTACATGTCTACTTGATTAAGCTTAATAAGCTAGATCAGAAGCAGGAGTCTAGTGAAGGACCCTCATGGCTAAAGGAGTACAAGGACATATTTCCTGAAGAGCTGACAGAACTTCTGCCTCAAAGGGAAGTGGATCATGAGATCAAGCTAGTGCCGGGAGCTGCGCCAATTGCAAAGAGGCCTTATAGAATGTCCATCCCAAAAGCAATTGAGCTGAAGGAGCAACTCAAGTAGCTATTAGATCAGGGCTAAATCTGTCCTAGCAGTTCACCATGAGGAGCTCCAGTGCTATTCCAGAAAAAGAAAGATGGAACGCTTCGACTATGTATTAATTACAAAGGTTTGAATCAATCAACGATTAAGAACAAGTACCCTATTCCTAGAATAGATGAACTTCTTGACCATCTTCAAGGTGCGAAGATCTTCTCCAAGATTGATCTCAGGTCTGGATACTATTAGATAAGGATCAAGGAAGAAGATATCCCAAAGACGGCCGTCAACATAAGATATGGGCACTTTGAGTTCCTAGTCATGTCATTCAGGCTTATGAATGCACCTACCACCTTCAACAGGTTAATGCAGGATATCTTTAGGCCATATCTTGATAACTTTGTACTCATATTCTTCGACGATACCCTAGTCTATTCCAAACAGGAAGAAGGTCATGAACCCCAGCTTCGCATTGTCCTTGAGACAATGAGGGCACACAGGCTTTATGCTAAGATGAAGAAGTGTGCATTCTTCAAACGTCAAATTGAATATCTGGGATTCATTATATCAGCGGAAGGAGTCTCAGTGGATCCGCGACCAAAGTCAGAGATTGGCAAATACCAACAACAAAGAAATACGCAGTTTTCTTGGATTGATAGGATGGTATAGGGTCTTCATCAAAAACTATGTTTTGATTGCAGCACCTCTAACGGATTTACTGCAAAAGCAAACATCGATTGCATGGTTAACTGCCGAACAATCTAGCTTTGATAGATTAAAGCAAAGTTTGGTATCAGCACCTATCCTAAAACTTCCAGACCTCAGTAAGGAGTTCAAAGTAGTAACTGATGCTAGCACGCTTGCCTTAGGATGTGTGCTTATGCAAGAAGGTCATCCTGTAGCTTACTCTTCAAGAAAACTGAAGAGCCATGAGAAGAATTATGCTAGCCATGATCTAGAACTGTTAGCTGTCATCTATGCTCTAAAGCTTTGGAGACACTACCTATTGGGTAACACGTTTACTCTAGTGATGGATCATAAAACTCTCAAGTGGATCTTTACCTAGAACGAGCTCAACATGAGGCAACATCGGTGAATTGAAGTGCTGGAGGAGTACGATTTTGAAATCAAATATCGGCCTAGAAAGGAGAATGTAGTTGCCGATGCACTCAGTCCGCAAGGCATTCCTTAATTCTCTAATCTTGCAAAATCCATCAACAACTAGATCTCTAGCTACAAAGGTATCCATGCCAAACAACCCAATACTTGAGCTAGCTAGATAAGAAGCATGCCATGATCCAACCTATCAAAAGATGCTAAGGGAGATCCCCATCAAGGATCAGGACCAAAAGCTACAGGCTAAGTATCATGAATTCTCTATCAATAGTGGACTTGTCTACTATAGAATGAGATTATGCATACCGGCAAGCTAGTCGCTCAAGCAGAAGATACTTTGGGAAGCTCATGATTCCCCTTTCTCAGGACATCCTGGCTATGCCAAGACCCTCAATGCAGCCAAGAAGAGCTACTATTGGGAGAGGCTTAAAGGTGACGTTCTCAAATATGTCACTGAGTGTTTATCTTGTCAACGTATCAAAGCTGAACATGTCAAAATGCCAGGAAAGTTGCAACCACTTGACATTCCCCAAATGAAATGGAAATTCATTAGTATGGACTTTGTTGTTAGCCTACCCCAAGTTCAGGGAGGATACAACTCCATTATGGTTGTGGTTGATATGCTCACTAAGGTTGCACACCTTATTCCTATTAAGACAAACTATAAAGCCTCAGATATTGCAAGGTTGTTCATCAAGGAGATATTCAAGCTACATGGGTTGCCCAGAAGAATCAGTAGTGATCGTGACTCTCTCTTCACATCACACTTCTGGAGAGCTTTCTTTGAAACCATTGGGACTCAACTCTATTTTAGTACATCTTACCATCCCCAAACCGATCATCAAACGGAGCGAGTCAACCAAGTCATCAAGGATATTCTAAGGGCACACTGCTGCCATGAACCAAAAAGGTGGATTCAATACTTGCCTTTGGTTGAATTTGCCTACAATGCTTCTTACCAACAAAGCATTCAGATGACCCCTTTTCAAGCATTGTATGGGCATGACTGTCGCAGTCCTTTAAACTTCTCAGATCCAACCTTGAGGGTTGAAGCTTTAAGGCAGATGCTGAAAGAGATGGATGATCAAATGAAGTCAATAAGACATGACATCCAAGTTGCCAAGGATAGATAGAAGGCATACGCGGATTTGAAACGTCAAGATAGAACCGTTGAGGAAGGAGACATGGGCGTACGTCGAAAGAAGAGTTCCCTATCCTTAGGAGATTGCAAGAAGCTAAGTCCAAGGTATTATGGACCATACAAGATCCTCAAGTGCCTAGGACCCAATGCTTATAGACTACAACTCCTTGAGAACCTAAGGGTTCATAATGTATTCCATATCAGCCTACTGAAGAAGTATGTACCTAATCCTAGCCATGTACTTGATGACTAGCAAGTTGTAATGCCTAGCCAAGGAGTCCTTGAACTACGTCTTGACAGGATCTTAGATGTTAGGGAGAGACAACTAAGATCCAGAACCTTGAGAGAATGCCTCGTCCAGTGGAAAGATTATCACGAGGAGGATGCCACTTGGATGGAAGAAAGCACTCTTAACCGACAATACCCCCAGTTCTTCTCAAGATGAGGGCATCTCGATTCCTCCAAGGGGGAGAGAATGTAATATTCCCGCTCAAAAATATTACTAAAACTGACTCCCTGTACGCCGCGAAAAACTCGTGCAGAGGTTATCTTCTGTATTGCAGCAGTTTAATCCAAAACCTGCACGCGTGAAATTGAGACCTCTGCATTGGCAAAGCAAGCCCAAGGGTTCAAATCCGCATAACCACGGGGAAACACCCTCTTGGGAGGGGCAAAATGGATATTATTAAATACAAAATTTTTTATGGTTATCCCTTTCCCCTAGCCGATGCATGGCTGGAGAAGAGGGAGTGTGGGGAGGGATGGGCTAGGTGGAAATGTGGGCTGCATGAGGAGGGGGGAAGCCATGCAGATGCCACGTGGGGAGCTTCTCTCCCCACCCCTTAAGGCCTATATAAACCCCCCTTAGCTTAGGGGGAAAAGGGAGAGAGATCAAAGGACAATGTCGTGTTGAGGGCGTGGAGAGAGAGAGGAAAGTTGTTGTTGACGCCGTGCTGCACAAGGGGAGGAAGGAGCTGCCGTGTCACGAATAGGGAGAGAAGGGGAGGACAGTGAACTATCGCCCAGCCGTGGAGGTCACCGCCAAGTCCAATCCGCCAACATCGCCGCCTTGGGACGCCATAGGCCATCAGGCCACCACCATTTCCCTAACAAAGTCAATTCCCCTCCAATCGACATCATCTTCCACCTCATTATTACCCCCTCCCTCTTCCACGTGGGTTATGACCATAGCCAGAAGCTTGTTAGAAGCTTCTTTTAAGAAGCTTCTAAGGGGGCTTTCTTAAACCCCATTCCCACAAGGCCTCCATAAGTCCATTCCTAGCCATCCTAGGTTTTAAAAGAAGAAGAAGAAGCTTATAAAGCCTCCATTCCTGCAGCTCTCTCGTAAAAGGCCCATCTCCACAATCCAAGCTCCAACCCCACAATGCCTCCCATAAGCCCAAATCCCGCAAGACCGGTATTCTCAAGGATTCGCACTTCGGAAGGGATCTCCAGTGTAGGAGGGAGAAGGGCAAGATCTTGAGATTGCTTACGAAGCCTGAGGAGTTTCACCAATCGTGTAAGGGTAAAGGCCAAACCGAAAGTCCGTAATCACGCCTATGATGGCCCCTAAGAAGTCACAAGGAACGCCTGCACAGGAGGATCTTCTCCTAACATTCATGTGGACATTTACCCGAGCCCACAAATCCAGGTATTTACTATTTTGATTTCACACAAAAGTAATGCATCACGAGAACTTCATGGACTAGGAAGCACCTATGCATGTCAAATGCAATTGGAAATAAATCGACTATTTCAACAATTACTAGAATTAATTCATGACATGAAATTGGGTCATTGGTATTTTCAATATGATGAACGAAAAAATGTAAATTGTCTATGCATCTCACGACCTTATCAGTAGTTGCCTTTTGTGCATTTCAAAGTGACGAGCCTAGAACACCTATTGCCTATCATTATAATGTTGAATTATTAAGTGCACCTTTGACTAGACCTGGAAAGATTAAGCGTAGGTCGCATTTTTAGGAAATATCTTCATTGTAATGATTCATTAAGGAAAGTCGTTAACACCTGTAGGAAATAGCAGAGCATGGAAATGATTCTATGAGCTTGCATGGAATAGGTTAACTCTAGCTTTATTTGGCATGAATTTCATTCAACTATGTTGTAGTTAGGAAAGGATTGCATGTTGCACATTTGTCGTGTGCAAAAAAAAATTCATCCCCATCAAGAGTTGCATTTAGGAAAGATTGCATGGTTTATTAAAGCATGAAATTCTAAAAGCTTAGAAAAAGAAGTGTGGGCATGATTCTTGAATGAAAGTCCTAGTAGGTTCAATGGAAGTTATTCTACAATTTATCATGTGATTTGATTTCAACAAGAAAAGTTAGGGTTATTGCGAATTTAGCGGTACGTAGAAGCAATGAATCGCGTGTTTACGTGAACCGTGAGATGTGCAACTAGCTCTCTCCTTTAGATCAAGTTAACATCTCTAGGAATGGTTCACGTCCTTGTCACAAGACAAGTAGATCGAATTATCTAAATCACCTAACCCGCAAGGGATTTGCATAGGCATGGTTCAATCAATACGATAAATACCCCAAGTGCCAACTAGGATTTAGCACGTTAAGGACTCGGCCTAGTTTCGCACTTGTTTCCAAGACGAAACGCTTGAATCGAAGGTCCTACCCAGATTCGCGGAGTGTTGGGTCAATTGGATGCTCATGCTAATAACGATCTAGGGTTTCTACCCTAAGGATCATTAGTGCAAATGTTGAAACTCAGTTTGAGTTTGGAATCCCTAGGACAGTCGGCCTAGTGCAATTAGGAGTGGGTTGGGTAAGAAGACACCCTAAACCCTGCTTCTTGTCTAATCATAATTCCTTGACCAAAAAACACCGTTCAATGGGAGAAATGATCCCTTGGAATAGATGCGACACTTGTGCAACAAATTGCAACGTCGCATGGTCTTGTGGTTTGATCACAAGAGAGTTGCCATTCCTTGGAATGAGTTTGGCAAGTTCTTGCACAAGTTTAACTTGCAAGAGGATGAGTAGTCATCCTGATATATCACCTTTTGTCAAGAATTGCGTGGTGGGGGGACTTGCTCAAAATGTTGCGCCGAACACACACAGAATGCACAAGGAGAAGCTCACTCAAGAGACAAGAAGAGAGATGGAGGCCAAAACGTTTTCTTGCTGGTTTCTTCTTCTTCTTCCACACACTTTACAATATACACAAAGTATAGATAAGATACAACATAAAGGAAAGTGGCCTACTAAGTCAAACAATACATAACCGACTACATTAGTCGACTGGCACTATAACTATGCCAACTGTAAATAGGTGTAACAACCTGAATATAATAAGTAATGAGTCAATGGCCATGTGAGAGTCATAATGACCACTGACGTGCTAAGTGTAGACGTGTGGACCCATCTAACCAGGTGGTCCATCATTAATGTCTGCATGTGTTGAGCTTGTCATCTCAACACCTTTCTTGGGAAAAATTGCCAAGTTAAGGAAAGTTAGGTATTTGCTTGGAAGCAAAGGATCGAGATCAATAATTTGGAGCGACATGGGCACCAAGATTTACTGTTAATAAAACCTAAGCTATTGGTTAAGTTGGGTTAATAGGATATGGCCCTAACCCAAGGACAAAAGGGTGAACAAACAAACCCTTGGGGATCTTGCCAAGTCCCAATTGATCCTGGATCGAATGCTGGATGCATTCAAAGAGAAGGATTCACTCCTTAGCAGTTGGCCAAATAAACGACCACTGGAAATAATTGTGCTTGTAATCAGTTTAGGAGCACTGTTTGCATTGTTTGCTCAAGGAACTAAAGTATGAAAAGATATTTAATGCTTCAGGTTGAAGGACTGAAGGGAGAGGCAGCTTCAGTTACCCCCTACTGTCTGCATGACCCTAATCAAGGGGGTTGTTAGCCGCACCGGGAACATGGACTGAACCCACCACATGAGGTCTCTTCGTTGGGCACTACTTGGAGTAGGAGGATGCTTGGGTGCTAGGGGAGCCTCTAGCCGTAAATCCCTTGCCTTTCGGGCCATGCACAAGAGGCCAACGTGACTCAATTTGGATCTCGAGACCCGCATACTAGTCTACGGGTGGAATCTTGGATTAGTAATCCCTGTGGATTGCTAGATAGCCTTCGGGCGGATTATGGATTAGCCGGCGGGCAGGATGCAACAAGAAAGAAATGCAGGGAAAAAAAATTGGACCTTTGGGTTGATGGGTGCATTTATCCACCTGATCGAATCACTCAAAGGCCACCACAATTTTAAGGGCTTACATCATATGTAAAGTTTATTTGTGAGAAGGCAATGAAGGATTGTATGGATACATATGCAGAATTGTCACACAAGGATTAGCAGGTGTTCATCAAGCCTTGACAAATATGTAGATAATATTACAAAGGGAATATACAATCTTTGATGAAAAATGATAGATTATTGGCTGAGAAGGATAGGGAGAACCAAAGCCTACAATAAGCAATGTCTATCATTGAAGATGCTATGCAGGCTACACATGTGCAAAATATGGAGTTATAGTCTAAAGTTATGGACTTGAAGAAGAGGAATCGAAACATAAAGAGGAAGCTCACAAAAACTTTGGAGATTGGGTCCACTTTAAAAACCAAAGAAGCACGTCGGCGCATCCGATTAGTTAAACCAATTTACCAATTAACCAAAGGAAGTGGACAATATCATAGATGGATATATTCTCAATCTGCTACAATGAAAAATATGTTCCCTCATGCAGAGAATGATACTATTTCCAAAGTCCTAAGCAGGGATATGATAAAAAATGCATTGGAAAATCATAAATTCAGGGATATTGTAGATGGTGTTACAAGTGAACATATTAGGGATGTGAGCAACTTGTTTACTGCTACAGATACTCAAGGATTATGTGACAAGGTGGAAATGAGTTCTAAATCATATAGTATACTCTATCAACAATTGGATACATGATTTAAGCAAGTCTTCAAAACTAAGCAAGTAATACCTCTGCCAAAACCATTTCACGTGAAGAAGGCTCGAAAACAACTAAGTGAGTAAGTTTTAGAACTAATTGGTGAGCCAACGCATCTGGAAAATACAGACATATTGAAGTATAGTTCCAAAGAAGTTGCATTTGTATTGAACGCATCCAACAACTTTGCGGTATTGGATATATGTAGGGTTCAAATTGCTATGGTCAAGTTCTACAATATGTCTATGGAAGAATATAGAGGCAAGCTTAAGTTTGTCCTCAAACTTGATGAGAGTTAGATTATTAAGGGGCAAAAACTTGAACGCATAAGTATAACACTTATGAATCGAGCATTGGATCCCAACATCGATAAAAACCATCCTTTATACTTTAGTGTACAGTCAGAGAATGAAATATAGTGGCTGGCAGCTTTTGAAGTATCAAAGGAGGACCATGAAGTACTTAAAGTTTTTTTTAACCTCACTAATATACCCAGTGTTATTCAACAGCAAAATAATGAAGTTATTTTACACATCAAGGGGTTTGGGAACTATCAAGTTGAATGGCATCTTGCAGGTGATTTAAAAGCATTGAAGTGTATGTTTGGTTTATCAAATGCAACGAATGCAAAATTTCTGTGCATATACTACATGCAAACTAGGAAGAAAGGGAAAGATCGAAAGAAAGAATGGCTTGCCAAGCTTGTAAGACAATAAGGTGCTCCAACATGTGATCAAGAAGTTGTGAGAAATTGAATGCTAGTTCCAATGGATCCAAATTGGTGCCCTATTTTGGAAATACCACTAACAAGGGTTCACTTTTGCACATTGCATTGTTTGGTTAGAATAATGGAGAAGCTAGTATATGAATATATATGCTTTGCATATAAGATGCAACCTGTGTCAGAAGCTGATGCTACATGCAAGAAGGTAGAATGAGTCCTCTCTGAAGTTGGATTGCATGGGGGCCAAGTAGAAATAAAAAAGGACGAGAAAAAATCGAGAAGGAGTGGAAATATCCCTTGTAAACCATGCTTTGGTGGACCCAAGGCTAGGAAGTTTATATCTCCACCTCAAGATGAGGAAGGTAATATACTTGTAAAGCAACCAGAGAAGTATGAAGCATGGAAAAAGTTGCACCTTGATGTTCCGGATTGGAGCAATGGGGGACGAATGAGGATTGCAAAGGCAGAAGTGTGGATACACCTAGATAGATTAACAGCTCTCTTACAAAAGTTGAGGTTTAGGGATGGTGATGCAAATACATTTAAAGAGACAGTTGCTAAATTTCATAAGTCCATGGTGGAGGCATGGACTACAAATAGTATAACACACTACATGGTCAGTATTTTCACCATTACAAAAAAATATCATCATTTCGAATTAGTTTGTGTTTCTAATCTCTCTTCTTGTGCAGCATATACTTGAAGCACATGGTCCATACTTTGCAACTCAAGGAAGTTTGGCAATATGGTCAACTCAAGGCATGGAATGATCTCATTAGCAAGCTTATTGTGCCTTTCAAAAGGCAATTGATCATGGAGGTGGCATCAATAATTCCAATTCTATGAGACAATTATTATAATTGTGGTATAAGAGATTAGAGATATGATACGAGGAAAAAGAAAAGAAGTCCGAAACCTCTCAAGCAGAATTTATAAGTAGGGCAATATATGAAGTGAGAAAAGCAAGATATGAAAACATCACAAGAGAGAGATGGCAAGAAATGGAGATCTAGATAAAGATAATACTTTTGATGCATTTAGAGTCCACGAGAGAGCATAGGTACCCAGGATATGACACATCAATACTCCTATCTTTAACATGAGATGTATTGCAAATTTTGTTTAAAATTTTACAGGTTTGTCACTATGCTTTTCAAAGTTGATTTTGAACTATGTTTTTTAATTTTCAAAGTCATTTACACCACAGTAAGTTACAAAGTTTCGTACCTAAGTCAAGTCTCTCCTTTCATTTTTTCCCATTACTCTTCACTCTACCCTCCACCTTTCTATCCTTCATTATCACACCCAAGGCGTGTTCCAAGCTTCCTATCAAGAAGGTTCCTGCAAGAGCAAGAGCTCAACACTCTTTCGAATCTAGTGACCGTACTGTGAGTGACCAAGGTCCCTTGGTGGCCGACAATGGTTGCCCTACTGCAGCTAATAATGCTGGTGCTATTGTGTCCAACAATGGTGGCCCTAGTGTGGTCAATAATGATGGTTCACCTGTCCAGAAATGGTGGTCCACGTGCTCTAGTTGCTCCACCTCCCACTACTGCTCCAGCTGGTAATACACGTCCTCCAACACATAAGAAGTGAAGATGGAGACCAGGCACAACTACCTACGTGAGATAAGGAAATTCTAGAAGAGTGCCAACTTGATTATTCCTAAGGCACCATTCTCTAGGTTGGTGCGAGAAATACTGCAAGATCTGCAGTTAGGACATCCTCACAAGCTCTTTTCAAGGAATGTGGGGCGATGGTCAAGCCAAGCCTTGCTTGCTCTCCAAGAATGTAACATGTCCACCTATTCACTTGTAGGACACGTCTTAGTAGCCCATCGGGAAGAGAGTCCAGATAGCGCCGCCCGGCACTCCCACGGAATGACACGGGGTTTGCCATCCAGATTCTCCCGAGTCTACCACGTAGCCGAAGCATTCCGGCCATTCCCACTTAGGATCGACTTGAATCAGGGTTTTTGTAGTGGTCAAATTCCTAGAAGGATAGCTAGCGTCGCGAACTACTTTACACAGAAACGTCAAGGTCGAAGCGGATTCATGCTGCACTTGGTTCAAGGAGAATGGAAAATGAGAGGGATGCAAGCTCAACCTCTCTACCCGTAAGACATAGTCCCATTCTGTTCCCCTAAAACAGCATAAATCGGGACTCTAGTATGCTAGATTCTAGGCCATTGTTCTTTGTTGTCAAATTCCTTCAAGAAAAGTTCCTGGCCAACCGGGACTACCCTTCCATAGGACGGACCCGTGGTCACATCCACCGCACTTTCCTCAGGGTTGATTTAGTTGTCGAATTACCTACCACATTTAGTTTGACAAACAAAAACAACTTCCTTAATTAGCCAATTAGTCACTGGTTTCTTCACGTAATCTTAAGTACTGACTTAGAAAAACAATGTCAAACAAGTTCCTTTTCAACAATTGATCTTATTTATTATTCTTTGAAATACATCATATAATCCAACCCAAAGGATATTCCATAATCTGTGCCCGAAGGCAATCCATAATCCACCCAAAGGCAATCCATAATCCGCCCGAAGGCAATCCAGCAATCCTCAAGGATCGCTATTCCAAGTTTCCACCCGTAGACTAGTATGTGGGCCTCGAGATCTAATCTTGAGTCACATCGGCCTCTTGTGCAGGACCCGAAAGGCAAGGGATTTATGGTCAGAGCCCCCTGGCACCCAAGTGTCCTCCTACTCCAAGTAGCACCCACGAAGAGACCTCTCGCGGTAGGTTCGGTCCATGTACCCGGCACAGCTAACAACCCCCTTGGTTAGGGTCAAGCAGACAATGGGGGGTAACTGATGATACCTCTCCCTCCAGGCCTTCAACCTGAAGCATTAATTATTTTTCCAGCTTTAATTCCTTGAGCAAAGAAGTACAAATAGTGCTCCTAATTTTACAAACACAATCAATCCAGTGGTCGTTTATTTAATCAACTGCTAAGGTGTATGTCTTCTCTCCGAATGCATCCAGCATTCGATCCAGGGTCAATTGCGACTTGGCACGATCCCCTAAGGGCTTCATAACCTGTGTTACTAGTTTACCCTCCTTCCTTTGGCTAGGGTTTATACCCTGTTAATCCAAATTAACAAACACCTTAGGTTTCTTTTACTAAGACAGTAAATCTTGGGCAACCTCATCACCCTAACTTGATTGGTCGATTGCTTGCTAGGCAACTCATAGTTACCCTAACTTGGCAACTCAGCCTCACGGAAGGGTGATGTAGCAGGATGGCTACTCATTCCCTTGCAAATTGAACTTGTACTTGGAACCTGCCAACCTTGTTCTAAGGAGTGGCAAATCTATCGTGTGATTTAAACACAAGGCCATGCGACATTGCAGCTTGTTGCATAAGAGTCACATCTGACTTGCGGGATCATTTCTCCCATCAAACGGCGTTCCTTGGTCAAGAAATACGTTTGGTCAAGATGTAGGGTTTGGGATGTCCTCTTGACCCAACTCAACCCTAACCTTACTAGGCCGACAATGTTTGGCCCTAGGGTTTCTAAATACAAATGGAAGTCTAGTATTTGGTCATTCGATCCTTAGGGTAAAACCCTAGATCGTTCTTGTATTTTAACTAACCCTAACATTCCGTGAATGTGGGTAGGATCTTGGGATCGAAAGTCTTGGCTTGGTAGCATATGTTTTGAAGCTTCAACCCTTAAGGTTGGATCCGAGAAGTTTAAAGGACTTTGACAATCATGCCCATACAATGCTTGAAAAGGGGTCATATGAATGCTTTGTTGATAAGAAGAATTGTAGGCAAACTCAACCAGTGGTAAATATTGAATCCACTTTTTGGGTTGGCGGCAACAATGTGCCCATAGCATATCCTCAATAACTTGGTTGACTTGCTTTGTTTGACCATCGGTTTGGGGATGGTAAGCTGTACTGAAACAAAGTTGAGTCCTAATGGCTTCAAAGATAGCCCTCCAGAAGTGTGATATGAAGAGAGAGTCACGATCACTAATGATTCTTCTAGGTAACCCATGCAGTTTGAATATCTCCTTGATAGATAACCTTGCGATGTCTGAGTCTGTATAGTTTGTCTTAACAGGAATAAGATGTGCAACCTTGGTGAGCATATCCACCACAACCATAATGGAGTTGTATCCTCCTTGAACTTGGGGCAGCCAACAACAAATTCCATACTGATGAATTCCCATTTCATTTGGGGAATGTCATGTGGTTGCAACTTCCTTGGCATTTTGACATGTTCGGCCTTAATACATTGACAAGACAAACATTGAGTGACATATTTGAGAACGTCACCTTTAAGCCTCTCCCAATAATAGCTCTTTCTGACTACATTGAGGGTCTTGGCATAACCACGATGTCTTGAAAAAGGAGAGTCATGAGCTTCCCAAAGTATCTTGTGCTTGAGTGACTGGCTTGCCGGTATACAAAATCCCGTTCTATAGTAGACAAGTCCACTATCGATAGAGAATTCTTGATACTTTTCCTGTAGCTTTGGGCCTTGATCCTTGATAGGGATCTCGCTTAGCAATTTCTGATAGGTTGGATCATGGCATGCCTCTTCTCTAGCTAGCTCAAGAATAGGGTTGTTTAGCATGGATACATTTGTGGCTAGAGATCTGGTTGTTAATGGATTTTGCAAGATTAGAGAATTCAAAAATGCCTTGCGACTGAGTGCATTGGAAACTACATTCTCCTTTCCAGGCCGGTATTTGATTTCAAAATCATATTCCTCCAGCACTTCAATCCATCGACGTTGCCTCATGTTGAGCTCATTCTGGGTAAAGATCCACTTAAGAATTTTATGATCCGTTACTAGGGTAAACTTGTTACCCAGCAAGTAGTGTCTCCAAAGCTTGAGAGCATGGATGATAGCTAACAGCTCCAGATCATGGGTAGCATAGTTCCTTTCATGGCTCTTCAATTTCCTTGAAGAGTATGCTACAGGATGACCTTCCTGCATAAGCACACATCCTAAGGCAAGTGTGCTAGCATCAGTTATCACTTCAAACTCCTTACTAAGATCCGAAAGTTTCAGGATAGGTGCTGATACCAAGCTTTGCTTTAGTTTTTCAAAGTTGGATTGTTCAGTTGGTGACAACACAATTGATGTTTGATTCTTCAGTAGATCGGTCAGTGACTCTGCAATCAAAGTATAGTTTTTTATAAAGACCCTGTACCATCATATCAATCCAAGAAAACTACGTATTTATTTGACAGTTGTTGGTGTTGGCCACTCCAGAACGTCTCTGGATCCACTGAAATTGATTCCGGTGATACAATGAATCCCAAATATTCAATCTGTCGCTTGAAGAATGCACACTTATTCTTTTTGGCTAAAGCTTGTGTGTCCTCATTGTCTCAAGGACAATGCAAAGCTGGGGTTCATGGTCTTCTTCACATTTGGAGTAGACTAAGTTATTGTCAAAGAAGATGAGTATAATGTCATCAAGATAGGGCCTAAAGATATCTTGCATTAACCTGTTGAAGGTAGCAGGTGCATTTGTCAGCCTGAATGACATGACCAGGAACTCAAAGTGTCTGTATCTTATACTGAATGCCATCTTTGGGATATCTTCTTCCTTGATCCTTATGTGATAATATCCAAACCTGAGATCAATCTTAGAGAAGATCTTCGCACCTTGAAGATGGTCAAGAAGTTCATCTATTCTTGGAATGGGGTATTTGTTCTTAATGGTTGATTGATTCAACCCTCTGTAGTCAACGCATAGCCGAAGCGTTCCGTCTTTCTTCTTCTGGAACAACACTGGAGCTCCCCATGGTGAACTGCTAGGACGAATGTAGCCTTGGTCTAACATGCTTGAGTTGCTCCTTTAGCTCAATCGCTTTTGGGATGGACATCGTATATGGTCTCTTTACAATTGGCGCAGCTCCTAGCGCTAGCTTGATTTCATGATCAACTTCCCTTTGAGGCGGAAGTTCTGTCAGCTCTTCAAGAAATACGTCTGCGTACTCCTTTAGCCATGAAGGTTCTTCACTAGACTCCTGATTCTAATCTAGCTTATTTAGCTTAATCAAATAGACAGGTAGCCCCTCTCTAACTCCCTTTATTATCCAAGATGCTTTTGCCAATTGAATTTTTGGCTTCGCAGCCTCTCCTTGAGTTGTGACCAATTCCCCTTCAGAATTTCAAAAGGAAACTTGGCCTTTTCCACAGTGAATGTGGACATCATTAGGTTTAAGCCAATCCATTCCAAGAAAACACTCATGGATACCTAGGTTCATAACCCTGAATCTGATCCACCCAGCAGGAATCTCACCTTAGCAGTTTGCCTGGTACAAGTGACCTCACGACCATTTGCTAATTCCACAAGTTAGGTAGGTGCATCTATTGTGGCTATTCCTAATCTTCTTGCACAAACTAGTGAATTGAAGGAATGTGTACTGCCACAATCAATCAAGGTTCTGAAGCCTTTACTTGATAATCCGATGGAGTTTGAATCACCGAGAACTGACGATTTAGGCCTTTCTTGTGAAGAGCGACATGGACTGTTGCCCTCTCAAAGTCTACTTCCATGGTCGGGTCTTCTTCATCACACAACTCCTTGTTGGCAACATTGGCGATTCTTCCTCTGGCCCTGGTGGTGGCTCCTTGGCCACAGATGGTTCCTTGGGATGGTCCTTGACGTTGTCTTCCATTAAGCTTGGGACCTTACCTTTTTGTCGCCATTACTCCGGGTAGGAATGAAATTATTGACAGTGTTGGTCCTAGCTCTCTTCCTTTGTCCCTAATTTTGGCCTTGCGCTCTTTTGGCCTGGGACCTAAACACTCCTTTGTTCTGATTATTGTAAGACCAAGTCTTGTTATTTCTTGGCTTGGTCTGCACCTCCTGTATTATGGGTGCAGCTTGAATGAGCACATCCTGAAGGTCTGTAGGGCACATTGATTCGAGGTGGGTGTTTATCGGTGGGTTTAGTCCAGCACAAAACTTCGACACCTGTTGTGTCATATCCATTTGTGGCACATACTTCAAAAGAGAGACAAACTTTGAATAGTATGGATCAAGAGATAAACCAAGCTGTTTCAGCTCATAGAACTCATTCATCTTCTGCGTGCGGTAGGTAGGTGGTAGATATCTTCCTCGCACAGCTCTTTTTAGCTTCTCCCAAGTAACTGACCCTTCCAAGATCCCTTTTTCTCTACACCATTGCTTCCACAAAAGTCTTGCTTCGTCGGTAAGCTTCAATTTGGCAAGTATCGCTTGGTTAGCAGGTGCAATACACCTGCTGCTTCGAAGCAATCCTCCATGGATTCAATCCAGATCTTGACATCAGTTTGGACGGTCCATCCCTTGCCATAAAATTTTGGTGGCTTGATTTGCTTAAGAAGAAACTTCTTCTCCTGAATTACAGTCGTACTTGGTGTAGGGGTCGGACTAGGAATCTGCACTTGAGGTTGTGCCTGGGCATTGAAACTTCTTTACGTTAAAACTTGCTAAATGTTTTCTCACATCACATTACATGCCCAGTTAAGCTTTCAGCCAAGTGATCTAATCACTTAACAACTTTATCGATACTCACATTACATGCCCAGTTCAGCTTTCAGCCAAGTGACCTAATCATTTTACATTTTATAGTTGCATAGAAGGGAAAAGTCTATGAATTGCAATATTTGCATGGAATGTTATGTCTTGCAATTATTTTCCTTTAGGAAAAATATTGGCATCTCTAAGGAAAGATCTCTTCTTGTCGCAAGACAATTAGTTCGATTAGGTAATTCACTTGCAATGGTGTAACTCAAATGATGATTACCTCAATGCACTAGGTAGAGTTTAGTATGCTAAAAATTCTGCCTAGTATCGCAGTTGGGATGCCAAGCTAAGACTTTCGATCCCAAGATCCTACCCACATTCATGGAATGCTAGGATTAGTTAAAATACAAGAACGATCTAGGGTTTTACCCTAAGGATCGAATGACCAAATACTAGACTTCCATTTGTATTTAGAAACCCTAGGGGGCCTAGTAAGGTTAGGGTTGAGTTGGGTCAAAATGACATCGCAAACCCTACATCTTGACCAAACGTATTTCTTGACCAAGGAATGCCATTTGATGGGAGAAATAATCCCGCAAGTCATATGCGACTCCTATGCAACAAGTTGCAATGTCGCATGGCTTTGTGTTTAAATCACAGGATAGATTTGCCACTCCTTAGAACAAGGTTGGGAGGTTCTAAGTACAAGTTCGATTTGCAAGGGGATGAGTAGCCATCTTGCTACATCACCCTTCCATGAGGCTAAGTTGCCAAGTTACGGTAACTATGAGTTGCCTAGCAAGAAATCAACCAATCAAGTTAGGGCGATGAGGTTGCCCAGGATTTACTGTCTTAGTAAAAAAAACCTAAGGTGTTTGTTAATTTGGGTTAACAAGGTATAAACCCTAGCCCAAGGAAAGATGGTAAACTAGCAACATAGCTTATGAAACCCTTAGGGGATCCTGCCAAGTCGCAATTGACCCCGGATCGAATGCTGGATGCATTCGGAGAGAAGGAATACACCTTAGCAGTTGGCCAAATAAACGACCACTGGATTGATTATGTTTGTACAGTTAGGAGCACTGTTTGTACTTCTTTGCTCAAGGAATTAAAGCTGGAAAAATAATTAATGCTTCAGGTTGAAGGCGTGGAGGGAGAGGTAGCATCAGTTACCCCCAACTGTCTGCCTGACCCTAACCAAGGGGGTTGTTAGCAGCGCCGGGCATGTGGACCGAACCTACCACGAGAGGTCTCTCCGTGGGTGCTACTTGGAGCACAAGGACGCTTGGGTGCCAAGGGGGGCTCTGGCCGTAAATCCCTTGCCTTTATGTGATCTCCGAACTTCCTCCCAGCTTTGACAAAATGGCCTAAAAAATTGCCTACTCCTCCTGGTGCAGAATTTACCTTTACAAGGCATGGTTATAAAAACCCGGGGAAAGGCCGTATGCACAAGGCTTATGGAAGCCTTATTTTTAAGAAGCTTCCAACTTCTGTGATAGAAACATGACGTGGAGAGAGAAGGAATTTATGGATGAGATGATGATGATGATAATGATGGAGACGATGATAATAATGATGATGGTGGTGGTCATGGCGAAGAAGGTTGCAGCCTAGCAGACTGCGTGGCGCAGCAGGGCGGTGATGGCAGGATGCAGCACGACATCTGATTCCTCCCTCTCTCCCCTCCCCAATCTCCAAGGGGGGGAGTCTTATAGGCTTCTAAGGGGGGGTGTCCACACACGTGGATTGTTTGCATGCCTCCCCCCCTCGCCCATGCACTCCACCACTACACCATTCCTCTCACACTCCCTCTCCCCCTGCCATGCATCGGCTGAGGGGAGGGGTTAATAAAAAAATTTGCAAAATTCGTATCCATTATCCGCTTGCCTTTCCCATGAAGGGTGTTCGTGTGTGATCTTGCAGGTTTTTAGCCCCTCAGCCTCCTACGCTTGATGCAGTGAGCTGTTTACTAAAGCACGTGGGGTGAGGACTTAGCCCTAACATTATTCTGTTGCAGGAGATGACTTATCATTGCTTTTGCGCGGGGTGTGTAGTGGTCAAAATTCATTAATATTTCGTGCAAAAATATTACAAAGAGCAGTTGAAAGTTACCTGATTGATCTAATGGGTGATTCTCAAGTTTTAGCCATTCATGCGCGACGTATCACTATTAAGCCCATAGATATGGTTCTTGTTCCTAGGATCCGCAACAACAAGGACGCATTTAATCTTAATGTCAACAATATGCTTTGAGAAGCTACATTGTAATTGGATCTATGTTTTTAGCTCAGGTTTGGTTGTAGATTGTAAGGAGCTTAGTTTTGGTTTATCTTTCCAATAGACATTCAAGTATTTGATAGCAGTGGTCTACAAAATGGAGCTAAATTTTGCCTAGCTCTAGTTGTAGTTGGTGCAACGCACTATCTACCGTGTATTTCATGGTTTTGTAATGCCAAATATGATATTTAATCTTCTATTTTGCCATGATTTGCATTGTGCATATTTCCAAGTTTCTAATTTTGAAAGTAGTTTTGATAAGGATAAATTCAATGTGCAATCACACACACATCAATGATCAGTTGTAAATGGGTCGATGCACTATATCTTTACTATATTTAGCGATTTGGCAACACTATATCCGATATGCGATATTCCATTTGACCCATGACTTATTTTTTGTGAATTTTCAAGTTTCCAATATTTCACGTAGTTTGGTTGACAATACATTTAATATGCATTTGTGCACACTCGGTGTGATGGTGAGTTTTTCTGTTATCAGTGAAGTATAATCCAGTTAATGCATTTTAAAAAAATTATTGAACCATCAATTTTATAAATCAAAATCTGGTGAAACTTCACCCACATGCCAAGCATCATAAAAACTCATGGATATTAAAAAATTGGCCCCCTCAAAAGTCTCTGGGACACCTATCCAAAGACTCGCATCTAGAGCCCTGAATCTGGGGATTTAGGGCCCAAACATCAGCCTCCAAACAAGTGTCCTAGAGACTTCCGATGTGGCCAAATTCTTTTTTGGTAGTTGATGTACCTTAGAGGAGTCCATACGTAAAATTTCACATCATTTGAATCACTGGTCATATTTTTCCAAAGCCTAGATACATTAATTCAAGTTTAAGGGTTTTTTGAATGTTTTGCTATAAGTTTAAAGTTTCACCTCATTTTACACATTTCACCTTTGAGTTTTGGGTTTTCTCTCCTAGAAGACATGGCACGCACCAAGCAAGTGGCCCAGAGACACCTCCTAGAAATCCTATGCACAGGCCACCTTCCCCAACTCCACCACCACACCAGCATCGCAAGCATCGATGGAAGCCAAGCACAGTGGTTCTTTGTGAGATCCACCATTACCAGAAGACCACACACCTCTTGATACTAAAGGCTTCATTCCAGAAGCTAGTGCATGAGATTATGGACAACATACTCATTAAGAATAGCAAGAGGTACTTCCCAGATGGAACACGCTTGCAACAACCCAATCATCGGACTGCCCAAGCCCTCCTTTCACTATAGGAAGCTTCCAAAGCTTACGTCATCGACTTGTTCGGAGACTCGGTCTATGCAGTAGTACATGCAAGAAGAGTCACCATCACCGATAGGGATTTTTGGATAGTGAGGTTCTTCCAACGATGGAAGGATAGTCCTAGTGGAGATCAACAATGATAGAGGTGTACTACCAAAACATATACGGAATGTAGCTTCCAAAGAGATTTTGTAAAACCTTGGTTGTAATGGATCCCATGTAAAATGTTATGAATATGGATATAAAATTTTTGGCGCATCTTATTTTTGTTTATTCGCTTGATATTTGTTTTATTTATGTCTTTGAGTTATCATTACATGCGTTCGAATGAATACATGTTGCGTACAAACTCATTAAAGCACTACGTATTAAATTTAGGGTACGAATCGTGTTGTGTATAAATCTGATAAACAAATGTAATATTCAAGTAAAAAACAATAATAAACTATGTGTATGACAAACTACATTGCACACAAATCCAACAAATATCGGTTTTCATTACTTCAAGAGAAGATTACAAATTACATTACATTGGTGATGAGATATCATTTAGCACTAAATACACCTACTCTCTCCTAGGCTTCTTTGAGCTAGAATCCCCATGGTCAGAGCTATTCTTGATCATAGGCAGCAACACATTTTGCCCTAGTAGTTTCTACCTAATGACATTGGGGTCTTCAACACCAACAACCATGGCCATGGGCCATCATGGAAAAAAGTGACCCAAACCTAGTACTAGAGAATAAGTAGAGGAGCTTCGAATGTCAAAGCAACACTACTTTCTCCAAGCTAGAGTTCGTTGGGATGGTCTTGAAGGGCCTAGTCTTCGTTAGTGCCCTCAACTTCAAGAAGTTCTCAAAAAATGCCAGAGAGCATGTCTTATGGAATACAAAAATGTCACTCACAAGCTGGCCGATATACTCCTTCAATGCCGAGTCCTGCACTCTTCCTTGGCTACTAGATCAACCACCTTGTCTAGATGAAAATTTATCTATATAGACAATGTCTTGAATCAAACAAGTTCAGTGTCAAACTCACTATGCATGGAGTGTAGTAAAGATATATACATCGGATTTGTGTCAAAATTTACCAGTAGGGCCTCTGGGGCATTGGGAGTATGCACATCAAATTTTGCTGGGATCAGGCCCTCTAATATTTCTCCTCAAAAATATTACTAAACCTGATTCCCCGCACACCGCGTAAAAACTTGTGCAAGGTTATCTCCCACATCGAAATTATCGGTAGGTTAAACCCTATCCCGCATGTGGAAAAATGAGGCCTCCGCATTGTGAAATCGAGGTCGGGGTTTAAGACCGTGGAAGCCACGGGGAAACACCCTTTCTAAAGGGGAAAAAATGGATAATGATAAAAATAAAAGCAATTTTTTTTACTAATTCCCCCAGCCCCGATACATGGCTTGAGGAGAGGGAGTGTAGGGAGGAATGGGCTAGGTAGAGTGGTGTGGGTTGCATTGGGGGGGGGAGCCATGCACAGACCACGTGGTGGAGCTTCCCTTTCCCCCCCTTGGCCTATAAAAACACTCCCCTGTGGGAATAAGGGCGATAGAGAAGAGGAGAAGGCTGCGTGAAGGGATTGGACAGATGAAGGGAGGCTGTCGAGCTAGTGGGATTGGAGGAGGGAGGCGACCGTGCTGTTGGAGGAGAAGGTTTCCAAGTTGGGAATGTGAGACAAATGGAGTGAGGGAGAGGCACTATGACCACCGCCACATTCGAATCCGCCACTAAGCTACAGGCCGCCCTGCTGCGCCAGTTGCTGCACACACTCTTGCCACCATCGCCATCGATCAATACTCCCTTCGTCGTCAAAAATTTCATTCCCCAATCATTGGCCTTTATCCATGTGGTCCTGGATAAGTCAGAAGCTCCTTGGAAGCTTCTTAGAAGCTTCTCGAGGCAAGGCTTAAGCCTTGTGTATGCGGTCCTTACCCAGGGCCTAAAAACCCACACCTTGTAAAGGGTACTTTTGCGTAAGAGAGAAGCGGACAATTTCAAGGCTATTCATCAAGCTTGGGAGACCACGTAAGGGTGAAAGTAAAACATGGAGTCCGTAATCACGTCTACAATGGCCCCCAAGAAGACGCAAGGCGCACCCGTGGGAGGTTCCTCCCCGAACTTACACGTGGACATTACCGGGGATCCACAAGCCCAGGTTTTTCGAATTTAATCCCACGTATATGAAATGCTTTAAACACGTTTAAGTCCATAGGGAGAATGCATTTTACATTTATTGTCAATTCATGGGTAGTGATTAAAGTACATTTGATGAATTATCTCTTTGAACAATAGATAAGAAATGATGCATGTCACGCAATTGGATCATTTGCATTTCCAGAGTTTTCCGTCTTAGGAGATTAGCTGCATATTGCTATTTTGGTGCATTCCCAAAGTAATGAGTCTAAACGCCTATTGCTTAGGGCAAAGGGATAAAATTGTTGAGTGCATTTTTTACTGGACATGGAAAGAATAAGCGTATCTCACATTTTAGGCAATATCTTCCTTGTAATGATTCACATGAGGAAAAGTCATTAACACTCGTAGGATGTTGTCCAAAAAGAAATTGTAGAGCACTAAAATGAATCTATGGATTTGCATGTGGAATATGCTTGTAAAATGGAATAAGTCAACACTAGTCCTACAATATTCACTTTGCATGAACTTCATTGACTATGTTGTATTTAGAAAAGGGTCGCATGTTACATATTCGTAAATTTCATTTCATCAAGTTGCATTTAGAAAGATTGTATGGCTTATCAAAGTATGAAACTCAGATGCTTAGACAAAAGGTTGTAGGCATTACTCCTCGATGTAAATCCTAGTAGGTCCTAGGTAAGTTGTTCTTCAAATTATCATGCGTTTTGACTTTACCAAGGAAAGATAGGGTTATTGCAAACCTTGCAGTGCGTGGAAGCAATGATTCATATGTTTACATGTATTGTGACATCTTGCAAACTAGTTTAGCATCTCTAGGAGAGAATAATCCTTGACGTAAGACAAGTAGGTTAATCTACCCAAATCACTTGTGATATTATAACTAGCCGACACGATAAATACCTCAAGTACTAGCTAGGGCTTGGTACTTCAGAAATGCAGCCTAGTATCGTACTTGGATGACAAGTCGAATCCCTCAAACCCAAAGGTCCTAGGATCATTCGACCTAATGCTAAAACTCAGATTGAGGTTGGAAACCCTAGGACCATGTTGGCCTAGTGCAATTAGGATTGGGTTGGGTAAGAAGACGCCCTAATCCCTGCATATTGTCTAAACAAAAGTCCTTAACCAGGAAACCCATTCAATGGGTGAAATGATCCCATGAGATAGATAGGACACTTGTGCAGCAAGTTGCAACGTCGCACGGCTTTGTGGTTTATCCACAAGATAAATTTATAATTCCTTGGAATGAGGTTGGCAGGTTCTAAAGCAAGTCTAACTTGCAAGAGGATGAGTGGTCATCCTGCTACATTACCTTTCTTGGGCTCATTTGCCAAGTTAAGGGGAGTTAGGTATTTGCTTGGAAGTAAAGGATCAATCAAGTTAGAGCGACATGGTCGTGAGGATTTGCTGTTAATTTATGAAACCTAAGGTATTGGTTAAGTTGGGTTAACAGGGTATGGCCCTAACCCAAGGACAAAAGGGTGAACAAACAAATCCTTGGGGATCTTTCCAAGTCGCAATTGATCCCGGATCGAATGTTGGAGGCATTTGGAGATAAGGATTCGCTCCTTAGCAGTTGGCCAAATAAACAACCACTGGATTGATTGTGCTTGTAACAGTTTAGGAGCACTGCTTGCATTGTTTGCTCAATGAACTAAAGATGGAAAGATCATTAATGCTTCAGGTTGAAGGCCTGAAGGGAGAGGCAGCATCAATTACCCCCGATTGTCTACCTGATCCTAACCAAGGGGGTTGTTTGCTGCACCGGGAACGTGGACCGAACCTGCCGCGAGAGGTCTCTCTGTTGGGCACTACTTGGAGCAAGAAGACGTTGGGTGCCAGGGGGCTTTGGCCGTAAATCCCTTGCCTTCCGGGCCCTACACAAGAGGCCAACGTGACTCGGGATTGGATCTCGAGGCCCACATACTAGTCTACGGGCGGAATCTTGGATTAGTAATCCCTGTGGATTGCTGGATAGCCTTCGAGTGGATTATGGATAGCCTTCGGGCGAATTATGGATTAGCTTACAGGCTGGATTTTATGATTGTATTCCAAAGATAAGTAAGATAACCTGTTGAAAATGAACTTTTTTGGTACTGTCTTTCTATGTCAAGTGCTAAGATTACGTGAAGGAATCAGTGTCTAACTGGCTAATTAAGGAAGCTATTTCATACGTGTCCAACTAATTGTGGTAGGTAATTAGAAAACTAAAGCAACCCTGATGAAAGTGCGGTGGATGTGGCCATGGGTCCTTCCTATGGATGGGTGGTCTCGGTTGGCCGAGAACTTTTCTCAATTGAAATGGATAGCAAGGAGCTCTTCTCAAAGGAAATGAACAGCAAGGGCGCTAACGTAGAGTTTAGGTTACTAGAATTCCGATTTATGTTGTTTTAGGGAAACGGAATGGGACTATGCCTTATGGGTAGAGAGGTCGAGCTTTGCATCCCTCTCGTTACCCATTCTCCATGAACCAAGTGCAGCATGAATCCGCTTCGACCCTGATGTTTCTGCGTAAAGTAGTTTTCCTGGGGTTCGATGCTAGCTGCCGTTTTAGAAAATTGACCATTAGGGGAAACCCTGATTCAGGTTGGTCCTAAGTGGGAATGGCCAAAATACTTCCACTACATGGTAGACTCGGAAAGACCTAGATCCCAAACCCTGTAACATTCCATGGGAGTGCCGGGTGGAGCCTTCTAGACCCTCTTTCCGATGGACTGCTAAGACGTGTCCTGTAAGGGAACAGGTGGACACGTTATAGTTGGTATCAGAGCGAACCAACAAAGGATCTATCTTTATAAGAAAACTTAATAGGAAGAAGTAAAGCAAATGTTGCAGTTAAGAACATTTCCTTACTTACCGATGCTATCTTGCAGAGTCACGAAGCATGGAACAGGTTCATGGTGTTCCAAGTCATGTTTATGACCGCGATGCATGCTTCCGATTATTGACAAAGGATCGATATGATGAACATCCTAGATCACATTTACAATCCATCGCATCTGTACATGGAACAGAGATGGATGGGTGTTTCAGGGATCTATTACATAGCTGCCCATCGACTTGCGTACCTTCGAATTAACTTGAAGAGAATCAAGTGGATGGAGGACTTGAAGTTCGTGAAGCTATTCGTTTTTGTTGAGGCTCACGCAAACGCAACTCTACATGTTGAAGATCGAAGGGTCAAGCAGAATGCATATGTGTACAAGGAAGTGACTCGAGTAATCCTTGGCAACATGATCAAGGTGTTGGGACGTCATGAGAGGAATGGATATCAAAGAAAAAGATACCCTAACCTTCCAATGACCTATCGATTCTTGAAAATCGATGACCCCAATCCGTACTATTAATCAAATGCAACAACATCTTATTCTCCTCGAATTAATGTATGTGCTTGTTCCATCTTTCAGAGAATAATTGTACTCTGAAAGGGCTATGCCCATATGAATGGAATAAGACTTCTTTTTTATCGATGATTGTCTTGACTGTGAATATTGATAAAGAAGTAAAGTGATTTGGTCACTTGGCTAAAAGCTGAAGTAGATATGTAATGTAAAGTGGAATTCTTCCTGGGAGGAAAGTCAACTTCGGTCAAATTCAGGATCCTGACCTAGGTATCCATGAGTGCTTGCTCGGAATGGATTGGCTTAAACCTAATGACACCCACATTCATTGTGGAAAGGGTCAAGTTTTCTTCCGAAACTCTGAAGGTGAATTGGTCACAACTGAGGGCGAGGCTGGAAAGCCGAAAATTCAATTAGCCAAAGCATCTCGGGTTATAAAGGGAGTTAGGAAGGGACTACCTGTCTACTTGATTAAGCTCAATAAGCTAGATCAGAGTCAGAAGTCCAGTGAAGAACCTCCTTTGCTAAAGGAATACGCAGACGTATTTCCTGAAGAACTGACAGAACTTCCGCCTCAAAGGGAAGTTGATCATGAGATTAAGCTAGTGCCTGGAGCTGCGCCAATTGCAAAGAGGCCATATAGGATATCCATCTCCAGAAGCGATTGAGCTGAAGGAGCAACTCAAGCAACTGTTAGATCAGGGCTACATCCGTCCCAGCAATTTTCCATGGGGAGCTCCTGTGCTATTCCAGAAGAAAAAGGATGGAACACTTCGGCTATGTATTGATTACAGAGGGTTGAATCAATCAACCATTCAGAACAAGTACCCTATTCCTAGAATAGATGAACTTCTTGACCGTCTTCAAGGTGTGAAGATCTTCTCCAAGATTGATCTCAGGTCTGGATACTATCAGATAAGGATCAAGGAAGAAGATATCCCAAAGATAACATTCAACACAACATATGGACACTTTGAGTTCCTACTCATGTCATTCCAGCTGACGAATGCACCTACCACCTTCAACAGGTTAATGCAGGATATCTTTAAGCCATATCTTGATGACTTTGTACTTGTCTTCTTCAACAATACCTTAGTCTACTCCAAACACAAAGAACATCATGAACCCCAACTTCGGATTGTCCTTGAGACAATGAGGGCACACAAGCTTTATGCCAAGATGAAGAAGTGTACATTCTTCAAGTGTCAGATTGAATATCTGGGATTCATCATATCAGTGGAAGGAATCTCAATGGATCCGACCAACAGAGATGTTCTAGAATGGCCAATACCAACAACTGTCAAAGAAATACGTAGTTTTCTTGGATTGCAGGATGGTATAGGGTCTTTATTAAAAACTATGCTTTGATTGCAGTACCTCTGACTGATCTACTAAAGAAGAAAACATCGATTGCATGGTCAGCTGCGAACAATCTAGCTTTGATAGATTAAAGCAAAGTTTGGTATCAGCACCTATCTTGAAACTTCCGAACCTTAGTAAGGAGTTTGAAGTAGTAATTGATGCTAGCACACTTGCCCTAGGATGTATGCTTATGCAAGAAGGTCATCCTATAGCATACTCTTCAAGGAAACTGAAGAGCCACGAGAAGAATTATGGTACCCATGATCTAGAGCTATCAACTATCATCCATGCTCTCAAGCTTTGGAGACACTACATGCTGGGTAACAAGTTTACCCTAGTGATGGATCATAAAAGTCTCAAGTGGATCTTTACCCAGAATGAACTCAACATGAGGCAACGTCGGTGGATTGAAGTGCTGGAGGAGTATGATTTTGAAATCAAATACCAGCCTGGAAAGGAGAATGTAGTTGCCAATGCACTCAGCCGCAAGGCATTCCTTAATTCTCTAATCTTGCAAGATCCATCAACAACTAGATCTCTAGCCACAAAGATATCCATGCCAACCAACCCAATACTTGAGCTAGCTAGAGAAGAAGCTTGCCATGATCCAACCTATCAAAAGATGCTAAGGGACATCCCTATCAAAGATCAAGACCCGAAGCTACAGGCTAAGTATTAAGAATTCTCTATCAATCGTGGACTTGTCTACTATAGAACAAGATTATGTATATTGGCAAGCCAGTCACTCAAGAAGAAGATACTTTGGGAAGCTCATGATTCCCCTTTCTCAGGACATCCTGGCTATGTCAAGACCCTCAATGTAGTCAGGAAGAGCTACTATTGGGAGAGGCTCAAGGGTGACGTTCTCAAATATGTCACTGAGTGTTTGTCTTGTCAACGTATTAAAGCCGAACATGTCAAAATGCCAGAAAAGTTGCAACCACTTGACATTCTCCAAATGAAATGGGAACTCATCAGTATGGACTTTGTTGTTGGCCTACCCCAAGTTTAGGGAGGATACAACTCCATTATGGTTGTGGTTGATATGCTTATTAAGATTGCACACCTTATTCCTATCAAGACAAACTATAAAGCCTCTGACATTGCAAGGCTATTTATCAAGGAGATATTCAAATTGCATGGGTTACCCAGAAGAATCATTAGTGATCATGATTGTCTCTTCACATCACACTTTTGGAGGGCTATCTTTGAGGCCATTGGGACTCAACTTTGTTTTAGTATAGCTTACCATTCCCAAACCGATGGTCAAACGGAGCGAGTCAACCAAGTCATCGAGGATATGCTAAGGGCACACTGCTGTGCTGTGAACCAAAAAGATAGATTCAATACTTGCCACTGGTTGAATTTTCCTACAATGCTTCTTACCAACAAAGCATTCAAATGACCCCTTTTCAAGCATTGTATGGGCATGACTGTCGAGGTCCTTTAAACTTCTCAGATCCAACCTTGAGGGTTGAAGCTTCAAGGCAGATGTTGGAAGATATGGATGATCAAATGAAGTCAATAAGATAGGGCATCCAAGTCGCCAAGGATAGACAGAAGACATATGTGGATTTGAAATGTCAAGATAGAATCTTCACCGAAGGAGACATGGTCTTCATTTGCGTACACCCGAAGAAGAGTTCCCTATCCTTAGGAGATTGCAAGAAGCTAAGTCCAAGGTATTGTGGACCCTACAAGATCCTCAAGTGCCTAGGACCCAATGCTTATAGATTGCAACTCCTTGAGAACCTAAAGGTGCATAATGTATTCCACATTAGCCTACTGAAGAAGTATGTACCTAATCCTAGCCAAGTACTTGATGATCAACAAGTTGTAATGCCTAGCCAAGGAGTCCTTGAGCTATGGCCTAATAGGATCTTAGATGTTAGGGAGAGATAATTGAGATCCAGAACCTTGAGAGAATGCCTCGTCTAGTGGAAAGATTATCCCGAGGAGGATGTCACTTGGATGGATGAAAATACTCTCAACCAACAATACCCCCAATTCTTCTCGAGATGAGGACATCTCGATTCCTCCAAGGGGGAGAGAATGTAATATTTCCGCTCAAAAATATTACTAAACTTGACTCCCTGCACGCCGCGTAGAAACCTGTGCAAGGTTATCTCCCACATCAAAATTATCGGTAGGTTAAACCGTATCCCGCACGCACAAAAATGAGGCCTCCGCATTGTGAAATCAAGGTCGAGGTTTAAGACCGTGGAAGCCACGGGAAACACCCTTTTTGAAGGGGAAAAAATGGATAATTATGAAAATAAAAGTAAATTTTTTTACTAATTCCCCCAGCCGATACATGGCTTAAGGAGAGGGAGTGTGGGGAGGAATGGGCTAGGTAGAGTGGTGTGGGTTGCATGGGGGGGGGGGGGGGGGCATGCACAACCCACATGGTGGAGCTTCTCTTTCCTCCCCTTGGCCTATAAAAACACTCCCTTTTAGGGAGAAGGGGGATAGAGAAGAGGAGAAGGCTGCGTGAAGGGATTGGACAGACAAAGGAAGACTACCGTGCTAGTGGGATTGGAGGAGGGAGGCAACTGTACTATTAGAGGAGAAGGCTCCCACACTGGAAATCTGAGACAAACAGAGTGAGGGAGAGGCGCTATGACCACCGCCACATCCAAATCTATCGCTGAGCTACAGGCCGCCCTGCTGCGCTGGCTACTGCACACACTCCTGCCACCATCGCCATCGATCAATACCCCCTTCGTCGTCAAAAATTTCATTTCCCAATCATTGGCCTTTATCCACGTGGTCCTAGATAAGTCAAAAGCTCTTTGGAAGCTTCTTAGAAGCTTCTAGAGGCAAGGCTGAAGCCTTGTGCAAGCGGTCCTTACCCAGGGCCTAAAAACCCACACCTTGTAAATGGTACTTTTGCGTAAGAGGGAAGCGAATAGTTTCGAGGCTGTTCATCAGGCCTGGGAGACCGCATAAGGGCGAAAGTGAAACCCGGAGTCCGTAATCATGTCTAGGATGGCCCCCAAGAAGACGCAAGGCGCACCCGCGGGAGGTTCCTCCCCGAACTTACACATGGACATCACCGGGGATCCACAAGCCCAGGTTTTTCGAATTTAATCCCACGTATAAGAAATGCTTTAAACACGTTTAAGTCCATAGGGAGAATGCATTTTACATTTATCGTTAATTCATGGGTAATAATCAAAGTACATTTGATGAATTATCTCTTTGAACAATAGATAAGAAATTATGCATGTCACGCAATGCAAGTATTTGTTGATTGCTCTATCTAGCGTGTTTCTTAGATAATTTTTAGAGCAACAAGACACATTGTTGGTCGTTTGGATTCATGTGTGGGTTGTGTAGTGTTCATGAAACATTAAAAATTTTCATTTTGAGTTGTTCATCAACAAAGTCAATTTACCACCGGCACTCCTTAATGTCTAGTTATCGAGTAGTGAGTGAGGCTTGTTCTCAATCATCTCTCGTCTAACACCATTTTGGTATGCCTAAGAATTTAGTGTTTGACCGAGGGACACACTTTTTGAATAATGTTATAGTAGCCATAAATGAATTTTTGAAGATTAAACACAATAAACCCACCCCATATAATCCACAAGCAAATGATCAAGTCAAGAGTACGAATAAATAGCTTATAGGGATCTTATCCAATATAGTGTCTGAAGTGAGATTGGGATAAGAAATTCTATGTGGCGGTTTGGGATTGCAATACGACATTTATGAGTGCTATAGGTCACACCCCGTTCAAGCTGGTATATGGGGAATAGTGTATCTTATCATTGGAAATAGAGATGTCCACTGTGTGATTTACTCTCAATCACTCATTGGGTGAGGCAGAAGCATTGCACAAAAGATTTATTTCTCTTGCATATCTTGATGAAATTTGATTACAAGATCTATTACATCAAGAGGTAGGGAAGAAGAGAATGACAGCGTTTCACAACCTTTGGGCTAAGAACTATAGACGGGATCTTTCATGTGGGATATTAAGGTCTACTTCCACCATTGTCAAAGGATTCTTATGAGTGTTCCTATTGAGTTTAGCAAGGAAGAAGAGATTGTACCTATTATACATTCTCTCGCTCGACTCGACTTTGATTATCATAAGTATGAGTGAGTTGATTAGTATAGCATGGCCTATCAATGAAGATTGGGTCTATACTTTGTATTTTGACAGAGCTTCTAGAGGACCAACTAAGCATGCGAGTGTTGGTGTGGTCATTAAAGATACCTAGTGTAGAGTTGTTATGAAAATGGGAGCATATCTTGACATTGCTTTTACTAATAACATGGTAGAATACAAGGCCTTAATCATGGGACTTAATGCAGTCGACCTAGTGATATCCATCAATTATTGGTAAAAGGTGACTCACCACTAGTGATCAATCAATTGAATGGGATCTATAGTATGAGGGATCCTATTCTGCGGATATATCACCATGCAGCCTTAGATATGATGCATATTTTTGAGGTAGTGACTTGCCGGTTTATTCTTTGATAGTGGAATCGCTTTGCAGAAATCCTAGCCAATTATGCTTTTGTTGAGGATATCTTTTTCAATTGTGGTGGTGGGGCACTTTTACAATTTCCTCCTAATATCATCTTAGGGCTACTTTGGGGATTTCTTGCTAACACGTCCTATTTTGGCTGCCAATGTTTAGTATGGTGGCGGTTGATCACCTTCCTATTCTATCGTGGAGGCATCGGATCATTTATCATTATATTCATCGAACATCCCTTGCTATTTATGCAAGGGGGTTAGCCAATAACTTGCACGCTTTTAGTGTAGGGCTGAAGGAACCCTCAACCTTGGTCGGTCTTATGCTTCTATAGAGTTATGTCAGGACCATTGGTTTGTTTTAGTAGTACATTGCTAAATGGTTTTTTCATGAATTATTTCATTAGGCCAAGAGAGCCAATTATTCTACAGTGAAGTGCTATATTTCATTAGGCTAAGAGGGCCATGTGTCTCTCTAGTGTGGGAGTGGCTAATGGTTTTGTTTTAGTGTTGTGTCATACAGATTCAATAGAACAACCTGAGAGGCCAAGTCGAGGTGATATCTTTCCTTTACGAGTACTTTCTCTCTGTGCTATATGTGTTTATGTTCTTGTGGGGGATTTTCCATTTGTTGGGGACCGACAATCAAGGCATGAAGTCCCAAGGTTAGGCTAGGTGTGTTTGAGAGAGGTCTAAGAAGTTGTCCGCCTCCTCTCAAGACATTGTTAGGCATTCTAACAACTCTTTTAGAAGGTAGTCCTAGTGACCTTTTTCTACTAGCCTGCTGCTAGGCAACTATATCTAGGAACTTTTATTAATAGTGAAGTAGTTTTTTGGAAAAGCCTACCAAAATAAAAAGGCGATAAAATTTTGAATATACTTGAAATATAAAAATACAAAGGTGTGTAAAAAGGGGTTCTAAACCCTTAAATAGAAAAGAAAAATAAGAAAAATCTTAAGAGCAGTTGATCATCGTCAGACCTGGTAGGTTCCTGGTGGGGATGAGTCAAACCCGAGGCCATGATGCCTTGTCTTCCTAGGCGTGGTGCCTAGCTGAAAAAATACTTAGGTTGGAGTGAAAATAAAAGTGAGCCAAAGAAATAAATATTTAAGTGTTTCTTTACGAGGGCTTGGTAGGTTCTTGGGTAGTACCGAGTTAGGACATGAGGCCGATGCTCTGTTCTCCTTAGGTCACTACACTCAACTCTCTCCTTTTTACACGCCCGAGTATGGAAACTTGAAGGAATTTTTTTATAAATGAAAATATATGATGACTAGGCTATAGGAGTCCTCACCTAGTAGGAGTTCTTGGTCCATTTGTCCTAAGTTGGGTAGGTAGTTCACGCCATCACCTAGGATGAATTCTTTGATGGTTCTTTTAGACAGTCTATGTTGGAGCACTTGGTTAGCAACTCGCTCTAGATTTCTCTCAAATTATGATAGACCTCTTCCTTGTGGGTTTCATTCCTTGATCTTGTCAAGGAGTAGAGTAAGAGTTGTGTTTGTGCCTTGTTGTGTATTTTGTTTTGTGACAACTTGATGCTTTTTATGGTTGTTGTTTGTGCATATCAATTCATGGATTCGATGGGCTGAATTGCCCTATCCTGTGGTTGCCAATGAGAGTGGGATTCAAATATCCAAGGTATTCTTGAAAAGAGTGAAATGCTGCAAATTTTAAGTGGAATTTAAAGCTTGACAAAAAAAGAAGACATAGATCCTTCAATTCTAAGTGGCCATGGAAGACGAGAATGTAAATTTCTTCAAAAGACCAACATTTGCAGTAGCTGTGGATTTCTCATAATTTTTTCGAGTGTTAGAACAAAGTAAGATGAGACTCCTCGGCCATTCATGACCTCAAGCTAGATGCATAGAATTTTTCAGATCTTGAAATGGTTGCCACACGAGAAAGAATCTGGGAGCCAAGCACCTAAAAGGTCAAAATTGGACCAATTTTGAGTGGGCATGACCTTGAGCCTTTGGGAGGGGCCCAAATTTAAAATAAAATTTATCAATTAGGGGGAAGCATTTTAAAAAACGACGGTTGTAGAAACTACACACCCTCCCATCATGTTGATTTGTGGAAAGGAGGGATTGGGGGCTGAAAGAAGTCATCTTTCTGAAAATTCCAACCTGATCTACCAATTTTTTGCTCTCAATCGCTTGCTTCCACGTGTAAAATGGATGCCTGGATTAGAAGATCAGAATTATATATATATATATATATATATATATATTTGTCTCTCTCTATGCATGTTTATATGGTTCAATCTATGAGATAAGGGGGTGGGCTGATTTGAGAGATTTCGATTGGGAGATTATGCTGAGACATGATGGAGCATAGATTTATGTTTGGATGAGCATCAACGGCTGTTATTGAACATCAGTGGCCTTGAGATACGTGTGAGATAAAGCGTGATTTTATGAGTAAGTGATAAATTTCATCATTTCATTATAGATCTTAATTGTAAATGGTTGATCACTCTTAAGTTTCAATTATCTGTTTTATGAGAAACAATAAGAAAATTAGCAAGAATTAGTTGTCTATTGATTTTTTCATAAACACGTAAAACCCACAAAATTGTGATTTCAGGGTAAATCGTTGATTTTGAGGGTTTTAATATATCAATGGTATTCTCATGGGATAAAATAAGGGATGAAAATAATTCTCAGCAAGTCTATTCAAGTCAAATCAAAAAATTAGAGAATATATGTATTTATTGATAAATAAATAGAAAAAATGGAAAAAAAAATAGTTTTTTTGCACTTTAAAAATAGGAAAAAATAATATATGTATTCATGGATATATGTAGGGTTGAAGCATGAGGTTTAGCCTTAGTTTTAGCCCTATCTTTATGTTACAGTGAGTATGTATCGCTCCTTATGAAGAAAAGTGCATCAAAACACTTTCTAAACCTACCACTGAATGCACAAGCCTAAACAATATGGAGAGGAGGGGATGATAAGTGTTGATTACATGTTGAATTTGATTTTTTCTAATATATTTTGCATATAGAATACAGTGCTTTGAGAATTAAAGGGTTCAGTAGCACAAGCATGCTCAGTGTTGTTGACCTTATGCAACACAATAATTATGCTTAGAATAAAAGCATAAAAAGAAATGGTTTCGCATTGTCACAATGTTGGTTAAAATAAATAAAAATGGTTGAGCACTACGAATCATTCAAAGTTGCATTGCGTTCATCAAAATATGGTATCATCTTGGATGCATGGCAATTTTTTTCATAAAACATTAATCCACGCTGAGAGTGAGGTAGCCTAAGTTGTAAGGCTAGCGATCGGCTTCTTTGGGGAGTGTGTAGTGAGGATCATGTTATATCTTCTAGAATGATTGATTATAAGAGAGGACTATGTGTCATATGTAAGCACGGCACATCTCAGGACCAATCCTTGAGGTGTAGGAGAGTAGTAGAGGGACCACAATGATTAGCCGAGGGGTGCTCCCTCGTGTGTGTTTTACATGGTGTATAATACCAATATGTGAAGGGGATCCTTGTGAGCAGTTGAGAAGGGATCCTTTGGACTATAAACATTACAAACTCTTATTTAGTTAGATCAGTGTGTAGTGTTTGGACACTCCTAGCGGCGAGATAGTGGGGCGTATTTGTTGAGCATAGAGGCCAAACACTACACACTAATCTAACTAATGGGGTGTATTTTAGGTCTTGACACTATAAGAAACATCAGTAGCATTGCCAAATGAAAACATAAAACCACTAGTAGATCTTCTATGTGAAATACTACCAGTCCAATCTCCATCAATGTAACCATGCAAGTCCAATGGTACACCTACACTATAGAATAAGGCATAGTCTAATGTAGACTTGATATAGCACAATATGTCTCACACTGTATCCGAATGCAGTTTCTATAAAATCTACATAAACTGACTCTCGAAACCAACTATATAGTTTAGGTCTAGCCTAGTGATTGTTAAATAGATAAGGTGGCCTAGAATCTTTCGATACATAATGATATCCTCAATCAAGTCACCCTCATGTACACTAAGCTTAGCATTAGCATCCAAAGGTATAGAAATAGGCTTGCAATCATCCACACCATACTTCTTCAATATATCCAATGCATATTGTCTATGTAACAACCATATATCCTCTAAAGTGTTGATAGCTCTCCCAAATAGTTCGTCAATCTTGAAGAGACTCTTCACAAGATCAATATCTATCTTACTATCATCCACAATGTTCAAATCATCCATATATAGTAATAACCACAATACTTGCACCACTCTCACATAGACTTGTTCATAATGTATACACCAATAGTAGATGCTTCAACCCAATAGTGATGAGGCAAGTTTCTTTCTTACATCAATGCACTATCACCTATGCAATATTCAACTTTTTTCACTCAGCAACTCCATTTTGAAGTGTAGTATATCTACATGTATATTGCCTTTGTATGCCATTTTTTTGTAAAAAATCAAAAAACTCACTGGAGAGATATTCAGTCCCTCCATTCAACCTTAGGTATTTAATGTCTCCTTCTCAATCAAAGCCTTAAAGCTTTTAAAGTGAGTGAATACCTCACTTCTCTCACACATATGAAAGGGAGCGATGGATCGAAGGTTGGACTCGAGAGCTATGGCGGGAGAGCAAGAGCAAGAAAGGGAGAGACTAGAAATGGGAACTCCAACGGTCACAATGTGACCAGGCCTTCCTTTATTCAAACTGTCACTAAAAGAATAAAGAATAAAGTGACAGTGATAGGTGACCGCCACCTGCAATGTGCAGTGGCGGTGATATCAGTGTAGTAATACACGGGCGGCTAGGTAGAGGTACCTTTACCCCCAACAACCTCCCACTTAAAGGCGAATTTGCCCTAGTGAGGAGTGAAAAGAAAAAGAAAAAAGACAGTACAACATGTACACATGTACAACAGGATGAGGAAAGACGTCATCTCATCCCACGCCCATCAACCTCCTCAGAAAGGCAAAGCACTCTGTAGAGAGGCTTTTCGTGAGCATATCTGCAAGATTCTGGTCAGTGGAGATCTTAACAAGGTCAACAAACTTGTCCTCAACAACCCCACGTATGAAGTGATACTTCACCTCAATGCGTTTTGTATTCGCATGGAAGACCGGATTCTTGGCTAACTAAATAACACTCATAGAATCCAAATGCAGTGTAGGGATAGCATCAATACCAAGGTCAGCAACTAAACGACCCAACTAAATGGCCTACTTACAAGCCTCAGTGGTAGCTGCAACATACTCAGCCTCTGTAGTAGAAAGGCCTGTGCATTTCTACACCCTGGACATCCAAGAAACAGCACCTCTAGCATAGGTGAATACATAGCCAAAAAAGGACTTTCTACTATCTGCATGTCCTACATAATTAGAGTCAGTGTACCCCATGACTCATGTATCTTGTCTGCCATAGCATATGCACATATCTGCAATGCCCTTCATGTACCTCATGATACCCTTCACGGCATCCCAATGCTTCTTGCCAGGTGTAGCAATATAGCGTGCCACAACACCAACTGCAAAGGTAATATCTAGACAAGTGGCTATCATGGCATACATAAGACTGCCCACGCGGATGCATAGGGAATCTTAGCCATCTCGGCCCTCTACTCATCTGTCTGCAAACAATCAACATATGATACCTTCACATAAGAAGGCAATGGACAGCCAATAGGCTTTACGTCCTGCATGCGGAAGCGCTCAAGGACTTTATGAATCTACTCCCTCTGTGACAAGTAGAGGAGTTCCTGATGCCTATCACGTCTAATGCGCATACCAAGTATGTGAGCGACCTGTCCCAAATCTTTCATCTCAAAGCTCTTCTTGAGTTGAGCCTTAAGAGCATCTAGCTCATCATGAGTTTTCCCTGCTATCAGCATATCATCCACATAGATTACCAAAATCAATAAAGAACCATCACGAGCTTTCTTCGTGTAAAGACACGGATCCATAGCACTCTGGCTGGAGCCCTGTGACTGCATAAAGGCATAAAACTTATGATACCACTCCCTAAGTGCGTGTTTCAAGCCATAAATACTTTTCTTCAATTTTCACACTAGGTGCTACCTGCCAGGTTCTGCAAAGCCCTTAGGCTGCTCCATATAAATCTCATCATACAAGCCCCCATGTAAGAAAGTCGTGTTGACATCCATCTGGTATAAATCCAAGTCAAGCTGATCAACCAAAGCCAAGACTAAGCGTAGGGTGGTCATCTTAACCACAAGAGAAAATATCTCATCAAAGTCCACACCATGCTCCTGCTTAAAACCCTTTGCTACCAATCTAGCCTTGTATGCCGGCTTGGGGTGTCCAGGGGTACTTTTTAGCTTGTACACCCACTTGCATGGCAAAGCCTTCTTGCTTGTAGGCAAGGAAACCAAATCCCAAGTGTCATTCTTATACAGGGAGTCTATCTCAGACTGCATAGCCCTCTCCTAGGAGTGACTGTCACCCCTACACATAGCCTCATCATAGGTGAAAGGCTCTCCTGCATCAGTAACCAAGACATAATGCATCGAGGGCTGAAATCTATCAGGTGGACATCTGTCTCTAGTAGACCGTCTCATGGCAGGCTCTGCTGTCTGCCCAGCTGCCTACCCAACACCCTGACCATGAGCATCTACTGCAACTCTAGGCTGTCCAACTAGCTGTGCGGGAGCTCTCGGCTCCTCCTGAAATATGACCCTACGCATCTCAACAACTCTCTAAGACTGCCTATGCATTTTGTCTTCATGGAAGACTACATCATGACTTCGGATGACTTTCCATGCATGCGGATCCCAGAGACGGTAACCCATCTCGCCTGCATCCCCATAACCAAGGAAAATGCATTTGACACTCTTGGGATCCAGCTTACTTATCTTGTCCTTGGGCACATGGAAAAATGCCTCACATCCAAAGACACGGAGATGCGCATAAGCGGGAGGTTTTTCAGTCCATACCTCCTCTGCAATCTAGAAATCCAAACCACTAGAGGGTGATCTATTTATGACATGCACAGCTGTACTAACTGCCTCAGCCCAAAATCTATGTGGTAGGCCTGCATGGCTAAGCATACTACGTATATGCTCCTAGATGGTTCTATTCATCCGCTCAGCCAAACCATTCTGGGGGGGGATGTAGCGGGCGGTCAACTGACGCTTAATACCCCTCTCATCACATAATTGCTCAAAAGCACGTGAGACATACTCACCCCTGTTATCTATCCTTAGGCATTTTATCCTATACCCAGACCAGTTCTCAATCAATGCAAGCCATCTCTGAAACACCGCCAAGACATCGGATTTTAGCTTAATGGAATAAGCCCAAAATTTTCGTGAAAAATCATCTATGAATGTAACAAAATACTTTGCACCACCCATAGACTGACAAGGCATGGGCCCACAGACATCCAAATGTACCAATGCCAAGGGCTCACTCATGTGTGGCCTACCAGACTTCTTATGCGTAGACCTAGTTTGCCTGCCATAAAGACAATGCTCATATGAATCAAAACATGCATAATCAAGGGGCGGTAAGTACTGCAAACCAGAAAGCATTTTCATTCCCTTCAAAGACATATGGTCCAAACGAGCATGCCAAAGAGATACATGTGGGATAGAACCCACAAACAAAACATGATCAAGGGAAGAAGTTGATACAATCAAGGGGTAGAGACTGTCAGCCTTGGCACCTCTCGCAATAACAAGTTTGCCACGAGTGATCTTCCATATAGAGTCTCCAAACATACATGATATCCTGCGTCATCAAGCTGTCCAGCTAACATGAGACTACGTGTCAAAGCAGGTACATGACGTACATCCTACATAACAAAACTGCTGCTAGAAGGAAACTGCAGCCTAACATCACCAATGCCCACAATGTCAAGAGAGTTGTCATCACCCAAGCGCACAGAATCCGGTATGAATGAAACCACTCTCGCCAAGGTGTCACATGAAAGGACGCACCTGAGTCCAAGAGCCAATACTATGCATACATAGAGTGTATCTCTGTCATTTGTGAAGCACTAGAAGAAGTTGCTAGCATATAATCATCATCATCAACATTCTCAGGCTGCATAACATTAATCTCTTCAATTTTAACACTGGACTTTGCAGGTACTATACTGCAATCAGAAGACTTATCCTGCACTTTGTCTTTCCCCTTATATTTGTGCCTTTCATTGCGCAATTCATGGCATTGTGGCCTAATATGGCCCTTTTTCCCACAATGGTGACAAGTAACATCTGCATTCCTGCCACGTGATTTGTTACATGACTTCCCATGAGACTTGGACCGAGATTTTTGAGAATCCCGTCCACGGCCACTACCACTACCATGCTTTCCATATCCATCATTCCTGCCTCTAACTGTCATAGCATGAGACACACGAGAGGCATCCAAATTCTTACGGTTAACCTCTTCCTGCAGAAGAGCACTCTCAACATCAGATAATTTCAAGGTAGCAGTAGAGGCACATAATGCAGTGTGAAATACATCCCATGACTCATTAAGAGTACCAAGCAAGAAAAGAGGAGTGACATCCTCTGAAAAAGTGATGTCCTGTGAAGTCAAGTTCTTGAGTATAGCATGGAATTGGCTCAAGTGACCATACATAGTCACATTCTCCTTCATGCGCAGATCCATAAGCTGCTTCAGCTAATACATCTGACTCGCTGGACTTTTCTTGTCATAGAGATTTTTGATATTTTCCCACAATTTCCATACACTCTGTTCTTCCTCAAAGACATTTTAGTGAACGTGTTCTATGAAAGACAATATAATAGTGGACTTGCATAACTCATCAAGCTCAAGCCATTCCTCATCTGGCATAGTTGTAGGCGGATGCCCGCTTAACCTCAAAGGTTTGATCTGCAATTTTTGCACCAACACCTGCCAAATCTGGCTCTTCCAATAAGAGTATTTCATACCATCAAGCTTAATGATGTTGAAAATAGCATGATCAATGGACGAACTCGCCATAATGCAGGCTGGGAGACTGTAGACAGTTCAAAATAGCTTGTTGTTTACTGTAGAAAATGACCAAAAAATCACAAAAATCGAGGAAAAATGGCAAAGAAAGTGGAACCAAAGCTGCTGTCCACCAAGTACTAGTGAAAGTACATCATTTGAGAGTGTCTCAGTATGAAAAATCCATGTCAGCCCATACATATATGCTTGCTGTAATAAATTTTAGATTTCAGTATAACAGAGAGCTAAGAGTGCCAAAATCAGATCCCAAGGAAATCAGATACTGCCAAGACCAAAGCAGCATCATGCGGGCATAGCATAAGCATATGATAGTAGATAAGCATGAATCCAACATCCAAGTATGTCATACAAACATCTGCTAGTGAGTAGGCACCTCTCCCAAGCAATGGGGCAAAGTGTTCCTGCCACTACCAAAACTTGAGACAAGTAGGTATCAGTTCACAAAGATACAAATCCAAAAATGAGACTTAGCTCATTAGCATACAATGAACCAAGACATATGATGTATCATCCCAAAAGGTAAGAAGTCCCAAAGTCTCAAGTGTCTGTAACTGCTCAATAGCATGTAACACCTCAATGCATAAAAGTACCACCTGCTCAATGCCTGATAAGCATTCAAGAATTCTCCCACTGGCACAAAAGCCATATGTATGAGCTCAAGAGCTCAAGCCAAGGCAAGACACAGTGCCAATGACATAAGTCCAAGACAATACATCAATAGTACATCCCGAACATGTAGGCAGTAGAGCATCCATATGTAGCATCCATAAGCATGTAAGACATCAAGAACATCCCAAGATACAACTTTGGAAAGCCAATAAATATCTCAAGTAAGCTCCAAGAATCCAAGGTTAAGCCAAGACCGAGCTCCAATAGCAATAGGCTCTAAACGATGTAACTAGCATGTAGTAATGGCATAGGCTAAGCTTGTCAAGACCGGTCAGACATAAGCAACATACATTCCATAAGTACATCCAAGACGGAGCATCCAAATGATTTGCAAAGCAAGCTCAAGCTCAACCAACGATCCCGAATCAAAACCAAACTCTATGTTGAGCCCCAAGTTTCAATACATCACCATATATGCCCGAAACATAGCCCGAAAAGCATATGCATAAGTATACATGAGTAAAATGACTTCAGCCCAACTATGTACAATAGTGATACTGTTCAAAATTGAGAATTTTAGCACCAAAATCAGCTCCAAATGGTTTCCAAACAATAGGCATACATTCCCCTAACATCCGAGCATCAAACGGGACCAACCGAGCATCAAATGGCAATACCAAACAAGCTATAGCATCAAATGTCAGTGTAACATTGTTATAAATTACCTATGGACTGTTATGACAGTCCCAAAACAGTGTTAAATCAGTCCAAATGCTATGCCAACACATCAACCATCAAAACCAAGTATCAAAGCATGTTCATATGCCCGAAATGGAGCCTTTCCAAGTGCCAATGGAGGGGGAGAGCTATTGTTGTGACTATCAATGCTGAAGACACATATGGGAGGGCTGTGTGATTCCGCCATCTGTAAATGCTGGTCCTGGGGCTGAAAAAATGGTGGCCAAGCTTCCGAGGGGTCTGGTTAATGCCAAGGAAGGCCTCAAACAAGCTCCAGCAAGTCTTGTTCAAAGGCAAGTGAGATATGAAGCAAGGGAGCTTCAATGGTGGCTGCCCCATGCAAGCTCCACTTCTCCTTTCTAAGAGCTCCATCAAAATAAATATCCTCTTTCCTCGAAAAATATGCAATAATGTCGCAAACTACTAATATCTCATATGTACTCGATGTGTCCCTAGGGACAATACATCACCAATTGCTTCAGTTGAGGTAATGACACCAAGGGTCCTACGCAAGCTTCCCGTAGCTCGTCATAATAATCCCCTAAAAGCATAGTCAGAACCAAAAAATCGCTACTTATAACAAATCCTTGTCTTCAAGCCATCATCACAACATCCTTCCATGCAAAGTATAAGTATCAGATAAGCGACATTACAATACTGGAAAGAGCGATCTTACCTCTGGTATCACTGTGCCTGCACCATCAACCAAGGCCATGGCATTGTAGGGATCAATGATGGATGTGAGGATTAATGACGAATGCAACCATAGGATGGACGTTGGTGGAGCCGCTAGCAAAACTTGAAGAAGAAGTAATGGATGTAGAAGAAGAAGAAGAAGAAGAAGAAGAAGAAGAAGAAGCAAGGTATTGTTGAGGTTGAGAAGGGGCAGGAGGTCCTAAAGGTGAATTTATGAAGCTAGGGAAGTAAGACACGGAAGAAGAATGACAGAAGGAGGTGTCCTCTATATGATTGTCTAACAAATTTTATTATGGCACAAAGAAACATGTCCTGACAAGGTTTCAATGGCAAGGAGGCTACTTTATCAAATATTTGATGGTAGCAAAGTACTATGAATATCAATGCATGCTAACACCTTCTAGTTCTAGTAGGCAAGGCATCCTTTCCATATAGTTTATCTCATGTTTGAATTTAACATGTTTAGACCTCTTTTCTTGATATGCAGACCAAGAAAAGAACTTTCCAAATGTGTGATGTGGATACCAAGCTAAGAAACAATTTATTTTGTTTGAACACATAGTGTTATCACTCTACTAAAGGTGTAAGTTGCTTCTTGGGGGGTTGTTTGCATGAGTGACTTGTTACTAAATTTTCATGTATAGTAGCTTATGTGAAAAATTATAAAAATTGAAGTTAAAAAAAGTCACATTGGCACCACTATAGTCTTAAGTAGGGTAACCTCTCATGAAGTCGTTAGTCACTCATAGCTTGAGTTTAGCATATAGGTAATTTGGTCAAATCAGTCCCCATAGCTACAACTTTAAGAGTCTAGCAATATCTTTCACGTAAAAAATTAACTTATAGTGTAAGTTCATCCAAAAAAGTAGCTCATTACATAGAAAGCATTTGCATTACAAAAGTGGTCATACTAAACTTAAAGACTTGTTAGATCATCAATACGAATCTATAATATAGCATCACTTACAATATTCATCAATATGAAATTATAATAGGTGACTTGGGCAATATGTCCTTGAGATCAACCTCAATTAGGCTTGCTTATAGGTGACATGAACAATCTATTTTTTAACTAGAACCTAATTTGTGTTAATAAAAGTAAGTGCAACAAGCTTACGTATGTGAGCAAAACGAGAACGTTTAGCCTTACCAACATGGAATGCCACATCTTTGTGATATTTTTAACCTGAATTAGGCTTGATTATAGTAGGTGACATGTGCAATGTGTCCTTGAAATCAACCTCAATTAGGCTTGATTATAGGCGATATGCACAATCTATTTTCTAACTCTAACCTAATTTGGGTTAATCAAAGTAAGTGCAACAAGCTTACATATGTGAGAAAAATGAAAAAGTTTAGCCTTACCAACATGGAATGCCATATCTTTCTTTGGAGGCTAGTTATGTTGAAGCTTTTTAGGGTAGATGTAGTATGTTGATCCTTGTTTTAGGACATATACCTTATGAGAAAGAGGACCATTTTCATCTCTTTTCTTATAGTGCACATGCATTAGAAACGTGTGGAAGAATATGCACAAATGGCACACTACAATTGGTTCCTAATTTCCATAAGTTTTGAGCTAGGTCACATGGTGCTGAACATTAAATTATTAATCAATATAGTCACCTTTATAGGGCTTGGGGCATCATCAATTAATCTTTAGAGAACTAAGGAGAAGATTTTTCTTAAATTTTGTAAAAAATGATAAGAAGCAGTGTTGTATTATTGAATGACTACTTAATTTAAACCTACTTTGTTTGCTGACCATTTCCCACAAACTATTTGGAATTTTCCATGAAGTATATGTTCTTGATATGTCTATTTGTAATTTCTAAGTTTGAAATGTTAGGAATGAAGTTTCCTAGTTGTGTGGCCTAAAATTCCCTACAATGTTATTTGGGAAATATGATTCCCTAGTTATATGACCTACAAATCCATCGTTTAAGCTATGGGGAATATAATTTCCTAGCTATATAATGTATAAATCCCTAGTTTAAGATGTGGGGAATAAAATTCCCTAGTTATATATAAGGAATTCATGCATACATGCTAGGATTCCGTAGCATGAGATACATGGAAAGTAATTTCCTAGTTATACTTAGGGAAACTATATATACATACCTAGGAAAAATTAGAGAATTTCCTACATTCCAAGAGTTTTGCTATGTAGGAATTGTTCAGAAGCTCCTTGTGTAACACTTGTCAAGCATGATATTGTTCACTTTCCCTGGTATTTGCACAACACAATCTTGGCAACCAAAAATGTAGGTCGACTGCCAAGCATTGCACTTACAATTAAGCTCTTGTTCCCAATTTGATTCTCTATAATCCACTTTCAATCCATTTCTAGTTGGAAATTTGGTATCCCTGATTTTTCACTTGATAAGAGCAATATGAGCATCCTTGGATCTCTTATAACTAGCAGTTGGAACTATAGCATTGATAGACTTGGTGTAGAAACATCCTCTTAAAAGTGATCAATGCTCTTGATCTCTTCCATATTTCCACATTCCAACATCCTGTTTTATATAGCTTCTCCTCTTAACAATTCCTTATCATCTTGTGTATGCTTTCATCATGAAAATACATATGATAGTATAGACTTCTACCCCATCTTTTCATTTGTATTCTTGCCTCCAAAGAGCTCTTTCAACTCATTAGTTGTCACATTTTATGAAAGAAATATAGATCCTAGAAGAAAATTTATTATCTTTGACACCTTTTAACTTTCATAATACATGTATATTCATCTAGCATCCCATGAGCATTTACATAGCAAACAAGCTTAATAACCTTTACACCTCCTTTTCTTAGCATCCATCGTTTTATTTAGATGAACTTGATTTTTCTCAATGAAACATGTCCTAGGAATATTATGCTATAAAAAACAAACTGCATGCTCAATCATACATGACTTTGAGAAGAAATGGAAAATTGGATCCATGCTATGCAATCATATGAGCAATGCTACACACAAAAGAATGAATGCACTCAAAAATACAGTCCCTAGCCTATCTACATGTGCCACTATGCTATGCAAGATGCAAACTCAATTCCTTGATTACTTTAGATCCTTAACTTCACCTCTCATCACTCAATAGAAAATATTTTGTGCTCTGCTCTACCCTCCCAAAATCTAACATTCACTCAACATAAAAATAATTGTCCTCATAATGTTGACTCGGTAAAGTAACCCGTCTCACAAATGAAGGCGTCCTTCACAACCCTCAAAAAAACCCAACCATCTTTCCCACTCATCTTGAAATTCCTAATTCAGTAATGAATATCCTAACTCTCATGCATACAAAGAGTGACGCGTGCACAATGAAGGTGCTCTCTCAAGTACATGTGCATCTAAGATTTACTACATATAGCTATAGTGGGAATCATGCCATGCTAGTGCTCAACGATGGTGTAAAATGTGCATCAACCCAACTCATAGCATGGAAATAATTGATAAAATCAAGAGACAACCCTCAAGTGTAGTGTACTAGACAAGTGAAATGTGAAATGCTCATGAATCCACAATCATTGTATAGTGCAAGAGTATCGACAAAGAAATTATACATATTTCAAGATGTCCTACAACTACCAAGAAAGTCTAGCTATCCAGAAAACTTCAATCTCGACCAAGGCTATCAAGTTTTCACGCTCCAAAACTCCAAATAAAATGGCAAAAAATTTCTTGATCTAGACAACCACCAAGAATCCAAGTACAAAAAGACAAAACAAGCAATCACATAAATGATGAGGCTACAAAAATCCTACCTATCTAATATTTCTCTAGGGATTTTTAGTTTACGCAAAAGTGCTTGATAACACCTTTGATTCTACAACTAGACTACACCTAGGTAGTCCATCCTTGGTTATGGCACATTCATCATGCCACCTCTTCTCTCCTCAGCAGGTTTACACTTAATGACTGCATGTACATATGTTATGATGCTTTCATAAATAGCATGATGGGCTATTAACAAGAATCTTAAACCCCCACTATTCCAAGGAAGAATTTGGCAAGGCTATTTGAAGTAAACTTTAAGGTCAAAAAGCTATAGCTCAAGTTAGAGTTGAACCAAGTGAAAAGAGAGAACTTGTCCATTAATGAATATGCCTTGAAAATCAAGAGTATTGTAGAAGCTCTTAGATCTATCAATGTCGTAGTTGATGATGATGATATTGTGTGTACATGCTTAAATGGACTTGAAGATGAATAAAACAACTTTAGGTAATCTATGAATACAAGGAATGATATCCTTGATTTTGCAAACTTGATTTCTATGTTGATACTTGAGGAGTAAAACATCGGCTTGAATTCCTCTTCTTCTCAAAGAAAGAACAAGTCTAAACATGTATTTTACTCTACTAGTAGAGGTGGAGGTTGTGGCAAAGGCAAAGGTGGTGGTCGTATTCAAGGTTATGATGCACAATAGAATAGAGGACAGTCTTGAGAAAGGGAAGCCAAATAGTGCAAGTTGCAAATTTAATAGGCAACAAATTCTAGTCATAGTAGGGAGTACTGACATTGTGCTCAAGAAGGCTACATTTCTAAAAAGTACTTTAAAAAGAAAGCTGGAGTTAGAAATGAGAAAAAGCAACAATGTAATTATGCATCTAGCAATAGTAGAAACAATGATGAGAGAAGTGAAATATTATTTGTTACGTAATACTTTATGAATACTATGATTGTTAATGGTTCATCAAAGAATGATGTATGGTATGTAGTTTCAGGTGCTTCTTACCACATGACTTCTCATGGAGAATGGTTTAGAGAAATGCATAGTTTAGAGTCTCTAGGCTATGTGGAGATAGGAGATAATATAGCTCGATTACTCATGTTGAAAATATTTCTTTGATTGTATAGGATGGAAAAACTAAATAATTAACTTGTGTGTTGTATATATAAAATGTTACAAAAAATTTGGTTTGTGTTGGTCAGATGCTAGAATGCAGGGATTGCAAGTTTGGTTCACATGTGATAGTTCTTATGTAGAAGATGTCAAAAATTATTGCAAGTTGATTGGAAAAGGAACATGTGACGATAGATTTTTTATTCTTGATGTAAGTGTACTTAAAATCAACACTACCATATTTGCATAAGGTTCATGTATTATGGTCGATATTGAAATTTGGCATAAGAGAATTAATCATGCTAATATACAAGCAGCAGTTATAAGATGTGTAGTCAAAAATAGATTTGTGGATGGCTTACCTAAGTTTTGAGTTGATGGGATGCATAAAGTATGTGAAACATGTCAATTTAGAAAGCAACCAAGGCATGCATTTTCACATGAAAAGAATATATGCAAGAAGCTACTTGAATTGATATATTCCAATGTGTGGGGTCCTACAAAGACTGCAACTCTGCATAGTTGTAAGTATTATGTCTCCTTCATTGATGATCATACTCACAAAGCATGGGTTTACTTTATGTTGTTGGGGGTAAAGGCGCCTTTGCCTAGCCGCCCATGTATTACTACAATGACAGTCACCGCCACCACTGCACACTGCAGGTGGCGGGCGCCCATCACCGTCACTTTATTCTTTATTCTTTTAGTGACAGTTTGAATAAAAAGAAAGATGGGCAAAGTCGCACACTTCATGATTGTAGTTGACAGGCAATAAACAACACTTTGAATTAGAAGGAGTGAACTAGGAGATTTGGGACTAGGTGTCATGGGGTTTTATCTTCCTTTTAGAGAGCCAACAGAGCCATTTGATTTGGGTTCTAGTAGCAGAGAAGAAGTTAATGTTTGATACACATTTTTGGTCTACGTTACCCAATTCTGCCTCCTCTCTACACGCTCCAAGCCATCTTCAACCTCCACCCCTTGCAATATCAACCTCTCCATCTACATACTATTCTCATCTACACTAGAAACATTGCTTTCATCACACTACAAGATATAGGCCTTATACTGACATTAAAAGCGACGAAAATGCGAATAACAAAATTTACCCCCGTCGTTGCAAAAAGTGTCATTATTGGCAACGCCCTCGGGGGGGTCACTCATGAATATATGTATATATAATGTGAGTTCAAAATAAGGGGTTTTTAAAATATCATTTCTATAAATTTTTTACATATAGAAGGGTGTCATATAAAGGGGTTACTTACAGATCGAATAGAAAGGATTGTTTTTAACTCAAGAAAAATTCATAGATTAGGATATTTATAAATATGCCATGAATGCACGTTATATATTGAATATATATATAGTGAACCCCCCAAGGCGATGCCATAGAACAGTCGGTATCAACATCGTTATCAGCGTCGGTATTGGCATTGACCGATGCCATAGAACAGTCAGTATCAGCGCCGCTATCAGCTTCGGTATTGGCGTCGACCGACGCTGATAGCGACGGTTTGTGACAAAAATAACGATGCCAATAACGATGCAAGCAGTAAAATTTGGGACGCTAATAGCGACGGTAACAGGGAAAAAAAAATTGTGGCAGGGCAGCAAGTTTCCCTACCACATATAGCAGTGTGTGCTTTATTAGATCCATACAAAATAGTTTTTGCACTGTGTACAATGTGCTTGCAAACAAAAACAAAGTATACTGAAATCATAATACTAATACATGAAATAAATACATGATCGCATAATAAGCGATTGTTACAATCATGACAAGATATCACTAATACATAGAAAATGTCTACATAGATCAAGTGACCAGAAAATAAAGGTGTGTGAGCTTCAGGGATCCAAGGGGGAGCTGCATATCCTCGCCCTCCGAAAGCTCGTCTCACCACAAAGGAGCATCGAACGGACTCTGCAAAAAAAAAAACAACAACACATCAGTCCACCATACAATAATGCATTCTAATTAAACATGGTCACTATACGGACAAGAAAGATGAGTGACTTACAGGGCCGCCACGTCTATACAATTGGTCGATCAATGAAGTGAGACCGTGCCTCTCTACATATCGAGTCTCAAGGCCGGTCGGATTGTGATTTGTAATGGAGTGCTGCAAAGAAAACAAAATGCTAACTGTTAAAAACATGATTGTCAGTACAAAGGATATTGCAAAAAAATAAACAAGAAAAACAAAAGAAAAACTTACAAAGTCCTCCAAATATGTCATGTGGCCACCACTCCCAAGATGATGAACTAGTCCGGCCTCGAGTCATGCCCTCACTACCTCGCGCTCCTGACTCCAACGTCCTGGAGAATCTGTAGCCTCCTCCCTCAATCGACACCAGTCGTGCGCATCTAACCACTAGGGCTTTGCAACCCCACTCTCTTGATTGCCTTGCGTGCGTCCGATCATCTGTGTGACATATATACATGCATGCAATCCATCATCTAGCCCGTAGAAAATCTATCTACTGAGGCTGGAATCGGAAACTCCTCATGCAAGGATGCTACTATGTAGTCCTTGCTCCCCTCTGATATGTTCTTACAATGATCTAAGACGTTGTGCCAAAAAACTTGTTGGCACAACTCTCTCATGCCAGCCATCACCCTCCTCCCCTCATCATTCATGATGATGGCTCCTGACCTATCGTCGACTAGATATCCATATCCCCCTAGGGTTTGCCTAAGATGGGTCCTCTCCCATCTGCGTCCACACTCCTGGGCATATCCAGGAGACCCTTGTGCATCCGGTGCACCGACCGGGGTAATATCTCTCAGAGTCGCACCCATAGGAGTGCCACCTGCTGATGACTAAGCAAAAGCCGAACTAACTGGAGTAGACATCCCCATGGGTGTGACAAATCCTGGAGGTGATGCAACTCTAGATGAATGACAAGACGGAGACACCGCATCCGTGCCCGCCAAAGGAGTTATTGGTTGCTTTCATGCGCCATTCTGGGTCCACATCTATGGGCCATCTACCATTCTCATAGAGACTTCTTGACATGACGTTGATCTTCGAGCCATGGTCTTTAAGGGCAATGCATGGAGTCCCTCTTTCTCCAATCTTGACAATGGTTTCGGTGGTCGCCCTTGCCCAATGGGTACGGGAGTAATGACTACTAGGAATAAAATGAGCATCAATCTCTTCTTGCATGTTGTGAAGACGAGCTTCTTTCTTTTGCATGGGTTTCTTTTTAGATTGAGAAGACCCCACCATAACATTCTCTGCAATATCTTCATCAATTTCTGCTTCATAGATGTCTTCATCTTTGGCTTCTATGGCTGCAATCAATTCTTTGATTGCCTCCAATCGAATCCCTTGAGTATTCAGCTTCTCTTCATCCTGCAAATACACATGAAGTGCTTGCAAAAAAGCATGCACATATTCTTTAGTTTCCTCACCAACATATTGTCTTTTCCGTTTAATTACATCAATTATTACATCATGAAATCTTGGTTTTGCAATTCCGAGAATTTCACCTAATGTAAATTCAATTCTGCTTCCTAGAATCCTTTCTTCTAAGATCTGCTTGAGATCTGTTGCAGTCTCTATATATGACTGCAGCTTGTAGCCGGGATGTTTGCCTTTTCTCTTTCCTTCCGTCTTCTCTGCTTGTGGGGCATTTTCCATATCAAGCTCTGGCAGTGGTGGATTTTCAGCAGCCTTCTACTGATCTGGTTTACTTCTTGTCACACGTTTAGTTGGCCCCGAAGAGGAGGGACCGATAACATCTTCATCTCTTCTTCTCTTTTCTTCTATCATAGCTTCATGATTATTAATTTCAGTCAACTGAGCAAAAGATGAAAATGAATCAACTAGCTCGGTCCATCTGGTTCTTCCTCGGATGAATTGACTAGCAGTAGTTAAATCATCTTTGGTTGCCTTGCCTTGCTCCATATGATCTAAGGTCTGCATCGACACTTTAAATTTTGCATCAGCTTTACATGCTTTAACAACTTCATTAGTTGGCTCAATTTGTAGCCCATAGGTAGCTGCATCAACAGCTGCATAGTTTCTTCTTGTTGCCAAATCCTCCAGTCTTTTCTTCATGCCACTGTTATTGAAATTTGGCTCAAGAGGAAGCCCGGTTTTGGTTGCATGAATTTTACCATCCTTCCAAAAGATTAATTTTTGCGCTTCAGCTTCACAGAATGCACTGCACTCCCTCTTATCATGCTGTAGGCTATCACACCAGATATAGTGTCTTTTGAAGCCTTCTCATACGGGTCTTTGGGCAGTTGTCAGTCCTCTTTCTTCCACTTTCACATCAAGCCTTTCCACCTTGGAATTAATCTCTGTTAGATTAAGATGGAGATTTCATATGCTCTTGATTAGCTCATCCATGACATCCTTCTTTGGAGGTGGAACAACCAGATTTCTTGGTTGCTCGACCATAGAGACAGGAGGTCGAGATACAGGAACAGGCTCCTTCATGGATTCAGTTGGTGTAGAGGTAGACCCCCACCTTAAGTGCATCCTCTCTCTTCGAGTAATCATATTAATTGCTTCAATGACATCATCCCAAGCAGTCTTCAATCCCGTCTCAGAGTCAGGATCTTCAAGCCGATCAGTTAGCTTCTCTTGAAGAAAAGGATCCGCAGCCTTCAGAAACAATTCAATCTTCTGGCTTTCCATACCCTGATGATCATCACGATCTAGTTGAGAAAATTCGCTTTCAAATTCGCAGTGAAGAGCAGTGGCAGTTAGTCCCTTATTGGGCATTTCTTCCCATTCAGTGAAGACTTTCTTCATCATGAGGCAAGAATCTTCAAGAAAAAATTGTTCTCGAAGAGCGTTATTGAATGCAGACCATCCCGCATCTTTTTGAAAAAGACCATGAATCCAGTCCTGGAGGCCATGCACGGCCAAACGGGCAAAGTATCGGCTCCAAGCATGATGAGGAACTCCAAAGAAGACCATCTTGTTAGTATAGAGGCGGATAAAAGAGGACACATTTTGCCGATTAAATTGCTTGAGCTCCTGCCCAACTGCTTCCAAAGCCTTAATGGCAGTAGCATCATTCCACTCTTCATCTTGTCTTTGTTGTTGTTGCAATTGCAACTGCTGTCTGCTGAAATTGCAATTGTTGTTGGCTTTCTTGCATCAGACGAATCAACTGCTGCAAGGCATCTTCTCCCGAACTTGATGATTCTCCCATTGTACTTTCTCTTCTGCAGCAGCTGACCTTCATGTCGGGTTCACCACTGTCGTCATCTTGGGGGTTGAAGGTCTTCCACCGAGGTTTAGAGCAAAAGAGGAGTGTGGGATTCAAGGTTAGGAGAGGGATAAAAGATTGGGGTTTGATATGATTTGGGTTTTTGAGATGACTTAGTTGAAGAAGAAGACCTCAAGCTTTTTCTTTTACTTAGCATACATGAATGGAATGAAAGACTTTGTCTTGATTACATCAAATGCATAAGCGAATAATAAGCCAATACATTTAGGAATTATCTCAAATTTAATCCAAATGCATACTTCAAATGCGAGCTCAAATGGTTTCTATTTCATGAACATTAATGGACAACAACTCCAAGATACAAGTATTTTGATGGTAGACTCTACTACATCCAAGACATAGATAAAAAACTCATCAAATGCCTTGACAAAGCATAAAATTTACTTCAGCCTTGTTTTAAAACAGTAATTTCCATCCCATAATCAAGCTTCAAAAGTGCACATAATCCCAAGAATAAGCTTCTCTAATCATTCACAAAGGAAGCCCTGATGTTAAGGGGTCAATTCCTTCTCTTACAACCACATAGATCACTTGTTTTCTCATCAAAATGGACAATAACAATGGGCTGCCCTATTTATGACTAGTTTTTTCAGTCCAAAACAACCCATACACCTTCAAAATCCTCCCCTTTGCTTGCCCCCAAAGTCACTCAAGTACTTGGGTACAAGAGAGGCTTCATTGGACCATGAATATGTTAAAAGAATGAAATAAGACCTACATAAGAGCACGTTGAATACCTTTTCTCAGGTTTCCCCCTTTTATGGACTGTCATACCACTCATGGACGGGCAAGAAGAGCTCTCACCTTCTTTGTTTGTATCTCCTTCTTTTGCTTCAGTTTGTCTTGAGTTTGCATGCTTTGGGAGCACGCCCCATAGCCTTCAGCTCACCCTCCATCTGCCACAGGTATGCAAGCATGTTTTTTGCCTCGAAAAATGTAGGCTGCATTCTCTTCAGCTCCCACTCTTCAGTTTGACCATTTAGGTCACCTATAAGTCATATAAGACCATTATTCTAGGTCCCTTACAAACCTAGCGGACTTTTGGCACTTCTCTTGATTTCCAACCAAATTTTCCTCTTGAACCAATGTGACTTAGCTTGCAAACTGTCAATTACCTCCAGTTGATCAAGTTGTGGGTTCCCATAGACTTAATTTTTGTCAATATACATGGTACAACTGAAAATTGTATGACAATTACAAAAGAACTTATGAAATTAAGTGATATCTAAGTCTGATGTTGGGTAACAATGACTGAATTATGTATGAAAGTTCCTCATGTGAATCCTAATGAAGTTCTTCTTCAAACATAAGAATTTTATGATTTATATCATGAATAGAAAACTCTTTGACAACATGTGTTGGCAAAGCAGATGTGCTTACGTTGGAGAACTTGTAGATCTCATCTTCTAAGATGGGCTCAACATCCTTTACCCACTATTGGGCTTCTCTCACCCACTCCTTAACCTTGTTGACTATTTCCAATTGGCACGTTGGGTTAGGTATTCCTGAACCTTGGCACTTCCCTTCTCTGTGGTTTTAGATGTTGAAGTCTCAGCCTCTGCATCTGCCACCTCATTTCCTTTTGTTAGTGTTGTAACGCTATCCGTTTTTAGCATCACTTTGGCATTGACCCTCTTTCTCTTCCTTCGACGGGTCTTCTTTCCTATCGAGGCCACATCTAGGTTACTGGGTCTTGGGAATGAAATGCTGACTTGCTTCATTTATGCCATAGTCATGTTGCTCAAGGAGATGGGAGTGGCCTCATCATCCATTTTTTTGACTCTAAACAGCCCCAAGGGAACCAAAAGCATGATGGTTGAACTAGTAGATGGTTTTTGCATGGGACATTTGGCATATAAGTGAGTGATTTCACACTTGGGGCATCTCAAGTTGATCTCTTCTCGGTTAGTTTGCTCTCATTTGGCGCAATAAGGTGAGATATGCCTTGGGTAGCCACAAGTCCACAAGCATGAGATTGGGTCTTGGCCCTACCTTTCTCGGCCTTTACTCATCACAATACTACTGGTCTAAAATCCATTAAGATGGGATTGCTATCATCGTCGTGTGAGACATAATGCCTCCACGTAATGGATTGAAGTGTCACATAGTGGATGGGTCATGAAGGGTCCAAATGGTCTAGATATGCCTATAGGGTTGATGTCCATTATTTGGGGATAATTGGCTTGGCATCATTAAGCAATGGGAGAGCTAATGGAGCTCCCCTTCCAAATTGTGATGATCTATAGTAGTATGGCTGGTTGTAAAGTTACACATATGGTAATCATCTTGGTAATCGACAATGCATAGCATCATGATCAAACCTACCAGTTGGCACAAGGTCTGGATCGAGGATCCACACACTTGGTTGGGAGGTGGTTTCCTCGGCAATGGACACATTGCACGTGAGGTCGTGCACATCTTCTAATCATTTCTTGGAGCTTGGCTAGCTCTAGCTTTAGTCTGCCAATTCTTAGCTAGGATTAACACTCTTCCCTTTCTCTTGGTTGCCATGGCTAAATCTCTTGCTATGGCAGTAGCTCTCTCCGAGGTTTTAGAGGCTACACTATCTCAACTCGTGGCTCTGGAGCTCCTCTCCTTGAGAAGATCTTCTACACATATGGCTTCCTCAAAGACCTTAGATAGCATGCCCCTTTGCAGGTTCAAGTCGCCTACCAAGGCCTTGTAGAGCTCTTTGCTCCTAACTTCATTTATGAAGATGGTAGAGACTACTCGCTCACTAGGTTGCTCTACAACTAGGATTCTCTTAAAGTCACTCCACACATGCGTGGCATAATCTCTAATGTCCTCCTTGTCCTTTGACTGACATTCATCAATCAAACAATGAGGTTTTTTGAATACCCCACCTCAGAGAATCTATTGACAAAGAGACTCTTGAGAGTACTGAAAGTGTTGCATTCAGCATAATCTAGACTAGTATACCATGTATGTCCTTTATCTATGACACAAAGACCAAAGGCTTGTGCACATTGATCAAGGTCCACCATTTGCCTCACACACCTACTTGAACTGCTCTATGGAGCTATGCAAATCATTATCAATCTAGTACTTGTGAAGTTGCCTAGGCAACTACGGGTATCTTTGGATGACTCCTCAAATTTGGCGTAATTCTTAGTCCCGCTAGCCCTCTGCTCCACTCTTCTCTCTAGCTGTGTTGTCTATGAGTCACTTAGTGGAGAGGCTTGCTCAATGTGAGATCGGCTTCTAGCGCTCTTTCCTTCTCTACATTAGATCCTGTCCTATTTCAATTGGCAAGTGCTAAAACACATTGGACCTCTTGCATTTCTATTTCGTGCCTCAGCCATTGAGCTCACTGCTCCTGGTTGTAAGCAGTTATGCCTTGTAATACTCCTTGGCCAATCTTTGCTCTTCCTCAAGGTCAGCTATAATATCCTCTGTTGGTCTACCCACGATGCTCCATCTTGACTTGTAAGTCGTAATAACGATTGATCATTTGTTGGATATCAACTAGGAATTCTCCCAAGTCGAGCTGGTCACTATCATAGCTAGAGCTTGGTCCTCATCACATCTTGTTGGCCTCTCAGTCCTATAGGTTTTCAATCAAACTAGTTGACTCCTATAGGTTTTCAGTCAAACTAGTCAACTCCCATAGGGTTGAATCCCTAGTCACAGTAGTCTTCTATCTCTTTTGAAGTTTGAGGGTCTTCTCGTATTAGTGGATTCGTTCCAGTCACTTATCTTGCATAAGAGTTTCTTATTAGTTCAGCTAGTCCTCAAACTTAACTACACTCAAGTGTTCATGGGGTACTTCTTTTCATGCGTAGTGCAAAATCAGGCTTTCTGCTTTTTGCATGCACTTCAAGTGATTGCCTAGGTAGTGCAATGACTGTAACAAAAACAATGTGATGCAATACACTTTTCTAGTTTGCTCCCTCAGGGGGTTGGTCACTCTAATAGGCTCGGTTGGGTCCTTTGAAGTGTTTCAAATGGGTGGTTTGGGTGGGCCTATTTGAGGTCCCTCCATAGGTAGCTCAGTCATAATCTTAACATCTAGAGGCTCTATGAGCTGTCCAATGAGTCTAAATGCCTCTACAGGGGTGTTGCCTTGCTTGAAGTTGAGCTCCATCTGGCCTAAGGATGTGCTAGATTGGTCAGTTTTCAGGTTTTGGTTAGTGTGACCAATTCTCATATGTTTGATTTTCAGAATTGGACCATCCGAGTCTGGGAATGTTTTACTGCAAAAATCGAATGGTCCAAAACTTGGGTGTCCAAATCGATCGTGCAACTTGGTTTTCATCCTCGTAGTCCACATCCAAGTTGGAGTCTGAGTCCCAGTCAAACCAGTTAATATTTTCAGATCAGACATGGTATTGTGGTGTCAGAAGAATGGACTGACTCGGAGTCCATGTCCAAGTTGGAGTCCGAGTCTGAGTCAGATCGGCTAATATTGTTCGATTAGACATGGTATTGTGGTGTCCAAATAGTAGACTGACTCGAACAATCCAAGTCTGAGTGTTCAACTCTAGGGAATCAAACTCCACGATGGGTGTCCGATTTCGGTGGTGCAAATGGCCCACCAAGACACAATTTCGATTCATCTGATCTTCATGGTTGCTAGCAAATGCTAGAAACTTTAAGAATCAATTCTTAGATGTAGAGGAAGGTTTGTGTATACTTGGAATAGCTAGAAACCTCTGAATCAGTGCGCTTGATCTCTTCTTTGCCTTGGAGCTCCAACACACACACACACTCTCTCTCTCTCTCTTTCAAAGCTCAGAAACTGAAAATGAGCTTACTTCCCCCTTTCTCAGGGTTTTAGAACCCCTCTCCAACCCTCCTTGTATGTATTTTTCTCTTCTTTTCCAGATCACAACTTGTGTTCTAGGCCAGTTGTTGTCCAAAACCCTACTATGGTTTTCTTTCTCTTTCCCTATGTTTTCCTACCTAAATGCCCACAAATCCCTACAAACCACAAGCAAACGATAATGCTAATCAAACCAACTCATTCAAACTTCAAAAATCCAAAACACTTACCTGAAACAAAGATAAAATGCCCTTTCTTCCTACCTATCTATATCAAGCACTAGTTTGGGGCAAACCCTCCAATGCTTGATTCAAAGCATGCAAGCACTCAATGCTTAAATTTGTTGGTCCCGGCAACAGAACCAAAATGTGAGAGTTCTCCCTCAACTACCAAGACCCACGAACCACTTATCGCTCAAGAATTTCAAGATGAATGCTAATGGCTACCTCGCACATTATCGTATGTACTCTCAAACCTATGAGTATATAAGTGAGCTTACCTCAATGCCTGATCGAGTATCCTCCTCTCTCAAGAACACCGGTAGCTCCATAATCCGAGATGCAAGTTCAAGCAAGCTCAATCCTTCACTTCCAAGCTCCATGCGGAAAGAGAGGAGAGGAGAGGACGAAGAGCTTCTCCACCACCACAGTCCCTCATGCTCACATACTCACTCCCTCACACTCCCTCTCAAGTTCAAGCACAAGGAAGCAAGAAGAAGAATAACAAGAAGGAGAATGAGAGTAAGAGCCACTTTTTCCACACACCAAGAATGAGCTTCTCTATTCACTTTTTGGCTTTTATACATGTCTTTATCCCTTTGGACACCTCTCCCCTTTTTTACATGACTGGCCATCTTGCCAAGCTCCTCTTTTCCTATTCCCTTTTATTCACATTATGCATTTACCTATGCTCATCTACTCTTTACAAATTGCACAGGACTGGGGCTCTTTTACAAAAATTTGGAGGCGCTTTTACATTTTAAAATGTGCCTTTGCCTTTGCTTCAACTTTTAAGGCTTCCCTTGCACTTATGGACTTTATCTGTCTTATCCTTCTGTCAGGCCACCTTTTTCTGCCTTGCTCCACATTTTGGAAATTTCTTGAATTCTCTTTTGTTTCCTTTTTTCTCCGTCTTGCATTAGGGTTAACACAAGGAGACCTCCAAGGGAGAGTTGAAACTATTTTACCCACTAGACCAAGCTTGAGCACACATCTAGCCTTTACTACCTCAAGGAGATCTCAAGGAGAGAGTTGAAGGCTAGGCTTGAGCACATGGCCAAGATCTTTCTCAAAGATATCTCAAATAGAGAAATTCAATATAGTCTTGAAAACTTGACCAAGATTTATCTCAAGGATATCTCAAAGAGTAACACAAAACTTTCTAGCTATAAGCACATGGCTAAGATCTTTGTTACAGAGGCCTCGAAGGAAGAGTTGAAACTATCTTACCCACAAAACCAAGCTTGAAAATAATGCCAATATCTACCTCAAGGAAAGAGCTAAAGACTAGGCTTGGGCACATGCCCAAGCTTTGTCTCAAAGACATCTCAAAGAGAATAAGTCAATATTATCTTGAGTGCCTAGCCAAGCTTTGTGTGAAAGATATCTCAAAGAGTGATACCAAACTTTCTTACTCATAAGAGCAGGAGCGTTTATGCTTCTGGTCCTTTAGATATTAAGCAAAGCCTAAATGTTGCACTTTAATCCACAATCACTCATTCTTCTTTATGAAAGAAAGCTTGGCATTTCAGCCTTCATATTTATGTTATATTATATTTCTACATAGGAACACCTCATAAACTAGCATTTCAACATCTAAATGGGTGTAGACTAAGGCTAAACCTCATGCCCTATAGCCCACTATACACTCGAACATGTTCTCCTAGTTTTTTCTATTTTTTCTAGATTTAAAATCCATTTTTTAAATTGTTCAAATTTTGATCATAAATCAAAGAAACATAGCCATGGTAACCAATATGCATCATTTTGCTCACCATTTATTTTCACCAATTTTATCAATCACCGTTCTATTGCTCAATTTTTTGTGTTTCACATGTACTATATATTTAATTTTTGCATTATTTAGGCTTGTAGTCCTTAAAATAGCACATATTACTTCCATATCAAATTTCAATCTATATGCAACTCAATTTCATTACAAAAAGAATAATAGAATCAAATTTTCTTTAAAATCCAAACTTATGACAAGAAAACCACTAAAATTTTCATGATTTCGGAGATGTGTAGGCTACTTGCTATATGCTCCACACAACCACTACCAACCACCTCATAATCCCTTGCTCCATTTCTTATATGTTGTCATGATCCGATATCCTTTTCCCCTCATCCTCTTAGCCCACATGAAAATCAATTATGGCGAGAGAGAAAGACTAAATTTGGATCTTTTCAAAGAATAAGTCATTTTTCGGGACTTTTGAAGTGTTGAAGAGTAAAGAATTGTTGCATCTCATCCCTAGGAGAATTCCTATGGATTCCACTAGTTGCAATAACCAATTTTTTTCCCAAATGAAGAGGCTCCAGAAATTTTGTACCTCCCCTCTCTCTCATGAATATTTTTGGGTTATTTAACTCTCTTAAACTTAATGAATCAAAAAACTAATTTGGCCCTTTATGTTCACACTATTTGCAAGTGGTTTATTTTAAATCAGAGGCTTGAATGAACTTGGATTCAAGTTTTGAAAATGCACGCATGTTCTTGGTGTCGTTTTCTATTGACTTAGCCTCCTAGACACTTTTTCTAGCTTCTGGATCAAGTAGCTACTTGGTAACCTGGACATTGCACTATCAAGTATTTTTCTAAAAACTAAAAACCCGTAGTTAGGTTTGATTTCTGCTAGCTTAGTTGTTTGTGTGACAATTTGTTTTGACGTTTCGTAATTGGATTTGTTTTGATTGTCTAGCTTAGGATTTGTCTTTGTTATTTTGTTTGATTTGTTGAGTGTGAAACTTGATAGCCTTGTTCGAGCTTAGTATTTTTTTGGACAGGTTGGAGCTTAGAGTTTGCTAGTAGATGCCAAACATTGTGGAACAGGTTTGTTTTCTTGCTAAGACTATTTCACATCACGAGGATTTTGGGGTTCACGAGCACTTCACATTGCACTTGTTGGTGCACTACACATGGTATTATCAAAAACTTCTATTTCATCGGTTGGATTTATGCAAATTTACACCATTGTTGAGCACTTGCATGGCATGAGGCCTATTGCAGCTATATGGAGTAGATCCTAGTTGCATACGCACTTGAGAGAGCACATGTCATTGAGCACACACATTTCTTGCACACACGATATTTGGGATGTTTATCACAAAGTTAGGAACCTCTAGTTGAGTGTGTAAGGTGGTTGGGTGAGTTAGAGGATCATGAATGATGCCGTCAATTGTGAGATGGGTTGTTCTTATTTGGTCAACATCTTGAGGGCCATCATTTCCATCGAGATTGTGAGATTTTGAATGGGTGGAGTGGAGTATAACATATTTTCTTGCTAAGAGTTGAGAGATGAGGCTAAGGATGAAAATAATCAAGTAACTTTTGTTTGCATTTTGGATGATGCACAAGCACATGTAGATAGGCTAGGCACAATTTCTTCAAGTGCATTCATATTTTCGTGTGGAAGCATCGATTGATTGGTTGCATACCATGATCCATCATTGCATATTTTTTCAAATCATGAATGATTGGGCACGGAGTTCATTTCAAAAAACCATATTCCTGCTAGGGCACACTACATTAAAAACATGTTCATATCGAGAGAATGCTTATTTTGAAGACTCAAGGATCAAAGGAAAAGGTCATAAGCTTCACATCGTCAACCAGTATTTCTTAAAGAAAAAGAGGACATGTGTGGTCGATCGAATGTATTCTGATCGTTTTGAGTGCTCGGACGACTATATTCAGAGTTCATATGACGAAGTTATGATCCAAACAAGTTGCAAGCAGGCACATGGTAGAGAAAATGAAAATAGTAAAAAGCAGTAGAAAAGAAAAAGCCAAAAGCTAAAAGCAAAAATCCTAATGTATGTGAGAGTACTTGTGATAACTATATAAGGAGATAAGAAGGAAGAGTTAAGGGCCTTCCCCCTCAAATACAATTGTATCATGTGAGAGAAGAGTGGAGGGTGGCATGCAAGAGAGTGAACTCTTGTCGTGCCAGTTATGAAGTCAAAGAATTTGGATGTCGAAGCACCCAGTGACAGCCCAAGGTTATCAAGGTATGAAATTTCCATGATGTTGCATTTGTATTGAAAGTTGAGTTTGAACTTTTTGCAACGTGTTGGTATTTTTAAGCTTCGGGGATGTTTGAGTGATGCTCTACCCAATTTGGGTTTTAGTTATTTGAGCTACAATAGGCATTGTGTGTTGTTTGGTTTCGTGTGTGGTTCGTGTGGTGGTTATCGAAACATTTAACTTTTTGTGTTGTGTTGTGCATACGACAAAGTCAATTTTCCCAATTGGCACTCCTTAACGTTTCATTATTAGGTTGTGAGTGAGGCCTACTCTCGATCATCACTCGCTCAATATCTGTTTTTTGGGGCCTCAATTGAGGAGTGTCAAAATTGACTTTGTCTTGGTTGTTTTACTTGTATGTGACCTAGTTTTGATTTCTTGTGATTGTTGAAGATGACTGATGATTTTCATGAGTTCCATGGTAATCATATTGAAGATCCCGAAAGATTTTTGGAAAAAATAGAGCTATGTTGTATGATAGGGAGAGTGACCAATCTTGAGGCTAAACTCCAAATTCTTAGGTATCAATTTCAGGGAGAAGCACAAAATTGGTTGAGTTTCAGAGAAGCTTGAAATTTAGGAGACAAAATTTGGATTATGAAACCATTAAAAATGCTTTTTTATCTAGGTTTAAAAAAAGAGAAAGTCAAAGTGAGATTTGGCTGAAAATAGAAACTTGTGTTCAAAAAGATGATTAGTGTGTTGAGGATTTTGCTAGGGATTTTGAAAGATTGTGGAATCGATGGAGTTGGACATTGTCAAAAGGTGAGATAGCCCCAGTTATGTTGGAGATAATGTATTTTTTAAATGGGTTGAAATTAGAAGACTGGAGAGTGAAATTAGAGGTTAAGAACCCTAAGACCTTTGAGGAAGCGATGAAGATAGCTAAATATCCACCACATGCTTTGGCCAATGATTTCAAAATCGGTGGATGGCCTCTTTTGCTCTTTCCATTGCCTTTTGGATTATATGCTGAAGTCAAAGAAAGTTTCATGCCAAGGCGGGAGAAAAACTCTCTAGCCTCATCAGCATTCAACTCACCTCTATTTGCAGTAACTTTCCCAATACATCCATACCTAAAAAAAACATCCTCCAATAGAAACTTACAAACCACTGAAGTAGACTTTGTTCATAATGCTCTTCCTTCCACTTGATTTGTGAGATCTTCTCATGCCAAAACAATATAGCGCATTTGCCATAAACCAATAGGCATAGTAATCAAATCAAGAACCCACTTGTAATGAATACATAGCAAGTAGGTAGGATGAAGCTCATATCTATGCCTCACTAATGAGAAGAATTGACAATCAGGGCATGTCTCAACAAACTGTGAGATATCTCTATACATGCTTCTCCACCAATAGCACTCTTTGATCTTCTCAAAAGTCGCCAATATAGCTCGATGTCTAGCCCAAAGACTTTCATGGAATTCTTTCATGATACGCACCTGTGAAGCTCTATCACAAACAACTCTCAATGGCTATCCTCCTCGCTTTCGTGGATGCTTCCAAAGTAGCCCACTTTGCAAGAATAAACTATAAGCTTTTCTCCAAATCTTCTTGAAGTTTGCATCAGTCCATCCATCCTATCTAGACATAGTACTCAAATAACACCCAATCTACAAATACTCTCCTATATACAAAGACTCATCAAAGATTTCCAAAGCAGTCACATGACAAATATGGTCAGCATGCATGGCTGCAAGATTAGTCCCTTCATGAGCATCATCAATGCAAGAAAAATCCATATCATCATACCTCGCTTGTGAAAGCATATCAGCAACTAGGTTGTCTTTACTTATTATGTGCCTAAACTCAGGATTCATGGATTTTATGTACCCAAGCCACCTAAGCATGGCAATATTTGGAGTAGAATAACTCATGAACATACCTAGAAGAGGTAAACAATCAGTCTTCTCAACCACCACAGAAGCTCTAATGAAGTACTCTCTGTCATTCTTGAGAGCCGTGTGACAACTCCCATAAGCTCTCTTTTAACTTGAGGATACCTTCGTTGTCGCTCGTTTAGGACTTTTTCCCCAAACCAAATAGCATAAGTATTCCCATTTGCATCATCTTCGCCAACAGCCCATCCAATGCCGATAGGACTAATATCAAAGTAAGCACAATAGGTCTTCCACACTCATAATCTACCTTTTGAAGATTCAGAGTAGCTCTCAATAATTTCTTCAGCTTATGCATGGCTTTAGTATGTTTTATCTCCCAAGAAAAACATTTCCCTTTTCTCAAGAGCTGATAAAGATCATTTGCAATATGAGAAAAATGAGGAATCCAAATAAGATAAAACACACAAGCTCAAAGAAACCTGCGAATCTCCGAAGAAGAGGAGAAAGTTTCCACAATATTTTCTATGGTATCCAACCTTCATAGGAGAAGGCTTTGTGCCATAATATCCACATATATGACCAACAATCAGAACTTCTCTAGCACCAAAAATAAACTTCAACCCTGACACGGTTAAATTCAATTCCTCCAGTCAACTAAAAACTAATTAAGCAACATGTGTGTCTTGATTGTTTTATCCCTTAAATATCCAATATGTTGCAAAGTAATAAATGTTTGAGTAATCCCTCAAATTTCCAATATGTTGAAAAGCAATAAATTCTTAACTCAAAGTAAAAGTTATGCTAAAACTTCCACATCATCTAGACTAAGCACATTGCTATTTTTGTTTAATACAACTTTGCCATTTCCTAGTAGCCAAGAAATAATCTCCTTAATCATATCATCACTTGTTGGCTTCTTTGTATCCTTAATCAAAACTCGAAAGCTAGCTTCAATCTTTTTGAGATTCATGTATGTACTCTTTAAAGAAAAGTACATATCATGAATTGTAGACACACCAAGATACTTCAAAAGTATGGTTTCCATGTTCTCTTTTGTCATATTAACATGCATTGAATAACAAAAAGAGAATAAGTAACTTATTATACTATGTATAGATAATTAAATGACACGAATTATAATATGAAAAGCCATAAATTTAACTACATGACTATTATATATATATATATCAACTATAAAGCTACCCTTTAGGCATCATTTGAAATGTTAATCTCAAAGCTACAAATTGAACTACATGACTACAATTATATATATCTAATTAAAATATAAATTAACAATAAAGTTACCCTTTGAGTATCATTTGAAATGTTAATCTCAATGCCTTGGTTTGGGAGATCTTTAAATTCCTAATTCAAATAAAATAAAAAAATTAGATTATGCTTTTCATGTATGACATAACAAAAATATAAACATTTACATCTAGCACCTTTGGTTCTTTTTTGTTGATATTGGTACCTCGTTTCACGCTCCTTTGTTGCAAAAGATCCTTCATCTTCTCACTTGGCTAGTCAACACGTAAAATAAATAGTTATGTAATAAATCATACCTTTAGTTATTCACTAAACTATGATGCTATTGTTCTCTCACAAACATATATCAAATACCTTCCTCTTTCTTTGACTTTTTCGAGATGTTTCATTAATGTCATCATCTGGATTAGCCTACATTCAAAACTAAAATTAGTAATTACATTAAAAACATTTATATAGAAAAAAAATTACATACCTTATCATTTCTTGAACTATGGATACTTTGTTCCATAGTTTCTTGATGTTTAGTTGAGTACATTATTTTGTCTAAACCATGTGACAATAACTTTGAAAAGCTGGCACAATTTTCCATATCAAGTGTCTCATCTTCATTTTCAACATCCTACATTTTAAGCATGTAAAGGATAAGATACTGTTAAGAACATAAATCATATGGTCAATCTTAAATTTAATATAAAGCAAAGAACCTCATCGGATGTATAACATTGAAATTCTTCAAAGCTCTTTTCTTCCTCCACAAACATATTCATCTATGGGAAATGAAAGTTAATGTATAAGTATCTGTATAAGAGACATTCTCAAAGAAAGTTATTAGATATGAGCTTAAAAGCATTACCTGCAATGATAAATATGTTTGCTTGTATTGTTGTCCTTCAAAGGAGCTACTTTCTTCAAGAGGCTACATCAACAAAACAAGATCATGTCTATACATCAAATGTCTCCAAAATATATGGAATCAAGTACAAAAATGATAAACATATAAGATTATAAGATACATTTTCCAAACCTTGTTCATTTGAAATATCATCCATGCTAGGAATGTATACATCAAGTTGAATAGAATCAATAGTAGCAACATATGGTTCACTCTGCCATCAATAGACACCCCTAAATGAGTATGGGAGAAAAAGAACCAATCCTACACTTATGATATCAAACTTATAAATCATATCATCTTACCATTGATGATGTTATGTCATTTGATACATTTTGAAGCTTATCTATATCATCCACTCCAAGACATGCGGATAATTCTCTCTATATGTCATAAGATTAATAGTTCAATAACTAAGAATCTACACCTCAAATATTAGGAAAGCCAATAAAAAAAAGTAACAATCAAATTACCTTCTTTAAAATATCTTTTTTCTTCAAATACTTTCTTTCATCTTGCTTTGTACCCTTCCACCAGTCATATATGTCATTCTCTCTCCATATGTACTCACATCCAGTAAACTTCAATGGTAAAATCTCATGGTGATTCTCTGATATGACTTTCATGATATACTATTTATCCGCATTTTTATAACGTAGATCATTTGGGTTTAAGGATTCAAACCACCTATGTACTCGATGATAATTTTCGAGCATGACAGTGTGTTGACTTTTAAAGTATTCAGCCAAGAGCTTTTTTCCATAAAGTCTACCATCTTCTCTAAATTTCAACATGGGTGGCCGATAGATATCATCATATGATGGTATGCGTATCACTCCTATTGATACTCAAGTGATCAAATATCATTAGTTAGTATAACCATTTCAAAAAATGACTCATTATCAACATAAGAAAGCTGGTAATACCTGATTCTTGGCTTGAAGAAGTGTTAAGGCAAGCAATCTCAATGTCTTCCTTTCTTGCATTGTCTCTTCTGTCATCTTTAGTAACTTGTTTACCTATATACATAGAGTTAACCAAAGCTCATGATAATACAAGGTTATGAAAATTTTCAATAACACAAAAGAAAATAATTAGATATTTTGTATCAATTTGGGTCACCAAATTTGTACAAGTTTTTTATCCTTAAAGTTGGTACTTGCATCTTGACTTGAAGAAACATTATCGCAAGTAACCTCCTGATCTCCCTTTCTTACATTACCTCTTTTCCCACCTTTTGTTGTTCTTTTATCTATGTTTATATATATACACACAATTACTCAAAGTTTAAAAATATGAATAACTATGAACATTTTAAATTAGGCAAAGAGACTAATTAAAGCTAGTTAATCTCAAAATGAATCACCTAATAAAGCAAGATGTAATATATGTACAAATTTTAATTTTCAAAGTTTAGTAGAAATAAAGACATATACCTGTATCATGATTTGAAGAGACATTAGGGCCAATGACCTCCTTAGCTTTCATTGTTCCATTATCTCTTGTACCATCATTGGTGATTTTGTTACCTTTATGTACACATAATAAACCAAAGTTTAGAAACATAAGAGACTTATATTTTTTAAAAAGAAGTGCTATATCAAACTAAATCACTTAATTTCTTAGCACTTGGATTAGAACACATGAATTAGTAATAAAATTAGGTATAAATTTAGTTATTAGAGTTAGTTACCTTTCACTTCTTCCACAACTGAATCCACAAGCCCAAGTAGTTTGAGATCCTCACTCATCATTTTTTTCAAAAGAGCCATCATCTCTAGATTAGAAGTCGATATGGCAAACCTACATAGGCATGGTAATAATAAGAAAGTGTTTGCAATGCATGTTTGAAAATGTATTTACATTAAGCAATACAAAACAAAAGACTTCAATAAACATACTGTCATAACATTGTTGCCTCATGCTCATGCGAGTGCCATATGGTAGGTACAATCTTTTTTTTATTGTCAATTGCAATTGCTTTTGTTTTGAGTACTTGCCATTGCTTTTTCGTGGATACACATAGCCACCAATCCTTCTAATCTTGATCCTCTATTCTCACTTTCCAAAGTTTAGATCTGCCCCAAACAACCCAAAATGGGAAAAAAATAGCCCATGCAAGATACACTTTCATGCAACCAAAAACTAATCCAAACTTGGCATTTATCAATCAGGGAGGGTGGGACTAGGTCTATGTCAAGATTGTGGGAGAGAAGGAAGGAGTCTCACTTGTAGCTTTCTTGCTTGCACAATGGGGGAATACACACAGAGGTGGAGGCTGAAAACAGTTTTCCTCTTCTTAGTTGTGTAAGCCAAAAGAACTCTCATACAAAGAAATAGAAGAACCCTATATATGGGTCTCAAACCAAACTCAACTAACTAAGGTGGCATACTAACTGAGCCACGAACTAGAGTAGATAAGGATAGCTATCATGTAGCTATTATTCATGGGCGGTGTACCAACCGCGTCTGCAACTGACAAGTTGGTGACATAAATACACAACGGTCACCCTGGCGTATCACGAGTGGAGCTCGATATCTCAACACTCCCCCTCGAGCTCAATCCCAATTCCTGCACACCAAGCAGGTCTCTGAACTTGCGCAGCTTCTCTGCGCCCAATGTCTTCGTGAATATGTCAGCTACTTGATCCTCTGTGCTGACATAAACTAGATCAATAAGACCTAGTAAAACCCTCTCTCGCACATAGTGATAATGCACCTCAATGTGCTTTGTTCTAGCATGATAGACTGGGTTATTTTTCAAGTGTATACTGCTCATGTTGTCACAATAAATGACAACTAGCCCATCTGTAAGCTGATGCATATCATAAAGTAGCTTATGCAACCAAGCTACCTCACATGCAGCCATTGCTGCACCCCTGTACTCAGCCTCTGTGCTCGACAAGGCAACTGTAGGCTGTTTCTTGCTGCTCCAAGTGATTGCAGCACTCCCAAAAGAGAACACATATCCACTGGTAGATCGTCTATCAGAAATGCTACCAGCCCAATCAGCATCAGTGTATCCATGCAACTGTATTTGAACCCCAGTCTCATAAAATAGTCCATACTGCAATGTGGACTTCACATACCTAAGTATGCGTCTAGCCGCATCCAAATGTGGTTTCCTTGGAGCCTGCATAAACTGACTTACCAATCCAACAACATAGCTCAAATCTGGCCTGGTAATAGTCATATAAATCAAGCTTCCTACTATGCGTCTGTACATAGTAGGGTCTTCCAGAAGCTCACCTGCATCTGTGCTCAGCTTCACATTCTGCTCCAAAGGAACTGAAATAGGCTTACAGCCTGTCATCCCATATTTGGACAGCATGTCCAATCCATACTGCCTCTGCAAGAGCTGTATCCCACTTGGTGATCTAATCACCTCAATGCCCAAGAAATAACGCAGCTCTCCCAAATCCTTCATCTCAAACTTTTGCTTCCATAGCATTTTCACATGAAGGATATATTCATCACTGCCACCTATCATAATCAAATCATCAACATAAATGACAAGTAACATAATACCTTTCTCTGTTTTTTTCACATAAAGTGAGAAATCTGCCTTGGAAATTTGAAAGCCAATAGTGACAAGATACTGTCCTATCTTGTCAGACCATGCTCTAGGTGCTTGCTTCAAGCCATACAAGGCTTTCTTCAACCTGCAAACAAACTCAGGATGAACAGCATGCACATAACCTGGTGGCTGCTCCATATAGACCTCTTCTTGCAAATCACCATGCAAGAAGGCATTCTTTACATCCATCTGATGTAAAGACCATCCCTTTGATGCAGCCATAGCAATGACTGCTCTTACGGTTGCCATCCTTGCAACCGGACTGAATGTTTCTTCATAGTCAATGCCATATGTTTGTGCATAACCCTTGACTACTAATCTTGCCTTGTATCTGTTCACAGAACCATCTGCATTGTGCTTCACCTTATAAACCCACTTACAGCTAATTGCATTCTTACCTTTAGGCAAAGGTACCAATTCCCATGTAGCATTTGCTTCCAAGGCATCCATTTCTTCATCCATGGCTTTCTCCCATTTTTCTTTTCCCATGGCTTGCTCAAAAGAAGTGGGTTCTGGTTCCCGTATCACTTTGACCATATATGCATAGTGAATGGCTGTAAATCCATCATATTTCAGCCTATCCACAGGATACCTAGCTCTCGTAGACCTACGCAAAATAGGTTCACTCCCAAGTGCTCTCAAAACATCCCTGGTCTTCCTTACTCCAGGTGTAACAATAGAAGGAATACCCAACTCATCATCAATGCTCTGTTCTGAGCCACTGGATTCACCATCCACATAAGAGTGACTTGCATTCACATCAAACATGGGCTGATCAACCTTCTCTTTTCCTTTTCGTGATACCTGCATACCACTATCTGCATTGCTTTGAGAAGATTCTCCTGATCTCAATCTGCCTGTCCATGGCGAAGAATGTGAACCACTGCTAGAGGACGCTCCAGGTCCACTAATATTTTGTGACTGCTGCTGTGAATTCTGTGCAACATTACCATTTTGTGCATCTACATCATCAATCACATTTACTGGTTTATACTAGCTACTCATCTCATCAAAAACAACATCTCTGCTCACTGTAAACTTATGAGTAGAAGGGTTATAGCATCTATACCCTTTTTGCTGCAGAGAGTAACCAATAAAGATGCACTTCTCAGCTTTTGGATCCAACTTGGATCTCAACTCATCTGGCACATGTACATAGGCAATGCAACCAAAAATTTTCAAATGAGAAATATCTGGTTTCCTACCAGTATACCTCTCCTCTGGAGTCATCCCATGTATTGGTGCAGTGGGAGTCTTGTTCATTATATAGACTGTTGTAGCAACTGCTTCAGCCCAATAAAAATCTGGCAGGTCTTTTTCATTGAGCATGGCACGAGATACCTCTCCAATATGCCTGTTTTTCCTTTCTGCAATTCCATTTTGTTGTGGGGTATGACTGCATGAATATTGCTGCTTTATGCCATGCCCCTGCAAGAACCTTGCAAACTCATTTGAGAGGTACTCTCCCCCTCCATCTGACCTTAGGCATTTTATGTGCAGGCCTGTTTCTTTTTTAACCATAGCTTTAAGAGTTTTGAAATGCCCAAAAACTTCACTTTTCTTTTTCATAAAATACACCCAAACTTTTCTGCTATAGTCATCAATAAAACTGACAAAATAATGACAGCCTCCAAGAGATGCAGCTTTAGTAGTCCACACATTAGAGTGGATTAATTCCAATGGCTTCTTACTCTCTTGAACATGTCTAGGAAATGGTTTACTTGCCTGTTTTCCAAACTGACAGGCTTCACATACCTTATGCATTTCTGCAACCTTGAATTTAGGCAATCCTGCAACAATATTTTGGGCTTGCATTGATTTAAGTCATTGTACATTAACATGACCAATGCGTTTATGCCAGATATCAATATCTGCAACTACACCGGTCCCATGTGCAAACATTGCTGCACTCAATTCAGACATGTCTGCATCCAATGTAAACATTTTTCCCTTCTTCTTTCCTTTTGCTATCAAGCGACCTTTATTTTTCATATCCTCAACAAAGCATCCATGAGGATTAAATCTGACCTGCAAGCCCTGCTCAACCATTTGACCAACAGAAACCAGATTCTTGGTGATATTCGGGACATGAAATACATTGGACAGGTATTTCTTTTTCCCATCCTGCATAGACAAGGGAAATTTTCCAATCTGCACAATAGGATGTGCAGTATCATCACCAATCTCCACAAATCCTGGTTTTTCCATTTTCCTTGCATCCTCCATCCATTCTGCATGACCTGTCATGTGGTTTGATGCACCTGAGTCAACATACCATACATCGTTGCTTTCTTCTGCACTTGTCACAGAATTATTCATGTGCTGCACCATAAACAAATGCTCATTTGTGTCATCACCCTGTCTACTAGAAGATGCATAATTCCCTTGTTGCAATTTACCATTCATGATGTCATTCTGCTTTTTATAGCAGTCCTTAGCCATATGACCCATTTTACCACAGTAGTAGCATTCAACATTGTTGTTTGCATTTTGGCCTCTTTGCCATCCACCACGACCTCTTTGGCTCCCCCTGCCTCTAGAGTTACCACGTCCTCCTCCATAGGACTGGTTTTCTTGAGTTTGCTGCATATTCTGATTTCTACCACGGCCTCCAAATCGGCCTCCTCTACCTCTGCCTCTACCTCTTCCAGCATTTGAGTAGAAGACAGCTTCTTTCGAAGTTCCTCCTGAAGAAGATGCACCACCATTTCTCTGCTCCTCAGAAATTAGAAGAGCAATCAACTCCTCAAAATCAGGAAATCTTTCACGAACTGAAATGGATGTCCGAAACTGTGCATAATCCTTTCCTAGACCATTCAAGGTCACAGAAACTAAATCATCATCTTCCACTGGCGACCCAATGGAAGCAAGTGCATCTGCAATCTTCTTCACCTTCATGTGGTAGTCATTGATGCTCATACTTTCTCTTTGCACATTGTGCAACTCTTGCTTGAGTTGCATTTTCCTGGCTTGCGTATTTGTGCTATACATTTTTGACAAAGTATCCCATGCCTCCTTTGGCGTACTTGCATCCTGAATATGCACAATCATAGAGTCTGAAATACTGATAGATATCCAGTACATAACTTTCGTGGATCTCTCATGCCATGCTTTGAATGCCTGCATTTGCTGTTTATTGGGAACATCAGGAAGAACTGGTTCTTCTTCATTTCCTGCAACAAATTCCCAATATCCTTTTCCCATAAGGAAATTCGTCATTCTAAACTTCCATGCTTGGAAGTTATTCTTGTCAAGCTTTTCAATGACAATCTGTGAAAGAGAGTCAGATGCCATTACAGAATACTGCAAAAAATTCTGTCACTGCAAAAAACACAACTTCACCCTCACAAGGGCAAATCTGCAAAACTGGCGAAAGTGGTATTTGACCACACAGTCACTTCCTAGTGACGATTTTGCATAAACAGGAACCAAGGATGATTCTGAAACTGCCAATGTCTCTGCGCACAAGCATACGATGCAATTTCTACAGTAACTTTTCTCTGACCTGTAGAACAGTGGTCGCACAGCATAAAATAGGGTGTTTTCCTGAGTGCGTGCAGAAAACTTCCGCCTCCAAAACAGGCCCCGAAATGGCCTCAAATCAAAAAAACAGGGTCGCCTAGGGCTAAAGCCCTTCCCCGCAGCATATACTGCACTCTTGCTTCACCGCGAAGGGCGTCTCAACCAGAACACCGCGAGCTTGGCTTGCTTTCTTGAGCTCCTTACCACGAACAAGGCTCTGAAACCATGTCAAGATTGTGGGAGAGAAGGAAGGAGTCTCACTTGTAGCTTTCTTGCTTGCACAATGGGGGAATACACACAGAGGTGGAGGCTGAAAACAGTTTTCCTCTTCTTAGTTGTGTAAGCCAAAAGAACTCTCATACAAAGAAATAGAAGAACCCTATATATGGGTCTCAAACCAAACTCAACTAACTAAGGTGGCATACTAACTGAGCCACGAACTAGAGTAGATAAGGATAGCTATCATGTAGCTATTATTCATGGGCAGTGTACCAACCGCGTCTGCAACTGACAAGTCGGTGACATAAATACACAACGGTCACCTTGGCGTATCACGAGTGGAGCTGGATATCTCAACAGTCTAAATATAAGGTGATTGTTTTCCACTCCCTATGTCCTTCAAGGAAGGAGGTGACTCATAAGCACATGAGTGGAACTTGTGCCTATAAGTAACAAGGAAGGGTAGTACAATGTGCTAAGGGAGATTTCCCACATGACCAGTCAAAGGATAGAGTATGATGCACTTGTGGATATGGGGAGGTGCATAATGCACAACTACCATTCCCAACAACAAAGCACCATTCCCAACAATAAAGGATTACCTTGTGGAACATCTATGATCAGAGAATGTTCTTCAAATCCATATTGGTACTGAATTGGATCTCCTAGATGACTTACAATTAGTCCCTACATTATTAAAAAAGCAATACACATAATTATACTCACACAAAAAATGGATTGCACAAACCATCAAGTCAACTTCAAACTAATTAGAAGTGAAAGGAACTTACATAGCACATAATGCAAAGTATACGTATCCAAAAGCAAAATCTTGACCAACTTCTTCGAGCTTTTCCAATGAAGCGTTTTGCAGCTCATCCAGGGAGATTCTGATCCCGTGATTTCTATAGATTCATCAAAAGCCTTGTCTTCTATGATGCTATCTTCTGCATCAAGCTTGAGTCATTCTATCATGCTCTGCTGTAATTCAACATAATCAAGTTATAGAGAACAAAAAGTAAATAAAAGGACATATTACCTCCACCCATCTTGATTCAAAAGAACAAAACTTAAATCTTATTTCCAAAATGGTCTCTACAACCTTGGCCTGTGCCCAATGAGGCAACCGGGACACAATGAACTTGAATGTAGGAGTTGTATTACTTACAAGCTGAGGTTCAATAGTGACAACAATACCAGAAGCATCCAATTCGTGTGTCTGAAACTTGTCACATCTCATGGGGATTGAAAAAGTATTATTTAGTTGTCCTTTTGATTCAGTAAGTAGTATGGATGGATTGGATGTTTGCAATTCAGATTGTAAACTGCAGCATTTCTGCATCATCTTGGTCAAAAGATTAGGAAGCCTCCAAATAAACACGCAACTGTCTCCACTAACCTATTTGAAAACAATAAATTAGCAGCACCAAGTGAAAAAACCGTAGTAAAGAAGCCAAGGTCAGCATATATACAATTCTAAATGCCACCTTAAATTTACCAATATTAGCTGCTTGCAATCAGGCATGAAAGCTACCAAGTTGTCCATTGCAAGTTTCTTCTACATTGCAATCAAGTTGTCCATTGCAAGTTTCTTCTACATTTATTGTTTTTATTCTGTCTTCAGAAGTACCATGATCTTTCTCACTCAAAACAGTATCCTCTAACTCTTCAAAAGCATGTCCATCAATTTCCTTATCCCCATGCTCCAAAATACCTGGAGTAAAATTTTGAGCTCTTCAACTCCAGGTTTTGTTCCATATACATTGCTGTGGAGTTCCTTCAAAGCATCAAATGTCTCTTGGTCAAGACCAAATTGCAAACCTTCTACCTTCCTTTCATCCAACTTCATCTGCCAAAAACTCAATTTGTCAGGAGACCATTTTTTTTTTCCAGTCATCAACCTTTGAGTATACCCGTCAGAGCCTCTGCCATTTATCCCTGCATTGCTGTGCATTCCTTCCAATTCCATTATTCTGACAAAATGCTTCTATTTCCTCCCACTGCTCCTTGGATTTTCCACTACTACTGAACCCTGCTGCCTCAGACTCCAACTGCTTCTTCTTTGTAGCAATCAAAACTGAGACTTCATGTGGTTGCTAGTGCTGCCTATTCGTTGCCTTCTTTTTGGATTGTTCCACATCCTATATAGAAGCTTGTGTGGCAACGCTTCTGGAGTATAAGGTCCACAGCCTGTGATTTAGTGATTCAAGCCATGGAAGAGACCTGTGCATCAGCAGCATGCCTAGGTGACAATTCCTTCTTGTGAGCAGCAGGATGTGACACTGGAGGAAGGCCAACTCTCAGAGCGTTCTGATTTGCAAGAACCCCATTCTAGGCTGCATTGTGAGCCGACAGAAGTTGGGATGCGATCTGCAGGTGCAAGCGAGCGGCGGCCTCATCGGAGAAGAAGGGACATGGAACGTCCCAGCCAAGGCGCGGACGTTTCTTGGGGCGGGTCTCGTCCCGGAAGGGACCAGACACAAGGTTGAGATCAGTCATTCGCAGCGACCAAAATTAGCAGAGAAGAGCAAGAGCCTGGGGGTAGGGTTTCAAGGATGGACAGGAGCTTATGGCAGAGAAAATAGCGGCCATGGGAGCTGTAATAAGAAAGGGGGGAGGCGGGATCGTGATGGAATATGCAGGGAGTCGCGAAAGAAACAAGGCTTGCTTGTAGGAGGCTTCCTGACAGAAAGACAAACACGCGACAAAACGACGTCCTTCCGCCCCTTCCTCACTCTCTTTGCCAAACATCTGTCTAACGTCTATTGTCCATTGGTATTCCTTGATGCCGCTCCACTAGTAATGTTTCACGCATTACCTCGCTTCCTTGTGGGCAAACAGAAATTAACAGTGATAAGGTTTCACGGAACGCGAGAGAGAAAGAAACGGAGACAGAACCAGATAGATGTAAGGCGCTTGGGGAAGCCGTTCTGAGGCTGAGGCAAAGGGAGGCCTGAAAAACCGTTCCCTGCAAGGTATCAGAAGCTCACATACATGTCAATAATGGCAATTCCAATTATGACATATTGATCTAGTCCAATTTTGACAACTTGACTGTGTATCGTTGTACCCCATTCTCCTTTCTGAATGCTCCCACATGCCTTTAAAATGGATGAGAATAGGCAATTGTCAAGCATTATACCCTATTGAAGCATTCTCACGTACAGTTTAGGAGCAATGATATGTTTACTAGTTGCCATGCACCCTGAAATCATTGCAGTCCCTGACAGCAGATCTCAATTTTTCAATTGATTAAATAACAATTGTGCCTCTACTAGAAGGACACACTTTGCATACATGTCAACAAGTGCACAGGTGCGCCCCTGCACAGACCAACTCCTTGGCTGCTTGCGAGTAGGTTCCTCCTCATCTTTTGCTAAATTAACTCACACATAAGCCTAAATTCAAGTCTTTAACCCTATTTCCAATCTGTTTCTTGCCATAACAATCAACACTAAGTCGATGTTTTACCATCCTACACAATTAGTGCCCATCTATTCAACCCTGAAAAGCATAATCCTTATAGCAATCAGTGCCCTTTCTTTGCTACTATGGCCAAAGTTCTCCAAGTAGTTAGGACGATGTGCTTCAAGTGATCGAGTTCTCCAATGTGGCTAAACAATCATGTGGCCTATCTTCATAGTAGTTGAGTGGACTAAGGTGCTTAAGTGGTTGGGTGAAAAAGGCAATGTGTGGTCCACATGATGAAGAGGGAAAAGACTGTGTGGTTCAAGGGTACTAACCAATGTGGTGAATGTTCATGCATAGCCATGGTTGATGCAAATATATACCCATACAATATTGATAGCTTGTAGATATGTTGCAAGATGAGACTCATGTAGGTACTTATGATATAGGGGAGATGCCATGTATACCTCAACCTATAGCCAAGTGAGAAAAATGCTACTCGATGCAATGGGAACAACACTCCACTCATCAATAAGCTAGTTACTTGTGCACAAGTGAGAGATCAACTTCTTCAACTAATCTTGCTAATTCTCTGTCCCTTAAGATAATCTATGAAGTATGTGGTGTAATATATACTCAATATATACTAGGCCTATACTACATTAAAGGTTAGTGTTAGGGCTAGGCTTGTAGTAAGGTAGAGCTTAAGCTTAGGCTTAGGTTTAGATTGGATTAGTTATATAGGCAAGGTATATGCATAGGCTCCTCATACAGACAAACTGATAGAGGCTATAGAGTGGCTAGACATAGGTATGTCTAACATAAATACACAAGGGGTAGGCATAGGGTACACGTATGGAAAGTTAGGAAAATACTAGGCATACTATAAGCCAATCCTATGTGTATAAATAGGCTAAGCATATTCTAGGAAGAGTTTAGACATAGGGTAAGCATATGCTAGGAGCCAACGCCTAACACAACCCTATCCTATTCTATGGTTACCTTGTGCCTAGAAAATGTGAGACATAAGTTGTATTATTATGCATAGCATATAATGTTCCTACTTATATTATCGAGCCAATGCCTAACCTTGTCAAGATTGTGGGAGAGAAGAAAGGAGTCTCACTTGTAGCTTTCTTGCTTGCACAATGGGAGAATACACACAGAGGTGGAGGCTGAAAACAGTTTTCCTCTTCTTAGTTGTGTAAGCCAAAAAGAACTCTAATACAAAGAAATAGAAGAACCCTATATATGGGTCTCAAACCAAACTCAACTAACTAAGGTGGCATACTAACTGAGCCACGAACTAGAGTAGATAAGGATAGCTATCATGTAGCTATTATTCATGGGCGGTGTACCAACCGCATCTGCAACTGACAAGTCGGTGACATAAATGCACAACGGTCACCCTGGCATATCATGAGTGGAGCTCGATATCTCAACACTCCCCCTCAAGCTCAATCCCAATTCTTGCACACCAAGCAGGTCTTTGAACTTGCGCAGCTTCTCTGCGCCCAATGCGTTTGTGAATATGTCACCTACCTGATCCTCTGTGCTGACATAAACTAGATCAATAAGACCTAGTAAAACCCTCTCTCGCACATAGTGATAATGCATCTCAATTTGCTTTGTTCTAGCATGATAGACTGGGTTATTTGCCAAGTGTATACTACTCATGTTGCCACAATAAATGACAACTGGCCCATCTGTAGACTGATGCATATCATAAAGTAGCTTATGCAACCAAGCTACCTCACATGCAGTCATTGCTGTACCCCTGTACTCAGCCTCTGTGCTCGACAAGGCAACTGTAGGCTGTTTCTTGCTGCTCCAAGTGACTGCAGCACTCCCAAAAGAGAACACATATCCACTGGTAGATCGTATATCAGATATACTACCAGCCCAATCAGCATTAGTGTATCCATGCAACTGTATCTGAACCCCAGTCTCATAAAATAGTCCGTACTACAATGTGGACTTCACATACCTGAGTATGCGTCTAGCCGCATCCAAATGTGGTTTCCTTGGAGCCTGCATAAACTGACTTACCAATCCAACAGCATAGCTCAAATCTGGCCTAGTAATAGTCATATAAATCAAGCTTCCTACTATGCGTCTGTACATAGTAGGGTCTTCCAGAAGCTCACCTGCATCTGCGCTAAGCTTCATATTGTGCTCCAAAGGAACTGAAATAGGCTTACAGCCTGTCATCCCATATTTGGACAGCATGTCCAATCCATACTGCCTCTGCAAGAGCTGTATCCCACTTGGTGATCTAATCACCTCAATGCCCAAGAAATAACGCAGCTCTTCTAAATCTTTCATCTCAAACTTCTGCTTCACTAGCATTTTCACATGAAGGATATCTTCATCATTGTCACCTGTCATAATCAAATCATCAACATAAATGACAAGTAGCATAATACCTTTCTCTGTTTTTCTCACATAAAGTGAGAAATCTGCCTTGGAAATCTGAAAGCCAATAGTGACAAGATACTGTCCTATCTTGTCAGACCATGCTCTAGGTGCTTGCTTCAAGCCATACAAGGCTTTCTTCAACCTGCAAACAAACTCAGGATGAATAGCATGCACATAACCTGGTGGCTGCTCCATATAGACCTCTTCTTGCAAATCCCCATGCAAGAAGGCATTCTTTATATCCATCTGATGTAAAGACCATCCCTTTGATGCAGCCATAGCAATGACTGCTCTTACGGTTGCCATCCTTGCAACCGGACTGAATGTTTCTTCATAGTCAATGCCATATGTTTGTGCATACCCCTTGACTACTAATCTTGCCTTGTATCTGTTCACAGAACCATCTGCATTGTGCTTCACCTTATAAACCCACTTACAGCCAATTGCATTCTTACCTTTAGGCAAAGGTACCAATTCCCATGTAGCATTTGCTTCCAAGGCATCCATTTCTTCATCCATAGCTTTCTCCCATTTTTCTTTTCCCATGGCTTGCTCAAAAGAAGTGGGTTCTAGTTCCTGTATCACTTTAACCATATATGCATAGTGAATGGCTGTAAATCCATCATATTTCAGCCTATCCACAGGATACCTAGCTCTCGTAGACCTACGCAAAGTAGGTTCACTCCCAGGTGCTCTCAAAACATCCCTGGTCTTCCTTACTTCAGGTGTAACAATAGAAGGAATACCCAACTCATCATCAATGCTCTGTTCTGAGCCATTGGATTCACCATCCACATAAGAGTGACCTGCATTCACATTAAACATGGGCTGATCAACCTTCTCTTTTCCTTTTCGTGATACCTGCATACCACTATCTGCATTGATTTAAGAAGATTCTCCTGATCTCAATCTGCTTGTCCATGGCGAAGAATGTGAACCACTGCTAGAGGACGCTCCAGGTCCACTAATATTTTGTGACTGCTGCTGTGAATTCTGTGCAGCATTACCATTTTGTGCATCTACATCATCAATCACATTTACTGGTTTATACCAGCTACTCATCTCATAAAAAACAACATCTCTGCTCACTGTAAACTTACGAGTAGAGGGTTTATAGCATCTATACCTTTTTTGCTGCAGAGAGTAACCAATAAAGATGCACTTCTCAGCTTTTGGATCCAACTTGGATCTCAACTCATCTGGCACATGTACATAGGCAATGCAACCAAAAAATTTCAAATGAGAAATATCTGGTTTCCTACCAGTATACCTCTCCTTTGGAGTCATTCCATGTATTGCTGCAGTGGGAGTCCTGTTCATTATGTAGATTGCTGTAGCAACTGCTTCAGCCCAATAAAAATGTGGCAAGTCTTTTTCATTGAGCATGGCACGAGATACCTCTCCAATATGCCTGTTTTTCCTTTCTGCAATTCCATTTTGTTGTGGGGTATGACTGCATGAATATTGCTCCTTTATGCCATGCTCCTGCAAGAACCTTGCAAACTCATTTGAGAGGTACTCTCCCCCTCCATCTGACCTTAGGCATTTTATCTGCAGGCCTGTTTCTTTTTCAACCATAGCTTTAAGAGTTTTGAAATGCCCAAAAACTTCACTTTTCTTTTTCACAAAATACACCCAAACTTTTCTGCTATAGTCATCAATAAAAGTGACCAGATAATGACAGCCTCCAAGAGATGCAGCTTTAGTAGTCCACACATTAGAGTGGATTAATTCCAATGGCTTCTCACTCTCTTGAACATGTCAAGGAAATGGTTTCCTTGCCTGTTTTCCAAACTGACAGGCTTCACATACCTTATGCATTTCTGCAACCTTGAATTTGGGCAATCCTGCAACAATATTTTGGGCCTGCATTGATTTAAGTCGCTGTACATTAACATGACCAATGCGTTTATGCTAGATATCAATATCTGCAACTACACCGGTCCCATGTGCAAACATTGCTGCACTCAATTCAGACATGTCTGCATCCAATGTAAACATTCTGCCCTTCTTCTTTCCTTTTGCTATCAAGCGACCTTTATTTTTCATATCCTCAACAAAGCATCCATGAGGATTAAATCTGACCTGCAAGCCCTGCTCAACCATTTGACCAACAGAAACCAGATTCTTAGTGATATTCGGGACATGAAATACATCGGACAAGTATTTCTTTTTCCCATCCTGCAAAGACAAAGGAATTTTTCCAATCTGCACAATAGGATGTGCAGTATCATCACCAGTCTCCACAAATCCTGGTTTTTCCATTTTCCTTGCATCCTCCATCCATTCTGCATGACCTGTCATGTGGTTTGATGCACCTGAGTCAACATACCATACATCATTGCTTTCTTCTGCACTTGTCACAGAATTGTTCATATGCTGCACCATAAACAAATGCTCATTTCTGTCATCACCCTGTCTACTAGAAGATGCATAATTCCCTTGTTGCAGTTTTCCATTCATGATGTCATTCTGCTTTTTACAGCAGTCTTTAGCCATATGACCCATTTTACCATAGTAGTAGCATTCAACATTGCTGTTTGCATTTTGGCCTCTTTGCCATCCACCATGACCTCTTTGGCTTCCCCCTGCCTCTAGAGTTACCACATCCTCCTCCATAGGACTGGTTTTCTTGAGTTTGCTGCATATTCTGATTTCTACCACGGCCTCCAGATCGGCCTCCTCTACCTCTGTCTCTACCTCTTCCAGCATTTGAGTAGAAGACAGCTTCTTTTGAAGTTCCTCCTGAAGAAGATGCACCACCATTTCTCTGCTCCTCAGAAATTAGAAGAGCAATCAACTCCTCAAAATCAGGAAATCTTTCACGGACGGAAATGGATGTTCGGAACTGTGCATAATCCTTTCCTAGACCATTCAAGGTCACAGAAACTAGATCATCATCTTCCACTGGTGACCCAATGGAAGCAAGTGCATCTGCAATCTTCTTCACCTTCATGTGGTAGTCATTGATGCTCATATTTTCTCTTTGCACATTATGCAACTCTTGCTTGAGCTGCATTTTCCTGGCTTGCGTATTTGTGCTATACATTTTTTACAAAGTATCCCATGCCTCCTTTGGCGTACTTGCATCCTGAATATGCACAATCATAGAGTCTGAAATGCTGATAGACAGCCAATACATAACTTTCCTGGCTCTCTCATGCCATGCTTTAAATACCTGCATTTGCTGTTGATTGGGAACATCAGGAAGAACTGGTTTTTCTTCATTTCCTGCAACAAATTCCCAATATCCTTTTCCCATAAGGAAATTCGTCATTCTAAACTTCCATGCCTGGAAGTTGTTCTTGTCAAGCTTTTCAGTTACAATCCGTGAAAGAGAGTCAGACGCCATTACAGAACACTGCAAAAAATTCTTTCACTGCAAAAAACTCAGCTTCACCCTCACAAGGGAAAATCTGCAAAACTGGCGAGAGTGGTATTTGACCACACAGTCACTTCCTAGTGACGATTTTGCATAAACAGGAACCAAGGATGATTCTGAAACTGCCAATGTCTCTGTGCACAAGCATACGATGTAATTTCTACAGTAACTTTTCACCGACCTGTAGAACAATGGCTGCACAGCATAAAACTGGGCCTTTTCTTGAGTACATGCAGAAAACTTCCACCTCCAAAACAAGCCCCGAAATGGCCTCAAATAAAAAAAACAAGGTCGCCAAGGGCAACCTGCAGAGATCTGCTCCCAAAACAGAAAATGAAAGCAACACTGCTCCTCTTACCAAAACACCGCAAGCTTGGCTTGCTTTCTTGAGCTCCTTACCACGAACAAGGCTCTGATACCATGTCAAGATTGTGGGAGAGAAGGAAGGAGTCTCACTTGTAGCTTTCTTACTTGCACAATGGGGGAATACGCACAGAGGTGGAGGCTGAAAACAGTTTTCCTCTTCTTAGTTGTGTAAGCCAAAAAGAAGTCTAATACAAAGAAATAGAAGAACCCTATATATGGGTCTCAAACTAGAGACAACTAACTAAGGTGGCATACTAACTGAACCACGAACTAGAGTAGATAAGGATAGTTGTCATCTAGCTATTATTCATGGGCGGTGTACCAACCGCATCCGCAACTGACAAGTCGATGACATAAATGCACAACGGTCACCCTGGCATATCATGAGTGGAGCTCGATATCTCAACAAACCTAGCATGTTTATCCTATGCCTAATGTATAAGCTAGGCTATATATAAGCTATGGATAGGCTAGACTAAGCATAGGCTACACAAACTAGTGAGTATAGCTATAAGTGTGGAATCGAAATCTTAGCTCATAAGTGAGTAATATACAAATGTAAATTTGAAATAAACTAATATTTATTTACTAGTTTTACCTAGAAAAATCGTGAGTCTACGTTAACTTGAAAGACTATCCATAATTTCCTAGCTAGATGATAGTACTTGCTAGTTATGACTAGTGAAAAAAATAATTTCCTAGTTATGTTGATATTGTTACTAGATATACAATAACTTACTAGATAATGTTACTAGATAAGGCTCGCCCTTAGGCAGTTGCATTTCCTTTGGCACCTGCTCCGCCGTTCCAGCCATACCAACACAGTAGCTCGACTTTGGAGACACGACCTGGCTTTTCCCACTTATTTGTATCGCTCGCTAGCATCCACGAGCTCCAATTTCTTTGTCCTTGCCGGCACCTACGAGTTTCAGACGGTCTAAACACAAAGAGATTGTAACATGGCTTTGCCCGCTTCTTTACACGCTCGCCGGTCTCTATGAGCCCTCACTTGTTTATGGTCGTAGAGGCGTACAAGTCTCGGTCCAATTCATGAAGCACATTTGGCTTGGTTTCTTTTCATTCGCCCCAGGTCCACGAACGGTGACCCGATTTCTTTAGCCTCCCTCCAAGCTCAAGAGCTAACATTTTTACATTCTCTCATGTCAAGAATTTTGAGAGAACGTGGGGATTCCCTTTGGTGTCATTGAATTGAGGTGCATCATGCTTAAGCAAGAGGTAACTTGCATAAGTCTACATGAAAGCATACCAATTTTGTTTACAATTGACCTCTCCCATGCTATTATTGTTGCAAAGAGGACGATGATATACTACACGTATACATGCAAGAAATTTAGGTAGCCATCACTCAAAAATTTATTTCACCGTGCTATTGCTTTTGGGAGACTTTTGTGAATCAACAATACTTGGACACATTTGGAAAGCATATTTCTAGACAATAGGGATAATAGAGACATCACATATATTTCTTCCTATTCCATCATTTATGCTACTATAGATTGGGATCAAGATTCTCTATATGGTTGGTATGATACTTCAAACACCTACTCCAGGGCTAGTCCATATCCCTTTGTCATACACGAATAAAGATTTTGTTGTATTATATATCTGTACAACACATATTCCCAAATAAACCTAGGAAGAATGAAGTCTTAAGAGTAACAACTTTGTGCTCTCTCTCTCTCTCTCTCTCTCTCTCTATCTCTCTCTCTCTCTATGGGGCTATAATGGAATAATGTACTAGGTGGTTTGATTTAACATACATAAGCAAATACTTTGTTGTATTATATCTGTACAACACATATTCCAAAATAAACCTAGGAAAAATGAAGTCAAAGTGGCAAAATACCAAAAAGCGCAACCTTTTTAGTTACTATTAGATTGTTTTTTACAGTATTGCAATGAAATGCCTTGTGTGTATGTGTGTGTTTTTGTGTGTGTATGCATACTAATCTTGTAATGTATAACAACCTTCCGTGATGTGTTTTTGAAAGTATCTTCCAATATCATGTGATGTGCTTGAAAGGTGTATACCATGTGAGAGTGAAAAGACTGCAAGGTGTGTAATGGAAAGTGATGGCACATGCTACTAGTGTCGGACACACTTGCACATTGAGGACATGTAAGTCTATAGAGATTCTGATGTTGAAGAAAGACAATCAAGTAGGAGAGAACAAGAACAAACAATGGAAGCAAATCATCAAGCAAGAGGATGAGAAATGAGAAAGTATTGATGATGTAGATGCATCCAACCACATTATGTTCATATCACACTACATGCATTGGGTGTTAATGTTATAAATACAACTATAATATATTTAAATTCTTAGGATTAATTTTAGTTTACCAAGCCTTTCTTGTATACCCATCATAGCTACCCATGTGGTCTAGGAATGGGGCCTGAATGAAAGTTAAACATAGAAATAAAATAAATAAAATACTAAATATTAGTAAAGTAAAAATAAGATTGATCTAGTCACCTTAGTCGAGTATGTGGGCTAGGTGTGGGGCCAACAAGTTTGGCTAGGTGTTGTATACCCAAAGCTAGAAATTTTAGTGTTGTATAAGTTGTAGCAAAGGCACATTCACTTTCTACAAGCTCGAGTACTAGCACAAGAGGCACATGCTATGGTTGCACAATAATCTCTTAATCACTTGGCATTTCTAGAAATGGCATATGTTGTAAATGTGATTATAAGAAAATAAGCTCGAATGCTTGCATGGGAATGGAGGGGATAATGGTTGGCATGGAGCATTGTGGAATTGTAATATCTTGTGTTTTGTCCACGCATGTGTCTCTTTGGGTGTGAAGGGGGGGACTCGTGGATGAAATTAAAACAAAGGTTGAATAATATTTACAAAAGCCTTTCCTTTCTCTCGTCAACTGGAGCTGCCTCAATTTGCAATTGAAATATATGTTCCTCGTCGTTTTCATTTTTCTTATCCTCATCACCACCGTGATAGTCATCATCACCTTTGTCCTTACCTTCTCGAAACCATCAGTATCAACTTGAATTGAGAAATAGAGAATTGTGATAAACATCATCTTTATCTTATCCTCATTGTACCTTTAGTTCCCTATTACATAAAAGTAGGGAATCACATCCTTATAATTCCTTATGTAGGGATTTTCAAAGGAATGTGGGGAATGCTCTATATTCCCTATTATAAGATGTAGGGAATGTAGGGACTTTCAAAGGAATGTACGGAATGCTCTATATTCCCTATTATAAGATGTAGGGAATGCAATTTCCTAGTTATAGATGGGGAATACGTACTTGTCTACATAGGAAATATTGGAGAATTTCCTATATTTCACGAGGGGGAACGATTGAAAGTTCCTTGTGTTTTTGTAGCTTCGACTTTAGCATTGTCTTCTAACATCAGCTTGTCCTTTGCCGAAGACTCAAAGCTATCTTTCACTGTCCTCTGAAGTCGCGGAGCTCGTCCATGCCCTGGTTTGTTCCCTCTGTCCCGCCCTTTCACTTCGTCGTTCCCCTTTGTCGTAGCATCGACACGCAGAATTTGACTTTCCCCATTCCCCTCCTTAAATAATTATCATTATCGTTCTTTTTCGCAGCCATAAAAGTTGTTGCTCACCAAAAGCTTTAGAAAAGCTCCCTCCAAATTACCGTTCGACGCCAGTTAGAAAGCAAGCTTCAAAAATCTTTAATTCATCACCATTTATGTATTGCTCTTCTACTAATATCAAATGCTTGAAATAATGTCGTGGAATCTCTTCAACTTCATTTATTCCGATGCTATACACCCAACCTTTTTAGACAAATTCGAGAAAAACCTTGAAAAATGGAATGTTTTACTGCAAGGCTTTAGATCACTAAATCATAGTGAGACTCTTTCTACATATGCAGAGATCATGGCTCATAAGTTAAAAGCTTCTTTGTCTTAATAGGGTAGGATGTTTTGTCAATCACTCAATTTTATTGTCCATTTAAGATCAATACAACATTTGGCAATATGTGTACTTGAGATGTCACATGGCAAGTAGTCAGAGCTTGTCCTCTTGTAAACATCACATAGTCATGTGAAGAATGCTTCAATCGATTGTCGTCCATATTACGCAATGCACTTTTGTAGACTAGACATTCAAGGGAGACCATTATCCAAGATATGTGCAATCTTGCTGAGCTTTGTCAATTCCAAATGTATGTTTTAAATTCTTTGCATTTTCCACCATCTTCACAAAGAATGCAAGCGTCCGATCTAGCAAGACTCCACTTAAATGTCCATAATATGAGCAGATAACTTTTAGCCTTTGTAGGCTGCTAATGTTGAACCAAGTTTTCCTTTGAAGTGACCTTTAATCTGCAACGGCAACACCCGAATTACAAGCCAGATGGGGAAAATCCAAAGCAAAGGATCATTACAGTCTTTTCCTCAAGACCTTAAATCTTCAAAATGGAATTCTTTATGTGAATCAATTTTCCCATGCATTGTGCCCTATCAAGAACAAGATTTTGGAAAGAACTTCGTGCCCAATCACTCATGCAGTTTGCAAATTAGGCTCCATGCAATGCAATCAATTGAGTGATGCTCCACATAAAATTATAAATGCATTGAGGAATTTGTGCCTAGACTAACTACATGTGCTTGTGCGTTATGCAAACACAAAAGAAACACACAACAAAAAATAAACTCATAATGATGCTGACTTAAGAGTCCAATATCTTGACAGAAAATTCTACCCTTAGGTTCGCAGTGGTAGACGCGCAGCATCACAACACTGTTAAATTTAAATCGTGTAAATTATTTGATACATAATATAACAAAAGCAAACAATTATTGATTCAATGTTAAAAATTTTATAGTTGGATAGCATAGAACTACAATAAGCCATAGAGAACTTACATCTTGCCTAATCTAAGTTGCATATAATAAATATAATTATTAACATCAAAATAAGTATGATGGCATTTTAAAAAAAAAACAATGTAGACCATAAGGCCTTACATGGTGGAAGGGATAAAGCAAAAGGCAAAAAAGATATTAGTGCTCCAAGTAGCTAAACTTCAATGGTCTATAAGATCTACTACAACTAGTTGTTATCCTAGAGCTCATCTCAATGCGATAGATCGTCAAAAGAATTCTATAACATAATCAAACATTGGTTCAAATTTAGAGAAGGTATGAGAACTATAACTATGCTACACTAAAAGAGACACAACATATGAGACTATGCACACATAGAGCTTCTCAATGAGGGCATTCAAACTATAATTTTATACATATGTTATTTGAAGCCTAGTCGGATCCCAAATTGTGATAAAGGGGTGCATAAAGAAGTGAAACTAGCATTGTCAAAGTTTGATTACTACTATGAGCTGCAATATGGAAAATAATAAAGTCTTGACAATAAATAGAAAATAAACAAAATCCTTTGGGTAGGTTCTATGGCCATCACTACCAAGGTGATGCATTGCTCTTACCATTGGTTGTGCCATCGCCACCATATCTATGGAGAGGAGGTGGCCTCCTCCTTGAGTCTCCTCCAATCCTCCTTGTCTAGCCACTCAAGCTTCCTCCTTCTATACTTTATTGCCTTGCGAGCATCAAATTATTTATAACACATATATGTGCACATATGCACTTTCATCAACCATGTGGAGAATCAATTAGTTAAAAATGATATTGAAAAATTATCATGCAAGGATGCTATCATCATGTAGTTCTTTTTTTTTGGAACACTTTCTCATCTATCAAATACATTGTGCCAAAATACTTTTACTGGCATAACTATTGCATTCATGTAATGAGTCTTCTCTCATCATTCATGAGCATAGCACTAATGGCCTTGTCCACCAAGTATTGCATGTTGGGTATAGTCTAACATCAATTCTCTACCACCTAGAAGTACACTACCTAGCATATCTAAGAGAACCCTAGACATTAGCTATAATTGCAAGAGTGTCACCTGGAGATAGTTGAGTGAAACTAGGTATCACATGGGAGATATTGCCTATAGGTGTTACTAATTTAGGTGGCCAATGTCTATTTCATCAATGGGAAGGGGTTAAAATATCTATATTACCATAACATGCACGAAAGCCACCCTTCCTAGCATCTGGATGCAAGAGAGGAGTACCAACCAACCATGGGGTCATAACATCTAAAACTACACAACACCCCTTGCCACTTGTAATAGACTCACGAGTGCTTGTAGGGGGATGAGGACTTCTAATACAATGCAAAGATACATCCTCCACATCTTGAGAGCATCCACTAGAGCCACCACCTCTACAAGTCAATCGTCACAGCATATCTGAGCCTCCCTCTATGGCTAACTTGGAGCACGATTATCCTTGCTAGAGAATAACCATTTGAATACTATATTAGGGAGTTTGGGAATTTTCATATAGATACGAAATTTATAGGATGGTCAATATCTGGTCACATGGTCAAATTGTTATCCCCTTCCTTGAAGGTGAAACTTTTTCTAGATACTATATAGATTATAGTACTAGGTTCTATCTTTAAAAGGGGATTAAGATTTAGCCACATGGTCAAATATTTATTTCTAATTTGAGAGTGGAACTTGGGAGATTTCTAAATTCTCGAATATAGTGTTTTTGGAGCATAAGAGGCAAAACATGATGATGTAGTTTGAGAAAACTTAGCATGTACTCTATATTTGAAGCAATGTCAGGAATTAAATTTCCGATGCCAAATTCATAGAGAGACTTGATAAAAGTTCATGAGAATTTAACTCAAATGCGAGACATGATTTTAAAAAAACCAATTTTTAATGTATATCACTTCATGTACTTATCCAATAGAGGTCATCTAGTTGTAGTACATTAGCAGAAGGTAGGACTGCCCCCAAATGGGTTGAGCTTCACATTTGTGGGCTGGAGTTGGGTCTAACCAATGAGATCTCAATATTGTCCAGAAGTAAGGATGTTGAAATTAGCTCCCTTATCAATGAGTGCATCAAAAGTACATGTCTTTTGAGCAACAACTATGACTCATAGATAAGCAGGTTCTATTGCCTCGTCAGTGTCCTCAATCTCTCTGATGGTGGGTACTCTCACATTGATGGGTGCCTATAGCATGGGTGGTTCATGTACTGGGTGGTTTGGGGGGTAGTACTTCTTGAGACGACGGCCATTAAAGAATCCTATGCTCTCTCCCTCTAAAGTTTTGATCTTGACATTACCTATTTGACTAATATTGTGGACTTTGAAAGGTCCTAATCCTATGAATTTCATCTTCTGATTATGGCTTTTCACTAAATATTGCAATACTAGGTCCCCTTGCTTGAAGAGTTGGTTTGACATGCTTGTCAAACCAACTCTTGCATCTTGCCTTCTCATATATTAGTGCATGAGTAGCTAGGAGTCATGTGATCTTAGATAGACACTCCAACTCTACTAAAAGCATTTGGTACATGCTGTTTTTCCTTCCCATTGGTCTTGTATTGCCACTCTCAAGCAAGGGATGAAAAAATCTACTAGCAGAATTGCTTCAGTTCTATAGGTCAACTTGAAGGGAATTTTCCCAATGGCCATCTTATAGGCTCTCTTATAGGCTCATAATGTTGCCCCAAGTTTGTTATCCTAGTCGTTGCGCAAAGCCAAGACTACCTTAGTTAGGACGTTCACTAGGATCTTGTTTGTGGACTCTGTCTGACTAATAACTTTAGGGTAGTAATGTGATGATTTCCTATGGATGATCAGGAAGGTTGAGAGCAAGTGAAAAATCACTTCATTAATGAAATGAGTGCCTTGGTCACTAACTAGTTCGATGGGGCACCCGAATCTTAAGATCACTTGCTCCCAAAGGAACTTAGCTATGGTTCTAGCATCATTGTTTCTCGTGGATTGAGCTTTGACCCATTTTGTAAGGCACTCCATCGCCACAATGATGTATTTGGCTTGGGAGTAGTGTGCTATGGGAGTGATTGGTCCAATGAAGTCAATGCCCATTTCTTGAATGGTTGGCATGATATGACTGGGGTGAACTCCATTTTGTCCTTACAAATAGGAACCTTAGTCCTTTGACACTCATCACAATGCTTTAGGAATTTAACTACATTGCGAAAGAGGATGGGCCACCATAGTTGAGATTGTAGCACATTGTAGGCTATAGTATCATCTTTGAAGTGTCCTCCAGCCATTCCACCGAGTGCTTCTGCTAACACATCATGCATTTCATGGCCGCATATGCATCTACGTAACATGCCATTGTATCCTAACCTATAGACTTGGCCAACGATTCAGCTGATAGAGTTGAGTCTTAATGATAAGGCGCCTTAGCATAGCCTTCTCAATAGGCCTCTTTAGTAGCCCGTGCTCTTGGACCTGGACCATGTCATCATCCCAATAAGGCATCAAGTCATCTCTAAATAAATCCTTCTCGTGGACACACTAAAGTTGTTTGCATCGGTTATATATAATGCCATGTTCAATGGTCACTCTTGTGGATATACGAGACATGTGATTTTCCATGTACTATTGTTTTCCCTTGTGTACGACCACAGAAAAGTTAAACTCTAAAGGCAAAAGAAACTATTGAGTTATGTGTCTAGTAGCGCAAGGTTTGTGTACAAGATAAAGCAAGGCTTGATGGTCATCAACGAAGGTAAAGGGCGTGGCCAGAATATAACAACAAAACTTATTCACAACAAATACCATGGTCAAACCTTCCCTCTTCATTGTGGAGTAGTTCATCTCCATATCCATGAGATTTTTGCTAGCAAAGCCTATTGGATAGTCAAGGTTATGTTTGCCAAGCTAGCACAAAACAAGTCAAATGGCAAACTTTGAGACATCAATATGCACATGGAATGCTATGTTCCAGTTAGGGCTTGTAAAATTGGTGCAATAGTGAGAGCCTTTTTCAACTCCTCATAAGCATGTTGGCACTCCTCAATCCACTTGGAAACAAATAGCAACTTGTAAAGTGGTCTTGTAGTCAATGCGTAGTTTAGAACAATGAAGCCTTGATAATACCATGTTTGTCCTAGGAAGCATTGAACTCTCTTATAGTTGGTTGTGGTGGCAAGTCGACAATAATCGTGATCTTCGAGAAATCAGTGGCAATGCCATTCTTGGATACCACGTGCCCTAAGAAGATGCATCAGTGTTTTACCCAGAATTGGCACTTTAGTGGGTTTAAAGAGAGGCTATAGAGCCTATATCATTCAAAGACTACAGGAAGCTTATCCAAGAGCTCTTTCCAGCTGGAGTGTAGGCATAAATCGTCAACAAATACTTCTAGATCTTTCCTTAGCATATCCTTGAAGATGATGCATATTGGATGGTGAAAAGTACTAAGATCATTCATCAACCCAAATGGAATGACTATGTATGCGAACACTCCCTACTCTATGGAAAACATGGTCTTATGCTTGTCATCGAGGTGCACTTGGACTTGGTTGTAACATCAGAATCCATCCAAGACATTGTAGGCCTCTTTTCTTGCTACTCTCTCAAGCACGTGCTCTATGGTAAGGCAATGGGTAATTATCTCTCTTGGTCATGGCATTGAATTTCTTGTAGTTCACGCACACTAGATTTTTCCATTATTCTTCAAGACGATCACAATGGGTGACACCAATTCCATGTGCTCAATCTTGTTGATGAATCATGCCTTTAATAGCCTATCGATCTCCTCCTTTATGGTGTGAGCACGTTTTGGATTCATTGGGTAAGGTCATTGCTTTACTAGTACTATATCACGAGTCATTGGGATGTTATGTGTTACGACCCTCAAATTAACTCATTTAAATTTGTGTCCAAGAACCAGGTGAACATGTCTATATACTCTCATAAGAGAGTAATAAGAATGGCCTCCTCCTGCTCATGAGCTATAGAAATGGGTTGTGACTTCTCCCATTCCCTAGCCAAATTCACTTCCTTGATTTTGGTAGGTTCTTCTATTGGTTCACTAGTTTGTCCTTGTCTTTTTGCACCTAACAGCTAGACTAGCCCTGCTTGTTTGTAGTCCATCACACCTACATGATCCAACCAAGGGCGATCACACTCAGTTTTGAAGACTCCTCTTTTGATTCTAAATGCATTGGTTCTTTATGGCTTTGAGTCTACTTTTAGTTGTTCGATCACTCAGCCGCTACTGTTGTACTGTATTGACTTGTCCTCTTCTTTACTGATTCCATCCAAGGGATAGCAATCCTCATATTCATCATATGAATCAATGCTTCCTGAGTGCTCATCGTCATCTAGGTCTCTATTATCAACTCTCTCTTCATGCAAGATCAATGCCCAATTATATCTAAGGTTTAGATCATGCACTTTGGTCCATTGCCATTTTGGATCACCCATGAGATCTTGGACCAGCTGGGTGACTAGCTAGCTCCCTTGTTAGGAACTCAAGAATCCCCTAGAGCTCAAGTCTCTTAGCCGGGACATGGAAAGGGGTGGGTATTTATTGTCTGTTAAGATTTTTAGCCACCATATAGATGGGAACTAATAGCAGGGTCTCACCCCCTAGAGTTTGAGATGCTTGCTTATAATCTTCTTCTTCATCCAAATATGGTAGGTTGATGGTGTCTAGTACATGCATCCAATCCCACTCGTCTTTGGGGTAGGGGATGTACTTCATCAATGTTCCATTCAAATTCCTGGCTTGGGTGTCTCCTTTCAAGATAGAGAAGATGGCATCCAAGTCGACTGATGTGGTCATCTAGGTGTCCATCTCAACTCTCACTGCCTCTAATCTCTTGCCTAGGAATATGAGGCCACTTCCCCAGTTCCTCCACAATCACTCACACGTTCCTCATCCACATCCAGCCTAGCAAGATATCATAGTCTACTCCCTTCATAACAATGAATTCCACTGAGAACTCGACACCTACTATCTTCAAGGACTAGTCCTTCAATACTCTGAATGGCTTGACTTTCATGCCATTAGCCAATGTGACATTAAACCTTGTGGTTTCTACCAACGGATTACCCCAAACGTGCAAAACTGTATGGCTACGTATACTAACTCCTACTCCAGTATTGACGATCCCCTTTCTCATGACATCTCCTACTGCTGCCACTGGTAGGACCGCATGCATCTTCATGCCTTCTCAGAAATCATTCACATGTAAAGGCTCGATACCTACGTGGTTGTGTCCTTCCCGTGCAAGTGAGCCACTTCCAACCCATTAGATCCCTCTACCCATTTCTTCAATTCTCGCCATAATGAAGGGCTTTGTCTAAAATAGATCCCCTAGCAACAATGTTATAGGAGTAGATAGCAACATTGTAAGTAGGCCATTGGCCTCTTGTCTCTCATTTTTCCTTACACTCATTTGCCACTCGTCTGACCTACGTGGTTTTGTCCTTCCCGTGCAAGTGAGCTACTTCTAGCCCATTATATCCCTCTACCCATTGCTTCAATTCTCGCCATAATGAAGGGCTTTTTCTAAAATAGATCCCCTAGCAACAATGTTATAGGAGTAGATAGCAACATTGTAAGTAGGCCATTGGCCTCTTGTCTCTCATTTTGCCTTACACTCATTTGCAACTCGTCTGACAGCTTGCCTATCATTTTGGCATCTATGTCTTGTCTTCATGGTTGTGCATGAAGTGTGAATGCATCTCTTAAGTTTATGTGTGTTGCGAGACAGGCGTGCTTATGTTGGAGAACTTGTAGATCTTGTCTTCTAAGATGGGCTTGACATCCTTAAGATGCTCTTGGGCTTCTCTCACCCACTCATTAACCTTGTCAACTATTTCCAATTGGCACTTTGGGTCAAGTATTCCCCCACCTTGGCACTCCCCTTCTCTGCAATTTTAGGCATTGAAGTCTCAACCTTTGCATCTACCACACATGCTTGCCTCTTGTTAATGTGGTCGCACTATCTATTTTTAGCATCACTTTGGCATCGACCCTCTTTTTCTTCCTTCAGTGGGTCTTCTTTGCTATCAAGGCTGTATCTAGGTTGTTGGGTCCTGGTAATGAAATACTGACTTTCTTTCTTTGTTCCGTAGTCATGATGGTCAACAAGATGGAAGTGGCCTCACCATCCGTTGTTTTGACTCCAAACAACCACAAGGGCACCATAGGTATGATGATTGAGCTACTACATGGTTTCTTCCTAGGACATCTAGAGTATAAGTGAGTGATTCCAAACTAAGGGCATCTCAAGTCGGCCTTTTCCTAGTTAGCTTGCTCCCATTTGGGGCAATGAGATGAGGTATGCCTTGGGCGGCCACAAGTCGCGGCCACAAGTCTGGCCACAAGTCTAACATGAAATTGGGTCTTGGACTCATGTTAATTACTCATGAATATATGTGTGCATAATGTGGGTTCAAAATACTGTATTTTTAAAATACCATTTTTATACATTTTTTACATACATAAGGGTGTAATATAAGGGGGTTATTAATATATTGAATTTAAAAAGGTTATGTTTTATTCATGAAAAAATCATAGATAAGGATATTTATAAATAGGCCTTGAACGCACTTGATGTAGAGGATATATATATAGTAAGTTTCCTGAGGTCTTGGCTCTGCCCTCCTAGGCCTCTACCCCTTCCCTGACCTAACACCATCACCAGTACTAGTCTAAAATCCATTAAGATGGGATTTCCCTCATCCTCGTATGAGACGTAAGGGTTTATGTATGCATCGTCCTCATTTGGCTCCTCCACATAATGTATTGGAGCATGACATGGTCGACTTGTCACGAAGGATCTAGGTGGTCTAGGTATGCATGTAGGGTTGATGTCCATTATCTAGGGATAGCTTGCTTGACATCATTAAGCGCTAGGAGAGCCAATGGATCTCCCCTTCCAAATTGTGACAGTCTATTCTCCAAGTACTTTGGCTGGTTGTAAAGATGTGGATATGGTAATCACCTTCGTAATCGGCAATGCATAGCATCATGACCAAACCTACCACAATTGGCACAAGGTCTAGATCGAGGATCCATGCACTTGGTCAGAAGGTGGTTTCCTCCACAAATGGACACATTGCACGTGAGGTCGTGCACATCTTCTAATCATTTCCTAGAGATTGTCTAGCTCTAGCTTTACGTCGCCAATTCTTGGCTAGGGTTAAAGCTCTTCCCTTTCTCTTGGTTGCCCTAGCTGAATCTCTCACTATGGTGGTAGCTCTCTTTCGGGTTCTAAAGGCTATACTATCCTGGCTCGTGGCTCTAGAGTTCCTCTCCTTGAGCAGATCTTCTACACGTATGGCTTCCTCAAAGACCTTAGGTAGCATGTCCCTTTGCAGATTCAAGTTGTCTACCAAGGCCTTGTAGAGCTCTTTGCTTCTGATTCTGTTTATGCGAAGATGGTAGAGACCACTCACTCAGTAGGTCACTTTGTAGCAGTTGGGATTCTCTTAAAGAGACTTTGCACATGGGTGACACAATCTCTAATTTCCTCCTTGTCCTTTTGATTGACAAGTACTAAAAGTGTTGCATTCCGTGTCATCTAGACTCGTGTACCACATCTGTCCTTTATCTTTGAGACAAAGACCAAAGGCCATTAGGATATTTGTCTCACACACCTCCTCCAACTACTCTATGGAGCTATATGGTTCATTATCAAGCTGGTACTTGTCGAGTTTCTTGGCAACTACAGGTATCTTTGGTTGGCTCCTCAAATTTGGCATAATTCCTAGTCCCGCTAGCAACGAAGTTGCTAGGACTACTCTGATCTGCTCTACAACCATGTTGTCTATGAGTCGCTTAGTGAGAAGCTTGCTCAATGTGAGATTGGCTTCTAGCACTCTTTCCCTCTCTACATCAAATCTTATCCTATTCCGATTGGCAAGTGCTTAAACACGATGGACCTCTTGTATTCTATTTCTTGCCTCAACCATTGAGCTCACTGCTTGTGGTGGTAAGTAGTTATGCCCTATAGAACTCTCTTGGCCAGTCTCTACTCTTCCTCAAGGTCAACTATAATATCCTTGGTTTGTTGGTCTATCATGATGCCCCATCTTGATTTGCAAGTCATAATGATTGATCATTTGTTGGATGTCGACTGGGAATTCCTCCAAGTCAGTTTGGCCACTATCATGGCTGGAGCTTGGTCCTCATGGCATCTTGTTGACCTCTTAGTCCTATAGGTTGTCAATCAAAGTGGTCGACTAAGGTAGGGTCCAATCTCTAGTCACATTGGTCTTCTTGCTCTTTTGTGATTTGAGGGTCTTCTCCTATTAGTGGATTCCTTTTGGTTTCTTATCTTGCATGTGAGTTCCTTATTAGTTTAGCTAGTCTTAAACTTAAGTGCGCTCAATTGTTCATGGGGAACTTCTTTTTGTGTGTTGTGCAAAAATCAGGCTTTTTACTTTCTGAGTGCACTTTAAGTGATTTTCTAGGTAGTGCAATAACTGTGAAAAAAACAATGTGAAGAAATACACTTTTCTAGTTCGCTCCCTTAGGCAGTCACTCTAACAGGTTTGGTTGGGTCCTTTGAAGAGTTTCGGATGGGTGGTCTAGGGGGGCTTGTTTGAGGTTGCTTCTTAGGCAGTTGATTCATGATCTTAACATCTAGAGGCTGTATGAGTCATCCTTGACATGTCTGAATGCTTCTACAGGGGTGTTTTCTTTCCTTGAGTTGAGCTCCACCACGTCTGGGGTGTGCTGGATTGGTTAGTTTTCTAGTTTTGATTAGTATGTATGATTCTTAGAGGTCTAATTTTCAGAATTGGACCATCCGAGTAGTCTGGGCGCCTCTGACTACGAAAATCAAACACTCCGTGTTTGACCTTGGGTTTCTGAATTGGTCATGTGACTCGGCTATATGATCATCTTGGCAGTCCACATCTCGATGACGAATATTGTCGGATCGGACATGGTATTATGATGTATGGAGTGGACTAACTCGGGCTGTTCGAGTTCGAGTGTCTAGCTGAAGGAATCAGCTCCGTGACGGGTGTCCAATTCCGATGGTGCAAATGGCCCACAAGACATAATTTCAATTTGTCTAATCTTCATGGTTGCTACCAAATGCTAGAAAATTCTAAAATCAATGCTTAGATGCAAATGAATTTTTGTGTATACTGGAATAGCGAGAAACCTCTTAATCGGCGCACTTGATCTCTTCTTTGCCTTGGAGATCCAACATACACACACACACACTCTCTCTCTCTCTCTCTCTCTCTCTCTCTCTCTCAAAGCTCAAAAACTAAAAATGAGTTGACTTTCCCATTCCTTAGGGTTTCAAAACCCCTCTTCAACACTGCTTGTACATCTTTTCCTCTTCTTTTTTGGATTACAACCCTCTTACCTTCAATTTAGGTCTACTGTTGCCCAAACCATACTATGGTTTTCTTTCTCTTCCCCTATTTTTTCCTATCTAAATGCCTACAAATCCCTACAAATCACAAGAAAATGCTAATGCTAATCAAAGCAACTCACTCAAACTTCAAAAATCCAAAACACTTACCTACAAAAAAGATCAAATTCCCTTTTTTCCTACCTATCTACCTTCTTAAGCACTAGTTTGGGGGAAACCCTCCAATGCTTGATTCAGAGGGTGCAAGCACTCAAGGCTCAAATTTGTTAGTCTTGGTAAAACGGAACCAAATTGTGGGAGCTCTCTCTCAACTGCCAAGACCCACGGACCACTTATCTCTCAAGCATTTTAATTCAAATGCCAATGACTACCTCTCACATAGCCATACACACTCTCAAGCCTACGAGTATAGTGAGCTTACGTTAATGACTAATTGAGTACCATCCTCTCTCAAGGACATTGTAGCTCCACGATCTAAGATGCAGGTTCAAGTAAGTTCAATCCTTCGCCTCCAAGCTCCATGCTCCATAGTCGCATACCAAGAGAAGAGAAGAGAAGAGAAGAGAAGATGAAGAGCTTCTCCACCATGTTCCCTTACCGTCACACACTCATTCCCTCACACCCTCACACTCCCTCTCTCAATTTCAAGGACAAGCAAGCAAGAAGAAAAAGAAGAAGGAGAAGAAGAGCCGCTTTTTTCACACACTAAGACTGAGCTTCTCCATTCACTTTTTGGCTTTTATACATGCCTTGATCCCTTTGGACACTTGTCCCCTTTTCTACATGATAGTTCATCTTGCCAAGGTCCTCTTTTCCTATTACCTTCTATTTATATTATGCCTTTACCTATGCTCGTCTATTCTTTATAACTTGCATAGGATTGACACTCTTTTAAAGAATTTTGGGGGCGCTTTTACATTTTAAAATGTGCCTTTTCCTTTGCTTCAAATTTTAAGGCTACCATTGGACTTTTGGCATTTTCCTCTCTTATCCTTCTATCACGCTGCCTTTTTCTGCCTTGCTCTACATTTTGGAATTTTCTTTAATTCTCTTTTATTTCCTTTTTTCTCCGTCTTTGATGCCAGGAGGCATATTTCACGGTGGATTCCGTGCCACGGTGGATTCCGTAAACTTTGATGACCGGGGCTCATACGCAAAGTGGATTCTTTGTGCGAGAAGTTGATGGGGATGCCTGTCCTTTTCGGCCGTTTCATTAATTTAGTGTGTACATGGGTGATTCCATAGCGGGTGATTCCGCAAAATGCATATTAAATTAATAAACGTTTATGAGTTTAGAGTGCGCACTCGTAATAAATTAAGGTTAGGATTTATTTCTAACCAACTGATTTATTTATGTAGCTGAAGACTACTAGGTATTCACTTTTGTCGGTTTAATTGTATTATTTTACTAACGATTGTGAATGCTTCAGTTGATGTTTAGAGATAACAGCAGTGGCGGAGGAAAGCATTGGAGGATAGCGAGTATTCGATTTATGGATTATATTTTGATAGGTGCCACGCCTATATTTTGTCATGCCTATTTATTGAGGTATCGATTATTTATTATTATTTTGTATGCGCATGGGCGCACGATTATGTTATTTCTATTTGGACATTGTATTGGGCGTGCCAGACTCTTCGCGCACCGTCCATTAGCTTTATTCCTACTGTTGTGTAAAAGCAAACTCAAAAGCTAAAAGCTTGCTATTTTGTAATTTGGGCTATTATTTGAGCATGAAGATGAAATATACATAAAATACATGCTTTGTGGAGTGCTCACACAAGGCATGGGGGGAGATTGCACCAACTGGTCTTTGGCTCTTGTCGTTCATGCTTTTTACCTTGTAATTTGTGCAAAAAGTAGAGTTCATTGTTCTTGGGGACCTTGCGGCATTCACTACGCGAGCATACATCATCCGATCTGCGCACCAGTGGTATCAGAGCGGAGCTTAGATCAAGAGCTTCCAATCGCTACCCATCTCGTACGAAGGCGGAGCTCCTGGAACGATCGGGCTCTACAATCAATCTCGTCATGAACCGTCGATACAGGCAGACTTCTGGCGATCAAGAACCCCTGTATCTATCATTGGATAGCGAGGGACCGGGCTACAGAAGCGGAAGACCACTCCTACATCTCCTTCATCAAGTCGTGGATAAACAGTGAGAAATCCTCCATAGCTAATAAGCTTAAAAGATTTTTCCTTTTAATAAGCTTAATACTAAAGCTTGCTAAGCTTTAAGAATCTTGAAAAAGCTTCGATTTGACATCGCGAGGTCTTCAGAGACCTCCGATTTTTCCGCCGTGGCTGAAAAACGGCTCCCCCCCACGTTTTGCACCGTTTTCTATCCAAGAAGCCTCAAGCTTAATCAATTAAGCTTAGTCACATAAAGCTCTTCAATCTTGCAAGTCACAACTAACTCCAGGTCACACCCAAACAGTCAAGTTCAGCAAGTATCTTCAAGTCAAATTCTGCAAGTCAGATAAATCGACTAAGTTCTGCAAGTCTGCGAGTCTGCAAGTCACATAAGTCTGCAACTCTTCAAGTCGGACTAGTCAACTGGAGTCAGAACTGACTTGTGCTCAAAACTCCTAGAAGGGCTGTTCCTGTGCAGAAATTCCGAACTGCAAAGTTGTTCATTGGAAGGATGACGGAATCCACCGTGAAATCAGGAGGCATATTTCACGGTGGATTCCGTGCCAGGGTGGATTCCGTGAGGTTTTACGGTGGATTCCGTAAACTTTGATGACCGGGGCTCATACACAAAGTGAATTCTTTGTGCGAGAAGTTGATGGGGACGCCTGTCCTTTTCGGGCGTTTCATTAATTTAGTGTGTACATGGGTGATTCCATAGCGGGTGATTCCGCAAAATGCATATTAAATTAATAAGCGTTTATGAGTTTAGAGTGCGCACTCGTACTAAATTAAGGTTAGGATTTATTTCTAACCAATTGATTTATTTATGTAGCTGAAGACTACTAGGTATTCACTTTTGTCGGTTTAATTGTATTATTTTACTAACGATTGTGAATGCTTCAGTTGATGTGTAGAGATAACAACAGTGGCGGAGGAAAGCATTGGAGGATAGCGAGTATTCGATTTATGGATTATATTTTGATAGGCGCCACGCCTATATTTTGTCATGCCTATTTATTGAGGCATCGATTATTTATTATTATTTTGTATGCGCATGGGTGCACAATTATGTTATTTCTATTTGGACATTGTATTGGGTGTGCCAGGCTCTTTGGGCACCGTCCATTAGCTTTATTCCTACTTTTGTGTAAAAGCAAACTCAAAAGCTAAAAGCTTGCTATTTTGTAATTTGGGCTATTATTTGAGCATGAAGATGAAATATACATAAAATATATGCTTTGTGGAGCGCTCACACAAGGCATGGAGGGAGATTGCACCCAATTGGTCTTTGGCTCTTGTCGTTCATGCTTTTTACCTTGTAATTTGTGCAAAAAGTAGAGTGCATTGTTCTTGGGGACCTTCCGGCATTCACTACGCGAGCATATAGTGTCCGATCTGCGCACCAGTCTTGCACTAGGGTTAACACAAGGAGACCTCGAAGGGAGAGTGCTATCTTACCCACCACTGGACCAAGCTTGAGCACACAGCTAGTCTTTACCTCAAGGAGATCTCAAGGAGGGAGTTGAAGTCTAGCCTTGAGCACATGGCCAAGATCATTCTCAAAGATATCTTAAAGAGAGAAATTCAATATAATCTTGAGCACTTGACCAAGATTTATCTCAAAGATATCTCAAAGTGTTACACAAAACTTTCTAGCTCATAGGGCCTCAAGGAAACCGAGCTTGAAAACAAAGCCATTATCTACCTCAAAGCCAATATCTCAAAGATCTTTGTTATGGAGACCTCGAAGGAAGAGTTGAAACTATCTTACCCACAAAACCAAGCTTAAAAACAAAGCCAATATCTACCTCAAGGAAAGAGCTAAAGGCTAGGCTTGAGCACATGCCCAAGCTTTGTCTCAAAAACATCTTAAAAAGAGAAAGTCAATATTATCTTGAGCACCTAGCTAAGCTTTGTGTGAAAGATATCTCAAAGAGTGATGCCAAACTTTCTTACTGATAGGAGCAGGAGCATTTAGGCTTTCATTATGTGGAGTATTATTTATGTTATACGATATTCTACATAGGAACACCTCATAGACGAGCATTTTAATATCTAAATGGGTGTAGAGTGAGGCTAAATCTCATTCCCTATAGCCCACCATACATCCAAACATATTCTCCTAGTTTTTTTCATTTTTTCTAGATCTAAATTCCATTTTTTAAAAATTGATCCTACTTTTCTATATTTTTTCTCCATTATTTTTAGCATAAATGCTAATAATTCTAAAGTTTCTGATCATAAAACAAAGAAATATAGCCATGGTAACCAACTTACATCATTTTTTCCCACATGCACCATTAATTTCAGCAATTTTATCAATCACCATCATATTGCTCAATTTTACGTGTTTTATGTGTACTAGATAATTAATTTTTGCATTATCATTGCCCCACATTTTGAAATTTTAGGCTTCCAGTCCTTAAACATAACACATATTACTTCCATTTCAAATTTCAATCTATATGCATCTCAATTTCATGACAAAAATAATAATAAAATCAAATTTTCTTTAAAATCCAAATTTATGGCAAGAAAACCACTTAGTTTTTCATGATTTCAGAGACGTGTAGGACACTCGCTATATGCTCCACACAACCACTACCAACCACCTCGTGATCCCTTGCTCCATTTCTTACATGTTGTCATGATCCAATATCATTTTCCCCTCATCCTTTCAGCCCACATGAAAAGCAATTATGGCAAGAGAGAAAGAGATGAGAGAAAGACTAAATTGGATATTTTCAAAGAATAAGTCATTTTTTGGGACTTTTGAAGCATTGGAGGGTAAAGAATTGCTGCATCTCATCCCAAGGAGGATTCCTATGGATTTCATTAGCTACAAAAACCAAATTTTTCCCCAAATGAAGGGGCACAAAAAATTTTGTGCCCCCCCTCTCTCATAAAGATTTGTGGGTTATTTAACTCTCTTAAGCTTAGTGAATCAAAAAAGTGATTTATCCCTTTATGTTCACACTACTGGCAAGTGGTTTGCTTAAAATCGGAGGCTTGAATGAACTCGGATTGAAGATTTGAAAATGCAAGCATGTTCCTGGTGTCATTTTCTATTGACTTAGCCTCCTAGACACTTTTTCTAGCTTCTCGATGAAGTCTATTTGGTAACCCAGACATTGCACCTCTTTAAATAGTCCATCTAATGAACTTTGATTGATGAGTGGATGCTTCCAACCATTTTAGGCCATCTTCTTTTGCTTAGAAAACTGTAGTTTCACTTCATTTTACTCACCAAGTGCTTCATTTTTTGCCTCATTTTTTCTGCCTCAAGACACCTCTCATTGGAGACCAAGGGATAGGGTGACTCAACCTGTCAAACCCATTAACTTATCTACCCACATATATAAATCATAAAGAGCATCAAGCTACTTTAAATAGAAATACATAACATAGCCCTTAACATGTCCCCAAACAAAAGGAATGCATGAATTTTATGAGAGATAGAATAAGAAAATGTAATGTGCATGCCTATCCATTGTCCAAGCACATTTTTAGCAGTCCAAGAGATGAGTCTAAGAGACAACACCTGACACTCCCATGGAATGTCACAAGGCTTGTCTCCTGAGGTTTCTTGAGTCCGCCTTGCAAGATAACATTCGTGGTCAGCCCACTAGGATCAACCTGAAATTTGGGCTCCGAGTGGTCACAAGGTCTCCTAACATCATTCTAGCATCGGGTTTTGGAATCCTACTTATGAAGAGATACCCAAGCTGAAGGAGATCCACGCTACACTTGGTTCAAAGAGAATGAGAAACAAGAGGGATGGGCTGCTCAACCTCTCTATTATTAGGGCATAGTCCAATTTCGGTCCCCTAAAACAGCATGAATCGAATTCTAACTTAACAATACCTAAAGGTTGGACATCAGTAAAACCTTGTGAGAAGCCTCCCAGTTCTCTAGGACCACCCTGCTATAGTACAAACCTGTCCAGGGCTCCGTCCACCCGCTTTCCTTGATAGCTTTAGTTTTCTAATTAGGTCTTATCACATTTATGTGTGACAATCAAAATTGGCTTCTTTCATTAGGCCTTTTTATGAAACGGGGTTCATTTGCGTAATTTATGGCACAAAAATGAATACAAAGCAAGCAATCCTTTGACAAACAAGTTCAAACAAATTCCTTAACTTATCTTCATGTTAATCTTTCTCTCGTGTCCATAGAGGAGAAATTATGTAGCCTTTCTGTCCAACAGAAATACCTGGCCCAAATCACATGGCACCATAATGTTCGTCCTTTATCTAGAATAGAATCTTCCAACGCCCTAGACGTTGGGCTCACAACAGTCTACAACTCCATTTCAATCTAGAAAAGGGGTGTCCAGAGCTCTGTTGACCCCAAACGACCTAGGAGTAAGACACAACTTATGTGGTTGTCCTTTCCACCGATCTTCGACGTGAATCGAGCAGTGCCCTTTCAAGGTAACCCACAGTGCAATCTTGGAGATGATCCACCTATGCAAAATATCCTTCCTTAATTAATCCAATTAAGAATCAAGAATAATTAAGGCAATCAACCCTAATATCATCTTCCAGGAAAACATTTCTTTATTCCCATGGCAACTTGTGATTACAGACCCCTGCCATGCATTTACTATCAAACACAAGCACTTGGAATAATCATCCAAACCGCAATCCAACTATCAGTTGACTGTAAAAGCATTTAGCATGTTGTTTGATTACCAACAAAACAATGGTATTCTTTTCCAAGCATTGCAAGAATAGCCGCAATAACATTTTCATTGCACATTTGCTCTCCCCATTGGGACCAAAGAGTAAAATTTACTTAACATTCCCTTATTTCGGTTAAGGCATATGCTAAGGGTTCAAATACTATACACGATGCAAGTCATACCATTTCAATGCAAGTTAATCAATCTAGCAAGATAATTTATGCCTCTTCTCTAAGTGACATTTATCTTTTAGCCTTTCTCTACTATGGAGCATTTTATCTTTTAGCCTTTCCCTACTATGCAACATTTTATCTTGACTTTATCTTCCTTTCTCCTTAGGCAAGGAGTTGTGTGTCATTGATGTAAAGTTCACATAATCTCTCCCATGTATGTACCATCTATGTGCATCTGCAAACCTTAGATAGTATTGACCTAGGTAAAGATTAATTGAAGACTCATCAATGTTTAATACTTTAGAGTCCCATAAGTTGCTTATGCTATGCATGGATTTGTCGTATAGCAACTAGGTGCAATCAACTTCCCTTGATACAAGCACTTCACATCATCTTTGAATATTTGGGATGCGATTTATCATTTTCAATGAGCTATTCTAGCATCAAAAAGTACGGAGCCTAACGTATATCATGTAAGAATCAAAGCAAGCATCTATCAATTTGGAAATACATTACTTACGACCAATATCCCAGTTGGATTGACAGTGATGCCTTCATCCAAAGCTTCATTGCTGGTTGTAGAATTGCCATCCACATGTGACATTCTTTGCTTGAGGGCCATCGTCCATGAGTAGATTCGGAAGATAAGGAAGGAATGGATTTTGACATGGAAGAGTGTAAGAGAATATGTCTTAGTCAAAGACCGGGATAGGGGGAATTAAGCTAACTCTCTCCCTTGCAGCCTCTCGAGGTAACTCCTCTCTCTCTCTGTGTCTCTCTCTCAAGCTCCTTCTTGCAATCTCTTGGAGGGGTATCCTTTTACCTCTCTCTCACAACCTCTCAGGGTCTCCTTCTGCTCTCTTGTGCCTCCCCATGCCTCATATTTATAGTGAGGTAGAGAAGAGGAGTTGTGGCTGAGAAAAAGAGCTCTTGGTGGAGGGATCTTGGAAAAATCAATGATCTGATACTCAAATCATAAATCTAATGGTTCCATTGGCTCTGAAAGGGGGGTAAAACCCCATGACACTTGCTTAGAAATCTTTCAAATCACTTCTTCTTTCTCTCCCTGTTTGAAGTGTTGTTTAGTGCTTGCGAACTACGATCACGGCGCGCACAATTTCGCAAATCCTTGTTTTTTTGGTATTAAATCTCCAAAACTAGCTAGAAAATCACTTGTTTTTTTCATGACATCTTGTTCTAGAAATTTCCATATTTTTTGAAAGGATATTTACAATAAATAATATCTCAAATATGCTAGTTTTTCCCAAGAATCTAATATTTTTGGACCATCCATACTATATACATTAACACTGCTGATTAATATGGCTCACAACTCTCGTTCACGTTGTAAATTCCGTGAAAGGTGGCTACGGTCCTTGTCAATCTGAGAAAAATGTCTGACTACCACTCTCTATTTTTTTAAAATATATTTTTAATTAAATAAATTTTTTTAGTTATTAACATTAGTTAGTTTTTACTTTAGTTAATCTTTAGTTAGTAATCTTACTAACTTATTAATTGGCTAACTAACTTTCGAACTAACCAACTAGCTTTTATTTGCATGGAAATATTATATCCTCCTTCCCTTAGAGAAATCAAGATGTGTAGTGGGTTTCTAATCATCCGGAAGGGGTGTAGTGGGTTCTAGGTCTTCTTCTTCATTTGATTCTCCTATATATCCAAAGAGTGCACTTGTATAGCTTCATTTTCTTGGAGGCTCAATATCTTCTAGGCTTAAGTTAGGGAAATATACTTGGACATGTCCTCGCTCATTGCAATCGAAGCATTGTGATAGGGTTTTAAGCACCATCCATTTACCCTGGTCTTATATACTTTTCCCTCAATGTCTTGAAGTTTGTAGGAGCCATTGTTAAAGTTTTTTGTGACCCAAAACGGTCCCTCCCACCGGTAGAGAAACTTGCCATCCTTTCTTTTATCAAAGTGATTGTCATATCGAAGAACTAAAGATCCCTCCTTGATGTTTTTATATGTTAACTTCTTGTTGAACTTTTCTCTATGCTTCTCAGCTTCCTAGGAGTAGTGGTTGATGGCTTCTTCACGATCCAAGTGTAGCCTCTCTAGGTCCAGTAATCTTTGATGTAACTTCTCCTTTTGAGAGCCTATTGTGCCACCTAATACCCAAAGGCTAGCTAGTTTCACTTCAATAGGCAAAAGAGCCTCTTGTCCATAAACTAGATGAAAAGGTGTGAACCCTAACATGGTTTCAAAGGAGGTTCTATAAGCCCATAGAGCTCCACTAAGGTGCTTGTCCCAATCCTGAGGTCTTGAATGTACCTATTTGCTTATGATTTTACAAATCATTCCATTTACCTTTTCCACCAATCCATTGCATTGAGGGTAGTAAGGGGTAGAGTGTCGTCGTTGAATATTTAGCTTTTGCATAAGTTCACCCACCACATTAGCTCTAAACCCTGGTCCTCTATCTGACAGTATTTCAAGAGGGATACCAAACCCACAACAAATGTGGTCAAAGATAAATTTACTCACTTCCTTAGTAGTGATTCTTCTAGTTGGCATAGCCTTTGCCCATCTGGTCATGTAATCTACCCCCATGATAATGTACTCTTTTCCTGATGGAGTGCGTGGTAGAGGCCCTATGGCATCAATTCTCCACTTCTCAAAGGGTCCATAGTGATGCCAGGAGGCATATTTCACAGTGGATTCCATGCCACAGTGGATTCCGTGAGGTTTTACGGTGGATTCCGTAAACTTTGTTGACCAGGGCTCATACACAAAGTGGATTCTTTGTGCGAGAAGTTGATGGGGACGCCTATCCTTTTTAAGTGTTTCATTAATTTAGTGTGTACATGGGTGATTCCATAGCGGGTGATTCCACAAAATACATATTAAATTAATAAACATTTATGAGTTTAGAGTGCGCACTCGTGATAAATTAAGGTTAGGATTGATTTCTAACCAATTGATTTATTTGTGTAGCTGAAGACTGCTAGGTATTCACTTTTGTCGGTTTAATTGTATTATTTTACTAACAATTGTGAATGCTTCAGTTGATGTGTAAAGATAGCAGCAGTGGAGGAGGAAAGCATTGGAGGATAGCGTGTATTCGAGTTATCACTTATATTTTGATGGGTGCATACCTTAGGCATGGCGCCTATATTTTGTCACGCCTATTTATTAAGGCATTGGATATTTATTTATTATTTTGTATGCGCATGGGCGCACAATTATGATATTTATATTTGGACATTGTATTGGGTATGCCTAACTCTTTGGGCAGCCGCCCATTAGCTCTTTTTCTATTTTGTGCTAAAGGAAACTCAAAAGCCAAAAGCGTGCTATTTTGTAATTTGGGCTATTATTTGAGCTTGAAGATGATTAATACAAAAAAATACATGCTTAATTTGTGGAGTGCTCACACAAGGCATGGGGGGAGATTGCACCCAATTGGTCTCTTGTTCATGTCGTGTATATTTCCTACCTTGAGTTTTGTGCAAAAAGTAGAGTTCTTTTTTTCTTGGGGACCTTCCGACGCTCACTACGCGAGCATACAGCATCCGATCTGTGCACCAAGGTTATTAGAGCGAAGCTGAGATCGAGAGCTTCCAATTGCTATCCATCTTGCGCGAAGGCGGAGCTCCTGGAACGATCGAGCTCTACAGTCAGTCTCATGGCGAACGATCGATACAGGTGGATTCTTGGCGGTCAAGAACTTCTGTCTACAGCCTCTGATCGCGAAGGACCGGCTTGAGGAGATGGAGGACCAGGTCAACATCTCCCTACTCAAGTTGTTTTTCTCAGACAAAGGAGATAAGTTTCATCTCTTTCATAAAGCTTAAAAGCTTCAAAGCTAAGCTTTTTAAAAGTTTAGCTAATCAATTCTCAAAATTGGTGGCATCAGAAGGTCTCAGCGTGATTTTCGACGCATCAAAAAACGGTCCTCCCTCCCCTAAAATTCGACCTTGTTTACAGATTAAGCTTCAAGCTTAATCACTCAAGTCCAAAGTCAAACAAATCTTCAAAATTGATCAAGTTCCATAAGTTCTGCAACTCTGCAAGTCAGTCAAGTCACCAAAAGTCAGAACTGACTTATGCCAAAAACTCCCATAAGGATTGTTCCTGCGCAGAAGCACTGAACTACAAAGTTGTTCCCTGGAAGACTCTGTTCGCATACGCAGACTTGCTAAACCAGTTTCAGCACACGTAGAAGGACATATGCATATTTTACAAAGATTTCAAATCCCGCAACCGCAAAAAGTCGAAGACCATGAAAGCCAAACAAAAATCTATAAGCCTTGTACACCCGACTTTGAGCTACCCTCATCCCGCTAATTGGATTTTGAGAGTATGAGGTCTTTTAAAGTTTTATAGGATGACGGAATAAAATATGGATGATTTAATGGCTGAAGGCAATCTTCCTGAACCTATGATGGAACAAAAGTTGGATTTAATTATGATGCAGTTGGACGAAGAACAAAGAGCCCGGCAAGCCTTGCAAGTTCAATTGGCCAATTTACAAAGATCGACTACCAACAAAGATGGACCACAACCCGAAGATCTTATCTGACGAACCATTGATGTGATTCTCGAAGCTCAATCCATCCGCAAAGAAACAAAGATAAGTAAAAGAAATTTCAAATTCCGTACTTTCAATGGCACTCGAGATGGAAAAACTGTTCTTGCATTCATCAGTTAGTTTGATGATTACTTTCATGAAGAGACATATGCTGAAAAGATAAAATCAAGTGTGTCACTAATCATTTAGTGGATAGAGCATCTCTTTGGTGGACCGTGGTTCATAAGAGCATAGATTGTCCCACTACCTAGGAGAGTTTCAAGAAGAAGTTTATGCAGAATTTCCTTTCTCCACAATTCCATGAAAAAGCCATAAAGCAATGGGACCTTCTTCAGCAAAGAGATCGTGAGCCTATTTCTCAGTACACTGAACGCTTTTGGAATGCCTTACTCCAATTACGCGTGCTTGAAGAAGTACCTGAAGCGACTCACAAGCGCAAGTATATGTCTGGATTACTTGGGCATTACTACGCTGAAGTCAATATGTTCAAGCGTGCAACTCTTGAAGATGCAATTTCTTTAGCTGATGACATTGAAGACAAGCGTCCACAACAATTTCAAGCAAATGTTAACTATGGTTCTAAGCAATTCAATTCAAATTTTAGAAGATTCAACCAAAGTTGATTTCCTTCATCATCTTTCCGTAAGTCTTGGACAAAACCACCTGCTTTGCCATCAAATAGCAATCAAAACCCTAAGCCATCTTCACAGCCAAATCCTAATATTCCTAGACTTCCTGCCATTGCAAACAATGTATCTAAAGCCAAACCTATAGTGTGTTACAAATGCCATCAACCTGGACATCTAGCAGCCAATTGCCAATCGAAGAAGCCACCTATCCATATCAACTATCTTGGAGTAATGGAAGATGAAGAACATGAGGAAATGCTTGACTTTATAGAAGATGAGGACGACGTTACTACTCCTTCAGATACTTTACCAAGTATGCCAACTCCAATTCTTTGTTGACAATGAAATGTTTAGTGCATGGAAAAGAAAAGATTATTTTGCATGATGATGGTAGTACACATGATTTTATTTCTGCAAAGTTAGTGAAAGAATTGAAATTACAAAATATTCCTACGCATTATCGCATTAAAGCAGCATTTTTAGGCACAATGTATAATAGAACACAAGAGGTGCATGATTTAGAAATTCAAATTGGTGAATATACTGAAAGAAGGAATTTTCTAGTTGTGCCATTACAGTCCACTGATATTATCCTAGGTATGCCTTGGCGTCATCAGCATAATCCTGACATAGATTATTCCACGCATTCAATTAAAATTCATTTTCAAGAAAAACACATTACATTGTATGGTATGTACGCATCTAATGCTTTTCCACTGCTTACTCATACTCAAGCTAAGCGTGCATTACGCAATAGTAAATCTTATCTAATTTGGGTAAATGAACTTCAAGCTAAAGAAAAACATATGCACCCTAGGCATAAAGACTTCCTTGCACAATTTAAAGATTGTTTTGCTGAAGATCTACAACCTGGACTACCTCCTTTACGTCTTGAAGACCACAAAATAGATTTAATTCATGGTACACAACCACCTTGTAAAGCACCATATAGGCATAACCAGATAGAGTAGAAAGAAATTCAAAATTAAGTTGAGGAATTATTAAATAGAGGATTAATTAGACCTAGTAGTTCTCCATTTGGCGCACCTGTCTTGTTGGTAAAGAAGAAGAATAATACTTACCGTATGTGCATTGATTATCGTACCCTAAATAAGATTACTGTAAAGAATAGATATCCAATTCCTAGGGTCGATGATCTTATGGATAAACTACAAGGTTCTGCCATATTTAGTAAAATAGATCTTAAATCTGGTTATCATCAAGTGAGATTAGATAAATCTGATATATTTAAGACTGCATTTAGAACACAATTTGGTCATTATGAATTTCTAGTGATGCCTTTTGGATTGACTAACGCACCTGCTACATTTAGTAGAATGATGAATCGCATATTTTTGAAATATCAGCATTGTGTTATAGTATTCTTTGATGATATCTTGGTATTCAGTAAAAATGAGAAAGAACATTATGAACATCTGTCTTTGGTTTTCAAGTTGTTGAAAGATAATCAATTGTATGCTAATCCAGAAAAGAGTGAAGTCTTTCAAACAAAAATTGAATATCTAGGTCATATTGTGTCATCAGAAGGTATTAAGGTTGACCCTAAGAAGAGAGAAGTAATATTAAACTGGCCTATACCCAAAAATGTGCATGAGTTACGTTCTTTTCTAGGTCTTGCTAGTTTTTACAAGAAGTTTGTGCAAAATTTTTCATTACTTGCTTTGCCTTTGACTAAACTTTTAAAGAAAGGTATTGCTTATCATTGGTCTGATAATCAACAGAAATCTTTTGATTTATTGAAACATGCATTAACCCATGCTCCTGTATTACAACTACCTGATTTCAATGGACCATTTCTTTTCGTAGTTACTGATGCTAGCAGATCTAGAATAGGAGCTGTACTTATGCAAGATAATCATCCCATAGCCTATTCTAGTTGTAAACTGAAACCATCCGAACTTAAATATTCCACATATGATAAAGAATTGTTAGCTGTTGTATAAGCTTTAGGACAATGGAAACATTACTTGATGGGTTCTGAGTTTATGAAATGGACTGACCAATAAAGTATTAGACATCTCCTTAGTCAACCTCAAATATGTGACCGACATATCAAATGGGCAGCTTTTATTCAAAGTTTTCATCCCCTTATTCAATATCAACCAGGTAAAGAAAATGTGTAGATTTTTATTGGCCACATATGGACACTGATGTATCTAACTTTGTTTCTGAATATTTGGTTTGTCAAAGAGTTAAGAGACATCATGGTAAACAGTATGGATTACTTATGCCTTTATCTATTCCATCAAGACCATGGGAACAGATTTCTATGGATTTTATTACTAGTTTACCTAATACTAAAGCTAACCATGATATGATTTGGACTATTGTAGACAGGTTTAGTAAACAAGCATATTTCATTCCATGTAAGAAAACTTTAACAGCATCTCAGGCAGCACAATTGTTTTTGAAAATTGTTTTCACTAATCATGAATTACCACAAGTTATTATTTCTGATCGTGATTCTAGATTTCGTAATAATTTTTGGATTACTTTGTTTGCTAACCTAGAAACAAAGATTGATTTCTCATCTGCATTTCATCCTGAAACTAATGGACAAACAGAAGCCACTAACAGTACTATTTTAGATCTTTTACGTACTTACACTATTTCTAAATCATAGACATGGGACACACATTTGCATTTACTACAGTTTTCAAAAAACAATACACCACACACAGCTACAAAGAAAGCACCATTTGAAGTGATATATGGTTATAAATTATCTACACCTGTTACATCTTTATCGAATAGAATTCAGAGTGCTGATGATATTGCTAACATGCACGGTACTGTTTTTTATGAGGTTAAAGATATGATTGCCAAAGCCCAGCAATCATATACAAAACAAGCCAATAAGAAAAGATAGGCCATGAATTTCAAAGTTGATGACTATGTTTGGTTAAGAATAGAAAAACGTAGATTACAAAGTGTAGATAAACATCCAGTTGTGAAATTAGCACCTAGATTCTATGGACCATTTAAGATCATTCACAAAATCAATGATAATGCATTCAAGTTAGAACTACCACTACACTTGAAAATTCACAACACCTTTCACATTAGTTTATTATGACCCTTTAGAGGCCAAGTACCTGTACACCCTGTTTATGAAAATCCATCTTTGCTAGATGAAGAGACTGAGATACTTGAACCTGAAGCTATCATAGATACTGACTTTATGACCACTAGAACTGGCCGTAGATATTCTAGATATTTGGTCAAGCTTAAAAACCATCCAGTTGAAGAAGCCCAATGGATGCATGCTAGAGACTTAAATTCCACTCTGTTAGCTCCACACTGAGCTAATAGCAATTGAGGACAATTGCTATCCCACCCCAGGGGTATGATGCCAAGAGGTATATTTCACGGTGGATTCCGTGCCACGGTGGATTCCGTAAACTTTGTTGACCGGGGCTCATACACAAAGTGGATTCTTTGTGTGAGAAGTTGATGGGGACGCCTATCCTTTTCGGGCATTTCATTAATTTAGTGTGTATATGGGTGATTCCATAGCGGGTGATTCCACAAAATACATATTAAATTAATAAATGTTTATGAGTTTAGAGTGCGCACTCATGATAAATTAAGATTAGGATTGATTTCTAACCAATTGATTTATTTGTGTAGCTGAAGACTGCTAGGTATTCACTTTTGTTGGTTTAATTGTTTTACTAACGATTGTAAATGTTTCAGGTGATGTGTAGAGATAGTAGCAGTGGCGGAGGAAAGCATTGGAGGATAGCGTGTATTCGAATTATCACTTATATTTTGATGGGAGCATACCTTAGGCATGGCGCCTATATTTTGTCGCGCCTATTTATTAAGGTGTTGGATATTTATTTATTATTTTGTATGCGCATGGGCACACGATTATGATATTTGTATTTGGACATTGTATTGGATATGTCTGACTCTTTGGGCGCCCGCCCATTAGCTTTATTTCTATTTTGTGCTAAAGCAAACTCAAAAGCCAAAAGCGTACTATTTTGTAATTTGGGCTATTATTTGAGCTTGAAGATGATTAATACAAAAAAATACATGCTTTGTGGAGTGCTCACACAAGGCATAGGGGCAGATTGCACCCAATTGGTCTCTTGTTCATGTCGTGCATGTTTTCTACCTTGAGTTTTGTGCAAAAAGTAGAGTTCTTTGTTCTTGGGGACCTTCCGGCACTCACTATGCGAGCATAAATCATCCGATCTGTGCACCACATAGACCTTGATTGGGGTTTAGGGTTCTGCTATGAGCTGTTGTGGTCCTGATTTCTGATATTCTTCACATCTTTGAGACCAATATTTGACATATTGGTGTAGACTGGGCCAAGTAAAGCCGGCTTGTAGAACCTTTCTACTTGTGATGTCGTATGCAAAGTGGCCTCCACACACATCATCATGGCAAGCTTTTAATATTTCTTCATTTTCCACTTTGAAGACACCTTCCTAAGCACAGCATCCTTATCAAGACAATACAAACTATCATTTGCCATGCGATATCTTGTAGCCTTCCGAGCTAGCCACAGACTTTCTCCCTTAGTCAGGTGTTTGGGAGCTTCTCCTTGCTCTAAGAGGTGTAGAATATCTTCTAAGTCTTCCTTGCCTTGCTGAAGTGGGGGTTTGATAGCCACTGCTCCCACCATTGACTCATTCAGCTTTGATGATGCTAGATGGTTGGCATCCTTGTTCTGGTCTCTTGGCACATGATGTACTTGTGCCTCCCTAAATCTTTTGATAAGAGATTTGGTCTCTCTCATTTTACTAGAGAGGTTTGTATTTTTGCATGCCCATGTACCTTGCATCTCCCTTACCAATAGTGTGGAGTCTCCAAAAGCATTCAACCTCTCAATTGAATTACTAAGACATCAGCAAAGACCATGAATTAAAGCTTGATATTGTGCCTCATTGTTAGAATAGACACCTTCCAAGATGATTCCTTCACCATAGATTTTCTCTCCTAAAGGAGAGAAAACAACAATTCTTGCGACTACCTTATCCCTAGTTCTCTTGTATGCACCATCAAAGTAGAGGCTATAAGCATCTACAATAGTCTTTATGGATGGGGGTGGTGGAAGGTCCTTTCTTTTCACCCTAAGATTTTTCTCATAGCACATGTTTGTCAAAATATTAGGCAAGCATGCTCGAGTTGTTTTTTCAACCTACACTGTATAATCAAACTCATGAAGTCAGACCACCCACTTTGCTATTTTGTTAGAGAGTTCCATATGTTGTAGTGCATAGGGAAACATATCCTCCACAGTAATGATCACAAAACTCTTTGGAAGCAAATATGATCGAAATTTGGTTACTGCAAACATGAGGGCCAACACTAGTTGTTCCATGGATGTGTAAGCCTTCTCTGAGGCTTTCATGAGGCAGCTGGCAAAATACACAAGTCTCATGAAGGATGTTTTTGGATCTTTTTGTAGGAGAGCAGTACCAATGGCCTCTTCTCCCACGCTAGGGTTTACAAAGAATGTTTCTTCCCAACAAGGTTAGAGGATTATACGAAGTGACCCCAACATTTTCTTTATCTCCTTAAAATGTCCTTCACTTTGTTCACTTCATACAAGTGTTTCTTGGTGCGTCAGTTGCTGCAGGGGATATATGGCCTGAGAGAGTAAGTGTATTAATCTACCCAAATATCTTAGCTTTTGTAAGAAGGAGACTAATTGTTTGATGGAGGTTGGGGAAGGTAGATCTAGCAATGTTTCTACCTTTTTTGGATCTACCTCAATTCCTTCAATTGACACTACATGCCCTAGTAGTGTAACCTTGCTTTCCCCAATGTGACATTTATCCTTATTTAGTTGTCCACCCAACCTAGCTAAGCGAGTAAATCCTTCATCAATCTTGCGTAGATGTATGTTCCTTGAGCTGTAAATACAAAAGTCATCTATGAAAACCCTTATGGACTTACCAAAATAAGGTTGGAAGACCATATTCATGAATCGTTGAAAGGTTGCTAGGATATTTGTGAGACCAAAGGGCATGATCCAAAAGGCAAAACAGCCCCATGGTGTGATGAAAGTGGTCTTCTTTTGATCCTCCTCTACAATGCGAATCTGGAAGTAGCCAAGGTAGCCATCACACACTATATACCACTCATGTCCCGCTACTTCATTCAAGATTTCATCCTGAAATGGGAGAGGGACGTGGTCCCTCTTTGTTGCAGCATTTAGTGGCTTGTAATCTATGCATACTCGCCACTTACCTGTAACGTGTTTGCCTATTCACTTGCAGGACACGTCTTAGTAGCCCATCGGAAAGAGGGTCTAAAAGTCTCCCCGCAACACTCCCATGGAATGTTACAGGGTTTGCGATTTAGGTCTTTCTGAGTCTACCACGTAGCGGAAGTATTCCGGCCGTTCCCACTTAGGACCGACATGAATCAGGGTTTCCTCTTGTGGTCAAATTCCTAGAGAGTAACTAGCGTCAAACCCCATGCGAACTACTTTACACAGAAACATCAGGGTCGAAGCGGATTCATGCTGCACTTGGTTCAAGGAGAATGGGAAATGAGAGGGATGCAAAGCTCTACTTCTCTGCCCATAAGGCATAGACCCATTTTCTTCCCCTAAAACAACATAAATTGGGTTCTTGTAACCTAGATTCTAGGTCAACGTTCCTTGCTGTTCGTTTCCTTCGAGTGAAGTTCCCTGCTGTCCATTTTGTTTGAGAAAAGTTCCTAGCCAACCGGGACCACCCATCCATAGGACGGACCCATGGCCACATCCACCGCACTTTCCTTAGGGTTGCTTTAGTTGTCTAATTACCTACCACATTTAGTTGGACATGCATCGAGCAGCTTCCTTAATTAGCCAGTTAGACACCGATTCCTTCACATAATCTTAGCACTTGACATAGAAAAACAATGTCAAACAAGTTCCTTTTCAACAGGTTGTCTTATTTATCTTTGGAATACATCCATATAATCCAGCCCGTAGGCTAATCCATAGTCCGCCCGAAGGCAATCCATAATCCGCCCGAAGGCTATCCATAATCCCCCCGAAAGATATCCAGCAATCCACAGGGATTACTAATCCAAGATTTTGCTCGTAGACTAGTATGCGGGCCTCGAGATCCAATCCCGAGTCGCGTTGGCCTCTTGTGCAGGGTGCGGAAGGCAAGGGATTTATGGCCAGAGCCCCCCCTGGCACCCAAGTGTCCGCCAGCTCCAAGTAGCGCTCAATGGAGAGACCTCTCACAGCGGGTTTGGTCCACGATCCCAGCGCGGCTAACAACCCCCTTGATTAGGGTCAGACAGACAGTCGGGGGTAACTGATGCTGCCTCTCCCTTCAGGCCTTCAACCTGAAGCATTAATTAACTTTTCATCTTTTAGTTCCTTGAGGAAACAAAACAGTGCTCCTAAATAGTTACAAGCACAATCAATCCAATGGTTGTTTATTTGGCCAACTACTAAGGAGTGAATCCTTCTCTCCGAATGCATCCAACATTTGATCCGGGATCAATTGTGACTTGGCAAGATCCCCAAGGGTCTATTTGTTCACCCTTTTTTCCTTGGGTTAGGGCCATACCTTGTTAACCCAACTTAACCAACACCTTAGGTTTCATAAATTAACAGTAAATCTTGGCAACCATGTCGCTCTGACTTATTTGATCCTTTGCTTCCAAGCAAATACCTAACTTCCCTTAATTTGGCAAATCAGCCCAAGAAAGGTGATGTAACAGGATGTCGACTCATCCTCTTGCAAGTAAGACTTGCACTAGCACCTGCCAACCTCATTCCAAGGAATGGAACATCTCTCTTGTGATTAAACCACAAGGCCATGCGACGTTGTACTTGTTGCACAAGTGTCGCATCTATCTCATGGGATCATTTCACCCATTGAACGGTGTTTCCTGGTCAAGGACTTTTGTTTAGACAATATGCAGGGTTTAGGGTGTCTTCTTACCCGAATGCTTAACTAAGTTGGATGCCAAGCTCAAGGTGTTCGCACATGTCTATGTCCTGGCAGACATGCGCGCATTCCCTAAAGAGAAACTCGGAGAATACTTGCCATTTGCCTTATCTTGGGAGGAGCAAGAACATCTTGACGAGCACTATAACAGGCTCCTGCATGAACGCATGCTACTCATCTCGGGCGAGGAAGCCGACGAACTACGCTTAATTGTCACATTCAATGATGCGCTCTACACCAAATCTCTTAGAGATAGAGCAACTAAAGTGACTGTCAGAGGGCCGAAGTCAGTTTGAATAGCGTTGGTGTGAAAATCGTGTTGCAACGGCCGAACTAGGAGCTCAGATCATGATAGTCTCTGAGGAGCGATTGGCCAAATGGCGGTCTCAAAGAGACCCCACCTATGTGGCACCAACCTCCCTTCGAGTGCCGACTGCCATTCGGGGTACAGACCTAGCTGAACCTAGCCAAGAGGACTCACTGTTTGATAAGGTCCTCACTGAGGAGGAGCTACATGTTGCCAGTAGACTCGGACAAGATTCCATGCTACTCGATATCGTAAAATATCTATCGATATTGAGTAAGCTGCCACGAGTACTGGATGCGTGTGTCACACTCTAGTACAATCCGGAGTTCTATAGCTGGTTTTTATCCTCATGAAGCGACATGGATCCATGAATATGTATATAAATAAATAATAACTTTTGTCACCCTGTATAGACACTATCAACACACACAAGCAATAATAGTGTCAAGCGCAGATAGAAGAGTTGGGGCCAACAGGCTAGGCTTGTCTGGTCCCCCTCTCACATGACCATTTCCACCTCCGGGCGAAGGGCACCCCGCATTGCCACAATGAAAAGCCCTGACCAACATCTCTGATGACGTAAGCAGGGTGCAGTTCCTTTCTATACACCTTTCCCTTTCCCGTCCATCCTTCTGAGGGTGAGCCCTACCCCAAATCCATGACCACCAACCGATGTAACTCGGCGTGAGCCAAGATCTGCTAATGGTGGGAGGCTAAGTCAACATCATCATGGGGGCCATCCCGCTACAACAAGCATAGGATGTCCCACTCCGCCTCTTCTAGTCATATGCGTTTGATAACCCACATTGTAATCCCTCCCAGGCGAACGATATTATTCTGTATCAAGGCCTAACCCTTGGGTTGCATCTTGCAAGCTCCCCATAGGGAAGACATGGAGAACCGTGGGCTGCTGGCTTGCAAAGACGCTCTCCGCAGACGACGAGAACATGCAGCACATGCCCCTCCGCCGATGTGCTATGTGCCCACTCTCAAAAGATATGCAAAGAAACAAGGTCCTAAGTGACACCGCCCCAGATGAAGGCCAAAGAATCCTCGGGCCAGGAAAGTCGAAGCTCAAAGAAGCATGCAAGATGTGGCAACACCAGTTGCACAAACCCCCAACGTACGCTCAAGCACCTGATGCTCAAGGGCAGCCCAGGACAGGGAAGAATTAAATGAATTATTTAAAGTCATTTTGGAAATGGTGGCGGCCCGGGACTATACCATTCATGTCTCGGCCGACATGTCTGCCCTGCCCAACCTCACGGGAGCCCTGCACCAGCAGAGGCCCAGTCGCCCAACCACCAGGACTCACCCCGCCCAGTGCAAACTGACTAAGCCCCTATGATGTACAAGTAGCTTGACAAGTCATCATGCCATAACTTTTTGTCTTTTGATGAGTAAAGGGGCAAGCTCCAAACTTGTACACACTTCCTTGACCTAACGTTAATATATGCGACCTTACCAAGCAATGGAATAGGGATCGCAATAGACATCATGGAATTCTGAAAAGGTATGTCTTAATATGATTGCATTTGTTCGATGTACTTAACGCAACCAAGCATATACTCTCACGAAGTGACAAGTGGATGCAGGATGACATAGGCCATCGCAAGACAACCAACCGCACAAAGAATCGCAACAAAGCCACGCTGCTGAATGTGAAAAATCATCCTTGCGAGTGCCCACATCGCACAAACCAAAGCATTGTCTACACTCTCTTCTTGGGCCAAGCTCTTAATGAACTCATGACGGGTGTCATCGCAATCGCACCAATATCACAACAACAGCTCCCCTAACAACGAGGCTAGGGAAAAATCATTACGGTCATATCCATTTCCTGAGCCTCCGAGGCTTGACATGTCCCGACCCATTGAAAGGCTCATAGCCTCCACATATTGCAAAGGTTGTACTGTGGCAAAAAAAAAACAAAAAGAAAAGAAAAGCGAAGAAAACAAAAGAATGAAAAAAAAAGCACCGCACCTAGAGGCCCTCAAATTAGGTGCATCCAGTCCCCTTGGTCAGCTGGCTCCGCCCCTAGTCCCCTAGTCCCCTAGCACTCCTCACAATCGTTCAGGACACCTCAAGGGTAGGACATACCTAGGGAGCCTCTCTCGCCTATGGTTAGATCTGTCACCCTGACCCACTCACGCAATCCCCCCTTGCACTCTGCCTTAATACCATTGCAATCAATTGTGGTAAGCCTTACACGAATGGCCATGAAAAGTCCACTGTCCTCATCACACAGGCCCAATGTCCACAAGCTACTAATAGTGCAATACCCCTGTGTTCTATTATGTTAGGTTGTGCAATCACGATGTACAGGATGTCGCATACATCTCCACGTGTACTTCTTCCCATCCCAAGGATGACTTTGCTTAATCCACATGTCATTAGGCAAAACCAACCCGCGGTCTTCTACCTACGTAATATTTAAGTATGCACGGGCACTCACATAATACCTGCACTAAAGTATACACACAGTTTCGGTCCTCAAGTGCAGGACAATACTCCAAGCTTGCTTCGAGTTCGACCTATCTCCCAAACTAATCAAAATCTGTCTTGTGCACGATAAGAAGACTAGCACCACCCCTTAGGGAGAGACCACATGAGAGGTTTTCCAATTGCAGGTATGAAAGACTCCAACGAACGCGCCGTCAGCTCTACATCAACACTCCACTCTGACCTCTTGTCCTTTACTTCATCATACAAACCACTAGAGAATCATCACAAGAAAAATCCACCACGAGCATCCCACGAATACCAACCCCTGTGCCAGCTATGAGTGGCCATTCCCAACAAAGAATAGACCTATCGCCATCATATCACCAGCCAATCGGAACAGCACAGTGCTACCAATGACCTTCATCCGCACCAATATCAAAACTCCCCCAGGGTAAACCACAACAGTCCCTTCCACCCACGTCTTCGGTGCAAGCTCTGCATGCTACCTTCGACTAAGAGTGCCATGGGATTGGCACTCATCTAAGAGGGGGGTAATGTTAACCCCAACATGAAGAAACCAAAAGGAAATAAAAAAGACGCAAGGCAAACACTACAACAAAAAGGCCTCTTAGACGCACTTTTAGACACGATTTTTGAATATAGAGAAAATCTTACGGATGCGTCTACCCGCCCGTCTATTTGCGTGTCTGCAAACTCACGTCTATAATTGCATGTATTAAGGAATTTACATGCAAAAATAGATGTACAATAGACGCGCATATACACGCGTGAATACAAGCACATAAAAAAACCAAAATTGTTATTTATTTAATTTATTTTGTGCATCTACCGACGCGTCTACCTGGCAAATTAGGTGGGCATATAGACACGCTCGTAGATGCACTTTTACAAGCACCCATAGATGCGAACAGAAAACACAAAATCTCCTTTTTATATATATATATATATATATATATATTTAATTTGAATTATGTAGCGCGTGTATGAGTGCATATACTCTGCATTTTAGACGCGCTTATAAACATGCGTTTTCTACAATTTAGACCGCGGATATTAGATTGTGTATTTGGGAAAAAGACAATGGATCTAAAAGCACGAGAATTGAAAATAAAAGTCCATGTATTCATTATAGATCAAAAGCATTTATATGGGGAGTTTAAGTGCTTGCGACCTAAAGCATGGCCGCAAGCAGTAGGCTCAAAGATGGATAATACATATACAAGAAAACAAGGCCATAGAGGAGGTATGGTGCTCCTCTACGAATCTGAAGAAGAAACATCTTCACTAGCACCACCATGGCTACTAGCGTCGCTATCCCCCTCCTCACTATGCTCCACATTTGGGTTCGCCTACACACACAAAAGATCAAGGTTGCTTACATACACATGGTGGAGAAAAAGTTATAATTAGCTATATTTTTAATAGGAAAGTAAGAAAAACATACCTCCTCTGGCTGTTGAATCCTCATAGCCCGGTTGTATTGGTCCTCAGTGATGAGACCCTCCTCATAGAAGTGAAGGCATGTGGCTGTGCAGTTATGGCCTCGATGGTAACCTACCTCTCTAGGAGTAGATATCCTACCAATGATAGTAGTCTACAAAACAATTATGATATATACAAACAATTATGAGACACAATGTATTAGAATAGATTATATAAAGAATTGAAAGAAATATAAATTTTAAAAAACTAAAAATCAAAATATGCTTACAAAATCTGCCTCCCACGGCTCTTTGCCGCCCGATCCGTAATGCGACGATCCCATGGTTTCCATTTGGATGCGTTGCGCCTCTGCATGCTGGCGACTCTTCACTTTCTCTGTTACTTTCTTCTTGGCTTTCTTCCACTCTATGCGGTGGCACATAGGTGGTTGGGAATAGGCTCCACGCCCCTCCTTCAGTCTCCGCAGTGAGTCCCTAGCACGTGTCATGAGGTGGGATCTTTTGTTGTGAAGAAAATCCCTCACTTTTGTGCGTCCCCAATCATCCGAGAATCGCTGACCCTCAGGATTTGGGTACCTCCTATGGACTTCCCTCAACACCTCCTGCCACAAGCCGCTTTTCTCATTTTTGAAGTAGACGAAACAATATTTATACGTCGCATGCACGACGCTCCTCATGTACGCCATTACATCCCTTCCTTCATCATCATGGAAGATGCCACCAGTATTTGTAACTCTATAGTATTGGTGTACAGGCTCCTCTACGTGATCTACTGGTGAGGGTGATCGCTCGCCACCTCCTAGGCAACCCCCACACAAGCCTCATCCTCCCCTCGACTCTCCCTCCTCCCTCTTTGTCGACTATCCTCTGCCTCGTTGGATGCATGTGCTTCTGTAGATGCACGTGCGTCCGGCTGACGCTTGTGCTTCAGTCGATACATGTACAGGTGCTGCACGTGGAGTACTTGCAATTGGAGTTTGGGAAGTAGTTCCAGGCAAAGACGTCAGAGGCATTCCAGACATGACGCTGAACACCTCGTCTGCTGTGGGAGAGTGGCCAAGGTGTCTGGTCATCTCTCCCATGAAGTCTTCCCTACTAGGAAAACCTCCAAAAAATGCATTGACTCCCCTGCCGAACAAGCCCAATGTATCATTCATGCGATCCAAATCCAGGTCATTGCTAGATGAACCAGGATGCGACATCTGCAAAGGAAACATAAGAAAAAAAATTTGTTTGCATACAAAAAATCATATATTACCTTCATGCACACATAAACATTTTCAAAGAGCCATAATCCTTGATCAAATCCAACATTAATGATGAAAAATCATTCAGTGAGCCTAGAATCATTATGTAAGAGAAGGATTTTGATGCTCACACATTTTCATTTTCTTCAAGTGTATTTTGCAAGCACTTACTAAGGTCCATTTAAGTGAAACAAAGGTGTGAAAATCCCATAGAAAAAATACATGGATGCTCATGGCACTTGAAAGTGCTAATAATCTAGCTTTCTTTAGACATAAAACTTAAGTGCTAATGCTTCTCATAAATAAGAAATCCCCCCAAGTCCCACTCTCAAATATGGGCTTAAGATTTAGCCACTTGGTCAAATCTTTACTCCTTATTTGAAAGTGGAGCTTGGAAGATTCCCAAAATCTCTAATATGGTATCGAAAGTATAATGCTACCTAATTCACTACGTTGGAAGGCTAAAGCTTCTAAAAATTTGATCATGAATCAAGAAAATTTATAAACACAAACATGGGATTGGTCACATTCATCATTGCAAAAATATATTGTTGATTAAAAAACTAGATCTACACCCCATGCCCATTGTGTTTTTGTTTTTAGTTTGCTTTAGTTATCAATATAAAGAAACATAATAAGCACAATAACGTTTAGGCAATGAAATTTGTTTTTTATTAGAGCTGGCTAGCGCGTGTATGACCACGTCTAAAATGTAGGATAGAGGCGCTCTCAGACGCGTCCCTAAAGTCAACCCTCTATTCAGAGCGCGTGTATATCCGCCTCTCAGATGCAGTATAGACACGCTATCAGATGCGATTTCTAGGTCAATGCTTTTGGCGCACGCGTGTATCCTTGCATGTCAACTGCAGAATACACGCGCCTGGAGACACGACCCTAAAGTCAAAGCTTCTGGGCTGGGCGCATGTATTCGCGCGTCCCACATGTAGGATACATGCACTTGGAGATGTAACACTGAAGCCAAAGCCTCTTCTATGCAGAGCGCGTGTATTCACCCATCTCTGACGCAGAATACACGCACTCTGAGACACGGCCTCAGATGCAATGAGAGAAAACATAGCTTCGCGTCTATCGCTGCGTCTGCACTGAAATATAGATGCACTGGCAAACGCGCTCAGTCGGCTGATTTCGGGCCGACGATCACCATTCATGATTTATTTGTGCTATACAAAATGCAATCATAAATCCTAATACACAGACAGAGAGAGAAAGAGAGAAAGAGAGAGAGAGAGAGAGAGAAATAGGACTCACCTTGGGTGTTTGGTATGGCGGGTGGTGATGCTTCTTCCTTCTCCTTCTTCCTCTCCTTGGTGAGTTACTCTCCCTTAATGCTTGCTTGCTACTTGTTGTCTCTTCCCTTTGCTTCTTCTTCCTCTTGTTCTCCTCTCTCTTGTTCTCTCTTTCTTCCTCTCCTTGGCTTTCCTTTTTCCCCTATTGTGTGTTTGAAATGAAAGAAGAGGTGAGTCATGAGGAGGTGAGGCATGAAGAGATTTCATGTCGGCTAAACTCAAGCTTCAGAACTGCAAAAAACGCAGGAAAGGAAAGGCACAGTTTGAAAAGAAATGATTTAAGTATCTTTTGAATTTTGACGTGTGCGTCTATTTTGGCGTGTATATGCGCATCTAAGTTTATGTAAACGCGCGTATAGATGCGCAAATAGACGCAAATTTAGATGCGTACGTAAACGCAGATATAGATGCACATTTAGGTTTTATCATAATTTTTTGTTTTTAAGATAAGTTTTGATAGTGAATTCTTATCATAAGTTTTAATGTATTTATGATGAGTTTTGTGTATTTAAAATTGAGATCTTAGAATAATTAATACGCCAGCTTGAACTTTTTATATAAACATATGAATGACAAATATTTTGATGTTGTCATGAATTAGGTTTAATCATGTCGTCGTTATCACCTAGTGCAGTGCATGCTGATGAGTCAAACGAGCACATCCTCAAGTGAGAATGAAACATTACGTCTTCATAATCGAGATGCATGGCTACGACGAAAAATTAAATGCATGTGTGATCGTTATCAAGGGTGTATTTTTTGAGCACGTCGAGTTGCAATGTCACACCTCAACATGTATGGAGAATGGGACCGAGAAAAATCACCGGTATTCATTTTTTTTTTTAACACTAAGATTGCTAGTCTATATTACTCAATATATATCAACGTACATGAAACTCCCTTTTGTGGTTGAGCAGGATGCAGTGCCACATCCTTAGATGCTCCCTCTTGGGCATCGAGAGGCCACAAAATGTCGACGCGAGGAGGCAGAGTCTTCAAGAAGAGTGGAGACTGACGAACAAGATAGTAGCCCTCAAGAAATGCCCCATCAAGTTGTAGTAGATGAGATTTTAGACAACATGGTACACCATCTATTTTCGCAACCGGTTCAGGGAGAAGGTCACTCTATGAAGCCAGATGATCCACTATACGTAGCGTCATCTACTCCATTGTATGAAGGTTGTACGCACTTCGTTCTTCGTGCATCCCTTGAGATACTTAACTTACAAACAATTTATGGATGGAGTCAGTTTGAATGCGTTATTGAAGTAGGTATCAATTCAGTTTGGCTTATGAATCATAATATTAATTGTTCTATTTTGAAATCAGACGGAAATATATGTTGGTGGTTTTTTAACTCACTTTTAAAAATATATATAGGTTATTATCACAAATGCTTCCAAAAAGAAACAAATTGCCAACTAAGAGAGAGCAAGCAAGACATTACTTGACATCTCTGGGAGGCCTCGATTATGTCAAGATCCATGCATGTGTCAATGATTGTGTCTTATTCTGTGGGATTCATGAGTTCGTACGAGAGTGTCCTGTTTGTGGCGAATCAAGATACGAAGTGGAGATGAAGTCAATGGATGTGTCTCGTAAGGTTTTGTGACATTTTTCGATTGTTCCACGTATAAAACTTATGTTCAAGTGTAAGTCTATTGGAAATCTCATGTCATGGCATGCTAGTCATCGTTCAAGTGATGGAAATGGAGGATCCCTGTAGACACACCCGTATGGCAACATATAGATAATTTGTGGCCTGTTTTCAAAGAAGAGCCAAGAAATTTGAGATTTGATTTAGGTATGGATGGAATCAATCCATTTGGTATCAAAAGCACATCATATAGTATATGGCCAGTGGTATTGGTGAACTATAATATTCCTCCATCCATGGCAATTAAAAAGGGACATGTAATGTTGATCCTTCTGATTCGTGGAAAGCACAAGGTAAAAAACATGGACATGTACTTAGATCCTTTGATTAAAGAGTTAGAAATGTTATGGGAAGGTATTGAGGTGCAAGATACAAGCGCATTTGCATCCTCTAGAGATTTCACTTTGAAGGCCATGTTGTTGTGGACTATGCATGACTTTCCAGGATACGGAGAGTGTTCAGGTACATGTATATAACTCTATATTTGAAATTCAAGACTTGAATCAATTGCATTTTATTAATTCACTTGTTTGTTCACGTTTAACCACATCAGGATATCATGCATGTCCTATTTGCGGTCCCTCTCTAGTTTCCTCTAGGTCGGCACATTTAAAGAAGGTTATCTTTGACAATCATCATCGATTTCTTCCTATTGACCATCCCAAATATGTTCTCCCTACTAATGGAATGACTCCATAATCTCTAACCATTCGAGATTGGAAGGAGAGATGGATTAATGCCGACAGCCACCCTTCACTCGGCATGAGTTGGTAAGAAGTGCATTTCTCTCGATTGACTTTAAAGTATTTAGCATGATGAATTGTTTACATAATATATTGTTTGTTTGTTAGGTTCTCTATGTTTTTTTGTCTTCCGTACTGGACTGAACTCAAGATGTTGGACCCCATGCACATATTAAAAAATGTTGTACCTACATTATGGGATCACTTGATAGGAGCTCATGATTCAGTCAATGTAAGGGAGGATTTACGTAACATTGGTCGCATGAGACGAGCCTGGCCACACATTGGAACTAGAGGAAAGATTAAGCTACCCCATGCACCATGGATGTTGTCAAAGAACAAGGAAGAAATAGTGAAGGAACAAATATGTAGCTTTCGAACACCCACAGGATGTATGAGATGTCTCAAGGGAGCCTTCATAAAGAAAAAGAAAAGAGATGTGGAGCAACTATCTGGTTTGAAGTCCCACGATTGGCACAAAATGATTCAAGTAAGGGTATCTCTAACCATGAATATAGTAATTAGTGGAGTAAATATGTGTAAACTTTGGGGTATGATGACTTTTTCCTCAACTAATCATTTGATCTATGAATATTGTTTACATTCAGTTCATACTTCCTACTAGCACATCCCATTGTGTATCCAAAGATGTATGTGATATCATTTACAAGATGGGAGAGCTTGTGAGGTGTGTATACATTATATATTTTTATTATATATCTTTGAATTTCTACACAAAAATAAACAATTCTCAAATACATCCTGACAGATACGTGAGCTCGAAGGAAATTGATCCAAACACATTGTAAGATGCTCGAGTATTGTCTGTTGAGGTGGTTTGTTTGGTGGAGGAAATTTTTCCTCGATCCATTTTGACTACTCATTTACATTTACTCATACATTTGATTGATGAGATCGCACTTTGTGGGGCAGTTCATGCAAGGTGGATGTTTTTTCTTGAGCGCTTTATGAAAACCTTGAAAGATTTTGTGAGGCAAAAAGCACGGCCTGAGGGAAGCATGGCTAAGGGTTGGTTAGTGCAATCATCCCTTGTTTATATCTTTGAATATCTTGCTGAAGTGGACCCCTCTCAACCACGACTATGGAAAGATGATGAAGACTTGAGGATGACCTCTATAATACCTCAAGGAAAAGGAATGAGTAAAGTGCTAATAAAAGAAGAACTTCGTAAGTTAAATAGTTTTTGTGTGCTCAATAGTGATGTAATGAGCAAATGGGTGACACTATATAATGAAGTAAGGGCAAGAAAAAAAAGCGAAAGACAAGCATTTTGCACCAGATATGGACGTAATGTCTCATTTCCAGATCATCTAAATGCGCTCCCACGTCATATTGATATAGATTGGTTACATGAGGAAATGGAGAGAATGGAAAAAGAGGAGGAAATTAATATATCTCAAGAAGAGTGGGAATACGCACGAGGTTGCTTATCAAAGGTGAGACATACTATCAATTAATTTATTTCTATAAGTTATATTTTATATAAATAATTGACATGGTTGATCTTAATCTTTTACTAATAGTGCACATTATTCAATGCTATTTGGTGTGAGGATAAACATCTTCGAACTCAATGTATACATGAAAAGAGAAATATCCAAGATTATGGTGTCCTTGCTCACTTCGAGGATGCCATGTAACGTGTCCCCTAGTATCATCCAGGACACGTCTTAGTAGTCCATCGGAAAGGATGTCTAGAAAGCTCTGCTCGACACTCCCGTGGAATGTTACGGGTTTCGCGATCTAGGTCTTTCCGCGTCTGCCACGTAGCAGAAGTATCCTGGCCGTTCCCACTTAGGATCGACCAGAATTAGGGTTTTTCCTGATGGGTCATCAGCTAACAGCAACTAGCGTCAGACCCGAGCGAACTACTTTACGCAGAAACTCCGGGTCCGAAGTGGATTCACGCTGCACTTGGTTCAAGGAGAATGGGACATGAGAGGAATGCAAAGCTCAACCTCTCTACCATAAGGCATTAGCCCATTCCATTCCCCTAAAACAGCGTAAATCGGGTAAGACATAACTTTAGGTCATCGTTCTCGTTATTGATTTTGATGATGATGATCATTCCGCTATTCTTCGAGATTTTTGAGAAAAGTTCCCGGCTAAACACTGGGAACTTTTCTCAAAAATCTCAAAGAACAACGGAATGATCATCATCATCAATTGGGTAAGACGTAACTTTAGGTCATTGTTCTCATTATTCATTTTGATGATGATGATCATTCTGCTATTCTTCGAGATTTTTGAGAAAAGTTCTCGATTACACCGAGAACTTTAGGTCATCTTTCTCGTTATTCATTTTGATGATGATGATCATTCCGCTGTTCTTCGAGATTTTTGAGAAAAGTTCTCGGTGATTTTTGCGCTGTTTTAGGGGAATGGAATGGGACTATGCCATATGGCAGAGAGGTTGAGCTTTGCATTCCTCTCATGTCCCATTCTCCTTGAACCAAGTGCATCGTGAATCCGCTTCGGACCTGGCGTTTCTGCGTAAAGTAGTTCGCTCGGGTTTGACGCTAGTTGCTGTTAGCTGATGACCCATCAGGAAAAACCCTAATTCCGGTCGATCCTAAGTGGGAACGGCCAGGATACTTCCGCTACGTGGCAGACGCGGAAAGACCTAGATCACGAAACCCATAACATTTCACGGGAGTGCCGGGCGGAGCTTTCTAGACATCCTTTCCGATGGACTGCTAAGACGTGTCCTGGATGATACTAGGGGGACACGTTATAGTTGGTATCAGAGCCGAACAACAACGGAATTGTTTTTATGAGATCTCAATAAAATGAAATAAAGAAATTGTTGTTGTCCAAACATTTCCTCATCTTCAATGCTGTCTTGCAGAACTATGAAGCGTGGAACAAGTTTTTGGTGTTTTGGGTCATGTTTATGACTACAATGCATTCTCCACTTTATAGACAAAGAATTGGGATGATGAACATCCTGGAGCAGATTTATAATCCATCATCTTTAAACATAGAACGAAGATGGATGGGGTCTTCAGGAATCTACTACATAGCCGCCCACCGGTTTGCTTATCTACAGACCAACCTAAAGAGGATCAAGTGGTTGGAAGACTTGAAAGTCGTGAAGCTGTTCATTTTTGTGGAAGCTCACGTAAATTCGACTTTACATATTCAAGGTCGGAGGGTTGAAATGAACTCATATATATATGAGGAAGTAACCCGTGTAATCCCAGCCGACAGGACTAAAGTATTGGGCCGCCATGAGAAGTATGGATTCCAACGAAAAGGGTATACTGAACTTCCAATGAATTATCGATTCCTAAAGATCCATGACCCAAAACCCTACTATTACACAGTTCCTGTAGACAAATGAAATACAACGTTGTTCTCCCCAAACTGAATGTAATGATTGGATTATCATCACACGAGACGTTGTATAAGGTTACGCCCATGTAAATATAAATAAAGATTTCTTTTATCAATATCTGGCTATGCATTAGAGTTGTTAAAAAGTTAATTAGCTTCATTATTTACGAGATAGCTGAACTAAAGATAAGCTAACGTCAGTTATCATATAATAATGTTAAGAAAACTTTTATCCAGGCACAACCCCAGGTACAGGTTCCAAATTTGCCCCCTACATCAAGTACTGCTGTGACCCAGGAGAAGAACTTCTTCCTCAAGTACATAAAGCCACCTGAGTTTGACGGGAGAGGCAGATTCGTCTAGTCTGATGCTGAAATTTGGATTGAATCTATGGAGGATTACTTTGAAGCAGCTGGTACTGCACCTACCAATCAGGCCATGCTCGCCAAGTTAAAACTCACTGGCAAAGCCAGACTTTGGTGGAAACAATGGTGCAGGGATCAAGGGACCTAGGAGAAGTTAAAGAAATCCGTGCAGGGGAGATATTTGCCACCTGCATATCGTACACAGAAAATGAATGATTTCTACGAGCTAAAACAGCTAGGACTCACTCTTGACGTATACTACTCTAAATTCGTCTCACTTTTAAAGTATGCACCACAGATGGACATGACGCAGCAGGTGCCCATATTTTGCGTGGGCTTAAATCCACCCGTAAATACCCGTCTCGAATCTATGCATCCATCAGATCTTCAGGATGCACTCATTCGAGCAGCACCTATAATTCAGGAGGTGCAAGCTAGACCAAGGGGTAACAAGACTTGGTCCTTTAGTGATCCGAACAGAGGAGCATTTAGACCTCAAGTGAAGAGAGTTCAATGTCACAATTAGGGACAAAGGAAGAAAGTAAGGACAAATAACGTCAACAACTTTGTTCCTACTCAAAGTAATGGCCGAAACCTCCAATGTTTCCACTGCAATGAACTCGGTCACTTGAAGAGGCAATGTCCCAAGCTCAGCGGGGGACATCGTCAAATGCCTTTCCAAGGTGCACGCCGCGGTCAAGGAGCCGCCACCCGTGGAAGAGGAAGAACTGCCTGCATTGCCAATAGGCAAAGATGCGAAGAAGAAGATGAGGAAGATCCGACTATGGAAGTTGAATTCGAAAGAGCGACAGTCCATGCCGCTTTACACAAGAAAGGGCCGAATTGCCAGTTCTCGGTGATTCAGACACTGTCAAACTATCAAGGTAAAGGTTTCAAAACCTTGATTGATTGTGGCAGTACACATTCCTTTATCTCACCAGCATGTGCAAAAAGATTAGGAATAGCCATAGTAGAAGCACCTACCCTACTTGTGGAATTGGCAAACGGTCGCGAGGTAACTTGTACCAGGCAAACTGCTAAGGTGGAATTCTTTCTGGGAGGAAAGAAAACCTCAGTCAAGTTCAGAGTCATGAATTTAGGTATCCATGAGTGTCTACTCGGGATGGATTGGCTTAAGCCTAATGACACCCACATTCATTGTGGAAAGGGTCAAGTTTCCTTTCGAAACTCTGAAAGGGAATTTGTCACAACTCAAGTGAGGCAGGAGTGCCAAGAATCCAATTGGCCAAAGTATCTCGGATCATAAAAGGAGTCAGAAAAGGATTACCCATTTACCTGATCAAACTCAACAAGTTAGATCAAAAGCAAGAGTCTCATGAGGAACCTTCTTGGCTAAAGGAATACGCTGACGTATTCCCTGAGGAATTGATTGAACTTCCGCCTCCAAGAGAAGTAGATCATGAGATTAGGCTAGTGCCTGGAGCTGCACCAATTGCAAAGAGACCTTATAGAATGTCCATACCAGAAGCAATTGAGTTGAAGGAACAGGTCAAGTTGGATCAGGGTTACATCAGGCCTAGCAACTCACCGTGGGGAGCTCCAGTACTATTCCAGAAAAAGAAAGATGCGACACTTCGACTATGTATTGATTACTGAGGGTTGAATCAATCAACAGTCAAGAACAAGTATCCTACTCCTAGAATTGATGAGCTTCTCGATCGTCTTCAAGGTGCAAAGATCTTCTCCAAGATTGATCTCAGGTCAGGTTATTATCAGATAAGGATCAAGGAAGAAGATATTCCAAAGACGGCCTTTAATACAAGATATGGGCACTTCGAGTTCCTGGTTATATCATTCGGGCTTACCAATGCACCTGCCACCTTCAATAGATTAATGTAGGATATTTTTAGACCATATCTTGATGATTTCGTGCTTGTCTTCTTCGATGACACTTTAGTCTATTCGAAACAAGAAGAATATCATGAACCTCATTGTCCTTGAGACAATGAGGTCTCATAAGCTATATGCAAAAATGAAGAAGTGTGCATTCTTCAAGTGTCAGATTGAATATCTGGGATTCATAGTATCATCAGAGGGAATATCAGTAGACCCAGCCAAAGTCAGAGATGTGCTTGAATGGCCAATACCAGTATCCGTCAAAGAAATACGTAGCTTTCTTGGATTGACAGGATGGTGTAGGGTCTTTATCAAAAACTATGCTTTGATTGCAGCACCCCTTACAGATCTACTAAAGAAGCAGACTTCCATTACATGGTCAACCTCCGAACAAAATAGCTTCGACAAACTAAAGCAAAGTTTGGTATGAGCACCTATTCTAAAACTTCCTGACCTCAATATGGAGTTCGAGGTAGTAACTGATGCTAGCATTCTTGCCTTGGGATGTGTACTTATGCAGGAAGGTCATCCAATAGCATACTCTTCAAGGAAATTGAAGAGTCATGAAAAGAATTATGCCACGCATGATCTGGAATTACTAGCTGTCATCCATGCTCTAAAGCTTTGGAGATACTACCTATTGGGTAACAAGTTTACTCTAGTAACCGATCATAAGAGTCTCAAATGGATTTTTACCCAGAACAAGCTCAACATGAGGCAACGTCGGTGGATTGAAGTATTCGAGGAATATGATTTTGAAATCAAGTACCGACTAGGGAAAGAGAATATAGTTGCTGATGCACTCAGTCTCGCAAGGCATTCCTAAATTCCCTAATCTTGCAGAATCCATCAACGGCCAGATCTCTGGCTACAAAGGTGTCTATGCCAAACAACCCTATACTTGAACTAGCTAGAGAGGAAGCATGCCATGATTTGGCCTACCAAACAATGATAAAGGAAATATCTACCAAGGAGCAGAATCAGAAGTTGCAAGATAAGTATCGGGAATTTTCCATTGATAATGGACTTTTCTACTATAGAACAAGGCTGCGTATACCAGCAAGCCAGTCACTTAAGCAGAAGATATTATGGGAAGCTCATGATTCTCCTTTTTCAGGACATCCTGGCTATGCTAAGACTCTTAATACAGTTAGGAAGAGCTATCATTGGGAGAGGCTTAAAGGTGACGTTCTCAAGTATGTCACTGAGTTGTTGTCTTGCCAACGTATCAAAGCCGATCATGATGCCAGGGAGATTGCAACCGCTTGACATTCCCCAAATGAAATGGGAATTCATCAGTATGGATTTTGTTGTGGGCTTACCCCAAGTCCAAGGAGGATACAATTCCATTATGGTTGTGGTTGACATGCTTACCAAGGTTGCACACCTGATTCCAGTAAAGACAAACTATAAAGCCTCCGACATTGCAAGATTGTTTATCAAGGAGATATTCAAGCTACATGGGTTACCTAGAAGAATCATTAGCGATCGAGATTCTCTCTTCACATCACACTTCTGGAGAGCTATCTTTGAAGCTATTGGGACTAACTCTGTTTTAGCACCACCTACCATCCCCAAACATATGGCCAAACAGAGCGAGTAAATCAAGTCATCGAGGATATGCTTAGGGCATACTGCTGTTGAGAACCTAAGAGGTGGATTCAATACTTGCCTTTGGTTGAATTTGCCTACAATGCTTCTTACCAATAGAGCATTCAAATGACCCCTTTCCAGGCATTGTATGGTCATGATTATCGAAGTCCCCTAAACTTTTCTGATCCAACCCTAAGAGTTGAAGCTTCAAGACAAATGTTGGAGGACATGGATGATCAAATAAGGTCAATAAGATAAGACATACAAGCAGCCAAGGATAGACAAAAGGCATATGCAGATTTGAAACGTCAAGAAAGAGTCTTCAAAGAAGGAGACATGGTCTGCCCTAAAAAGAGTTTTCTATCCCTAGGAGAATGCAAGAAGCTAAGTCCAAGGTATTGTGGGCCATATAAAATCCTCAAATGCCTAGGACCCAATGCTTATAGATTGCAACTACCTGAGAACCTAAAGGTTCACAATGTATTCCATATCAGCCTATTAAAAAAATATATACCCAATCCTAATCATGTACTTGATGACCAACAAATTGTAATGCCTAGTCAAGGAGTCCTTGAACTAAGGCCAGAAAGGATCTTAGATGTTAGGGAAAGACAGTTAAGATCTAGAACCTTGAAAGAATGCCTTGTCCAGTGGAAAGATTATCCCGAAGAGGATGCCACTTGGATAGATGAAAGCTCTCTCAACCATCAATATCCCCAGTTTATCTCGAGATGAGGACATCTCGATTCCTCCAAGGGGGAGAGAATGTAATATTTCGCATTAATAAAAATGAATTAGTTAATGGAAATTTTTTCATTCCCCACTTATCCCTCCAGCCGACTGAGGAGCTGGAGGGGGAGGGGAATAGAAGGAGCTATAAGCTCCTTGGTGGAGCCTTATGGAGGGAGGGGGACCATGCGTGATGACACGCCGGGAGGAAAGATCCCCCTCCCCTCCATTATTTAAAGGAGGGCTGAGCCGTGTGAGATGGGAGCTACAGAGGGTGCAGGCTGAGGGGAAACTCTGCCACCATCGAGAGGGAAAGAGTGGAGATGTTGCCGCTGTGTGGTCATGAGGGAGGAGGAAGGTCGCCACTGCCAATCATCACGCCGACATCTGCCCTCCACCACATCGCCATCTACTGTCGTAGTCCGCCCCAGTCTGTTTAGCACGCCGCCGTTGATTCGTTATTTCCTTCCTCCCATGTGGCCCCCAGAAGCTTTAGAAGCTTCTTGGGGAAGCTTCTAAAGCCCTTAATAGCCCCCCCTTCCTGTGGCTCTTGAAACCCCCTTCCCCGTGTTTTAAAATTTCTCTTAACCCCCCTTCCTTTGTGCTCTTGAAACCCCCCTTCCTCGAAATTTTCCCTAAGGGTCCTTAGGCCCTTACCTATAGTCTTTAAAGCTATTCCCCCCCCCCCCCCCCCCCCATGTTTTAAACCCCTAGGCCCCTTTTTCCACCCCCTCAAAATCTTTTTCCCTATAGTTTTTTTTTGTTGTAAGTTCTCCCTTAAGGGGCCTTATTTCCCTCCCCCGTATCTCAAAATCCCCCCTAAGGGCTCCCCCCTTAGCCTTTCCTTTCCCCATGCAAAATACCCTTGGGGCTTTGTTTTTTGTTTTCCCCCACTCGTAAAAGGAAAGAGAGTGTTGAGGGTCTTTTTTTAACACCTCCCTTTCCCACTCAAAAACCCTCGTAAGGGATTCCACACTTGTATTTTATTCCTTGTTTGTGTGAGTTTTACAAGGCCATTAAGCCCTTCCTATGGCTTTAATGGGTCTTATCCGCAAAAGATTGTGAATCACCCCCTTCCGAATTCCCTACTTCAAGAAAGAAGCCTTCTAAAACTACTTTCGACGGATGGTGCAAGTTATTGCAAAAGGGAGCCATGGTGGAATTTCAAAAGGAATTGTAAAGCTAATTCCACGATGGAAAGACGACATCTACGATGCCGCCTAAGAAAGTCCAAGGTGTAGCTACGGGAGGGTCATCTCCCGGTATCCATGTGGATATCTCACCCCAAATCCAGGTTTTTTTCTCTTGGTTTTAATTCGGTTTTAAGTCGATCATGCAAAGGAAAAAAGTTAAGGATAGAATATATTTGTTCGAGTTATTTGTAACGAAGGAATTTAGCTTAGGAATGACGATGTATAGAATTTAGCTTTCTTCAAATTGCATCAAGTATTATAAAATTACAAGCAAGATTAACCATTTACTATAGTAATATATTCCTAAAGTGTATAGATTATATCTTGCACCATTAGTCTTATTCCTTTCGCAATGATTCATGGTAAATGGCTAAATTCAAGAAAGGTTTCTTTCGATGCTCAAATTACTAGGGAGTTATCTTTGCTAGTTGCACATCTTCGCAAGGAAATTGTCGTTATTTGGCATGAGTTCATCTTTAAAGAAAACAGAAGTTTAATGTTAGGAATTAACAAGTATAAAAATTAGATATACGAACTCATTTGGAAATAAAATGAAAAAGGGGATTGCTGGATGACACTCTATTAACATTTTTCCCTTGCTATTTGAGGACTTGGGACTAATAAAGTGTGTATACACCAATTTCACAGCTAGGCCTTTTTGCCCCAAGGAGTATTGTCGCTCTTTGTATCACCTTGGCATTATGCTATATGCCAAATTAAACTATATTGATTGGGAAAGTAAATTGTCACAAGGATAGTAAAACCGTGACAAGACGATTAATATTACCTTCCAAAAGTTAACTAAACCAATCTAAAAACATTCATACCCTAAACACTTGACTACTTTCCTTACCGTAGGGACAATAAATTCATAAATATAAGAAACTTGGGTTGTCCCTAAGGTTCTTAAATGAAGAAACCCTAGGCCTGACATACGTCAGCTTAAAGAATCTAAACATATTATTCCATCGCAAGACTTGCGCAACATGTATGAAATCATTTAGTCTTGTGATTGATTCACAAGGGAAAAGGGTAAAAACCCTCATCAAGGATGGCAGATCCCTACGCAAGTTATCTTGCAAAAAGACGTATTTTTGGATATCCTTCTAAATAAAGAGAGTTGTAAACCAGAAATTAGCACATCTAAGGCACTTTAGGGATTAACCAAATTGGGTATGCCCTACACCGGAGTGTAAGAGATCTTGCCAAGTTACAAGACACCTTGGGAACGAGTGCTCGTACACTGGAAAAGGAAAGAACACTTCCTTAGCAGTTTGCCAAACAACTCAGTTGATTAACAGAAATGTTTGTGCTTGCTAGAGATTTTAGAACTCTATTTGAAATATAAATTACAAATTAAATGAGTACCTATACTTCAGGTTAAAGGCCTGAAGGGAGAGGCAGCTTTAGTTACCCCCGACTGCCTGCCTGACCCTAACCAAGGGGGTTGTTGACCGCGCCGGGAACGTGCACCGAACTCGCCGCGAGAGGTCTCTCCGTTGAGTTCTACTTGGAGCAGGAGGACGCTTGGGTGCCAGGGGGGCTCTGGCCGTAAATCCCTCGCCTTTTGGGTCCTGCACAAGAGGCTAACATGACTCGGGATTGGATCTCAAGGCCCACATACTAGTTGACGGCGGGCGAAAGCTTGGAATAGTGATCCCTGGAGATTACTGGTTAGCCTTCGGGCAGATTATGGACAAGCCTACGGGCGGAACTCCTTGTATTTCAAAGATAAAATGATGAAATGTTAAAAGAACTTGCTTGATGTTGTTTTTCTATGTCACGTGATAAGATTACGTGAAGGAACCAGTGCTTAACAAGGTTAATTAAAGAAGCTGATTGTTATATGTCAAAATTAATGTGATATATAATTACATAACTAAAAACAAACCGAGGAAAGTGCGGAGGATGGGCCATGGGTCCGTCCTACGGTTGGGTGGTCCCGGTTAACTGGGAACTTTTCTCAAAAATCTCGAAGAACAACGGAATGATCATCATCATCAAAATCAATAATGAGAACGATGACCTAAAGTTACGTCTTAACTGATTTACGCTGTTTTAGGGGAACGGAATGGGACTATGCCTTATGGCAGAGAGGTTGAGCTTTGCATTCCTCTCGTGTCCCATTCTCCTTGAACCAAGTGCAGCATGAATCTGCTTCGGACCTGGCGTTTCTGCGTAAAGTAGTTTGCTCGGGTCTGACGCTAGTTGCTGTTAGCTGATGACCCATCAGGAAAAACCCTAATTTCGGTTGATCCTAAGTGGGAATGGCCAGGATACTTCCGCTACGTGGCAGACGCGGAAAGACCTAGATCGTGAAACTTGTAACATTCCACGGGAGTGCCGGGCAGAGCTTTCTAGACATCCTTTCTGATGGACTCCTAAGACGTGTCCTGGATGATACTAGGGGACACGTTACATGCCAATTATACCATGGAAGGTTATTGTGGCTTGATCCAAGATATATTCTGAAGCTTGACTTCAAACGATTCTTTATATATAAACTGGATGTGAAGTGGTAACAAATGGTGAGCATTGCACAATCAGACGTCATCCAAGTGGTTTTGTAATCATTGACTCTACAAAATTTCACCAAAACAAGAATGTCACATTAGTACTACCTCAACAATGCGAGTAGGTATATATGCAAAAACTAAATTTTTAATATGTATACATGTGATACATATGCACAATATAATAAGTATTTAAGTTTCTTGCTTTTTTTTTCAAATACAGGTTGTGTATCATCCAATGGTAAACAATAACCGATGGTGGTATTTCATCCCTATATCTAATCGTTCAAAACCAATATATGGCAATATTACCAACATAGAGATAGCAGATGACAATCCAACAATTAATGATGATGTACATGATGACAACATAATGGATGATATGCGTGATATAGTACAAGATGAATCTTGCGAGGATGTTCAAGGAAATGCAGAAGAAGACAATAATGTGATTGTCGATGATATTGATGAAGTTATTGAGCAATATAGCAACACATCTGATAGTGGGATAGACGTATTTGTTTCGTTACCTCTTGGTAACATAGACCTAGAACTAGATAGTTTAGCAAGGGCTGATTTCATTGAAGATGAGATGGATCATTCACTGTAACATACTTGTGTATTCTTAATTCTATGGTTTTTATCATGCACTGTCGTCGTGTTAAGGGTTGAAGGTCTACCACCGAGGCTTTAGTGCAGAAGAGGAATTTAGGATTCAAGGTTCAGGAAGGGAAAATAAATTGGGGTTTAATAAGATCCGGAATTTAGAAGTGATTTAAGTACGGAAGAAGAGTTCAAGCTTTTTCACTATATACTTAGCATACATGATCGGAATAAATAAGTCTATCTTGATTACATCAAATGCCTCTAGATACATACATCATATCATAAAGGATATTTCTAGATTCTCAATTCAATTTATGAATATCAAATGCAAGATCTAATGGCATTTATTTCAAATACATAGATGGATTTCAACCCTTTGAAACAAGTATTATGTTGATAGACTCAAATGCATTCAAGATTTGGGCCAATGATACATGAAATGAATTGAAGAAGCATTATTTTAGCTTCAGCCGTGTTTTAAAACAGAAAATTCCAGCCCATAATCAAGCTCAAAATGAGTGTATAAACTCAAGAAGAAGCACCTCTAATCATTAATAAACAATGCCCTGATGAAAAGAGGTCATTTCCTTCCATTACAACCACTTAAATCCCATGTTTGCTTATAAAAATGGACCATATCAGTGGGCTGCCCTATTTATGACTGGTTATTTCAGCCCATAACAGCCCATAAACCTTTAAAATCCTCACCCTTTGCTTGCCCCAAAGTCACTCAAGTACTTGGGTACAACGCGGGCTTCATTGGACCAAGATTGAGGTAGACAAAATGAGAGAAGTCGTGCATAAGAGCAGGCTGAATATTTTTCTCTCAGATTTCCCTCTTTTATAGACTGTTCTAGCATGCATTTTCGTCAGACCAAATGGGCAGAGAAGTGGAGCTCTCACCATGTTTACATCTTCAGTGTTTGGGGCTGTTGATCTTCAGTTTGCATGCTCCAAATCATGCACCATAGCTCCAGCTCTCTCCAGTTTGCTTCAGACTGTGCAGTTCGCATTTTGCACTGAAAAATGCGGGCTGCTCCCTCCTCATCCCCTGGTTACTTTTTGACCTATCCAGGTCACTTGCTAGTCACTTAAGTCTATTACTTCAAGTCCTATGTGAACCTAGTGGACTTTTGGCAACTTTTGGCAATTTTCTTGAGTTCTAACCATATTTTTGCACCTGAATCAATGTGATTTATCTTGCAGATTGTCAATTACTTCCAGTTGTCCAAGTTGTAGGTTCCCATAGACTTATTTTTCATAAATATGCATGGTATAATTGAAAATTATATGCTAAATACAAAAGAACTTGTGTAACTAAGGTGGTTATTGGATAACAATGTCTGAATTTTGTATGCAAATTCCTCATATAACTTCCAGTGAAGCTCTTCTGTGTTCATAAGAATCCCATAATTTATATTATGAACAGTAAACTCTTTGATATTCACCCCCTCCTAGCCTGCACATCCTCCGGCATGTGCCATTTCATAAGATTACAGGTCAAGGAGGGTCTTCTTCTTCATCTTCATTCTCCAAGTCTTTTTGTTCCTGCATGTCTTCAAGTAGAGGGCTCATATCTAAGTCATCAAGTTCATACGTTGAAGATTCTCTTTGTTTGAAGAGTTTGATTCGTTTCCTAGCTATTGGAATCTTAATCATGGTCCCATCCATTTCAGCCAAAGAGTAAGTAGCATTATTATGAACTACTTTTACAACATATGGGCCAAACTAGGATAACTTCTTATGAGCACTATATTGATTTTCCAGGCTGCTATCATAGACAAGAACCCAATCATTTTCTTGAATAGCTCTTGGACGGAGTTGATGATGCTTGTCAAACCTCTTCTTATTCTTTAATCTTGCTGTTTTCAGCCTTTCAATGGCTATTTTGACATCTTTTGGCCTTCTTTCAAGTTGCCTTATGCGCAAAGATAGCAATTCTTCTCTATTCATTCCTTCATCACAAGGCAAGATACTCCATGTGACAATGGATTCCTCAATAGGCATAATAGGTGGTTGCCCATATATGAGTTCACCTGGCATATATCCTGTCACTGCACTATGGGTAGTTCTATCAGCCCATAATGCGAATGGTAGCATTTTAGGCCATTCCCTCAACTTTCCTTTGCATGATTTTGCTAAAGCTTTAAGAATTGGTTGATAACCTCTTTCACTCTTACCATTGCCTTCAGGGTTGTAGGATGAAGTAACAGATAGCTTAATTCCCAATTGAGCAAAGAAATGGCGAGCCTCATCAGCATCCAATTCCCCTCTATTAGCAGTTACTTTAGCTACACATCCATACCTGCAAAATACTTCTTCAAGTAAAAATCTACAAACAGCATGAGTGGACTTTGTTGTCAAGGCCTTTCCTTCCACTTGATTTGTGAGATCTTCTCTAGCAAGTACTAGATATCTCATGTTCCAAATTCCTGTAGGCATGGTTACTAAATCAATAACCCATCTATAGTGAATGGATAAAGGATAGGTAGGCTGAAGCCCATCTCTATGCTTTACCGTAGAATACATTTGACAAACATGACAAGACTCGACAAAATGCTCAATATCTTTATACATGTTTTGCCACCAAAATTTCTCTTTTATTTTGGCAAAAGTGCCCCATTTGCCTCTATGACCAGCCAATAGGCTTTCATGAAATTCTTGCATGACCTGCCTTTGTGTCTTTTTGTCTCCTAAGACACGAACAAGCGCCCTTCCTTTCTTTTTCGCATGTCTCCAAATGTAACCATCTTTAAGAAAAAAAACCATAAGCTTTTCTCTTAATTCTTTTGAACTCTTCATTAGTCCAATCTTCTTTCTTTGTCATAGTGCTAAAAAATTGGCCAATTTTTAGCCAATCATCTACATAATATTCTTCTTTAAAATGTGAACAAACCATAACATAACATTGAACATGCTGTTTACTAGCTATCCATTGTCCTTGTTTGGTTATTTCATCCTTCCTTGCTGATATAGAATTTGTTTTAACAGTTGAACCTGTTGTTCTTGCTATAATTTTTGTTGTACTTGCATTAACAGCATCATTTATAAACTCCGATTCTTCTTCATCCATCATTTCTTCTTTCTCCATATATCTGGCACGTGAAAGCATGTCAGTAACTGGATTATCTCTACCTGCAATATGTTTCAAATCAGGATTTAAGGATTTAATATAGGCTATCCATCTTAGCATGGCTATGTTGAGAGTGGAATAGTTGGCGATCATGCCCAAGTGTGGAAGGCAATCTGTTTCAACTATAACATATGTGCCCATAAAGTACTCCCTGTCACATTTTAATGCAGTTACTACTCCCCCAAGCTCTCTTTTAATTTGAGTATACCTTCTTTGTCGTTCATTAAGAACCTTCGCTCCAAAGCGGATTACATATATGTTGCTTTCAAGGTCGTCTTGACCAATTGCCCATCCTATTCCAATAGGACTTGTGTCCACTGTGAGTATAATGGGCTGTCCATTAGAGTAGTTAGCCCTCTTTAAAGTGGGGGCTGAAATCAACATTTTCTTGAGTTTCCAAATAGCCTGAGTGTGTTATCTTTCCCATAGAAACCTTTGGCCCTTTCTTAGAAGCTGATAAAGACTTTTAGCAACATGGGCAAAATGTGGTATCCAAATAAGGTAGAAGACACATGCACCAAGAAATATTCACTACAAGGGAATGGGGCAATAGCGACACTGATTAGCGACGACGGATATCGGCGTCGCTATAGGCGTCGCTATTGGCGTCGCTATATGCGTCCCATTTAGCGACGCCAATTGCGATGCCGCAGGGAAAAAAAGCGCGGCCGAAACCAGAGCACCGTTTTCATTTTCTTTTCTTCGCCTTTTGAGAGAGAGAGCGAGGGAGAGAGCGAGGGAGAGAGCCAAGGCTTTGTGAGAGAAGAGGAGGAAGAGACTTGCTGCCACCGCCGCCGCTGCCACCGCCACCGTCGTTGTTCGCGAAGGAGAGGAGGAGCCCTTGTTCCAAAGTGAAGCCGCCCACGCTCGCTATATCTCATTGGTAAGTCTCCCTCTCTCTTTCTTTTACTTGTTGAAGGTTTAAATCGTTCTCTTTTGTTTGTTTAGGAGAGGAAATGAAAGAGAAGGAGAGGGAGAGGGAGAGAGAGGGAGAGAAAGAGAGGGAGAGGGAGAGGGAGAGGGAGAGAAAGAGAGGGAGAGTGCATTCTCTCTCTCTCTCTCCCTTTTGCTTGTTTAATGTTTAAATTACTTTCTTTTTTGCTTGTTTAGGAGAGGAAACGAGAGAGTAAGAGAGAAAGAGAGGGAGAGGGAGAGGGAGAGGGAAAGAAAGAGAAAGAGAAATAGAGGGAGAGGGAGAGGGAGGGGGAGGAAATAGGAGAGAGAGAAAGAGAAAGAGAGGGAGAAGGAGGGAGAGTGCATTCTCTCTCTCCCTCCCTCTCCCTTTTGCTTGTTTAATGTTTGAATCACTTTATTTTTTGCTTGTTTAGGAGAGGAAATGAGAGAGAAAGAGAGTGAGAGGGAGTGAGAGGGAGAGGAAGGGGAAGGAAATGAGAGAGGGATAGAAAGAGAAAGAGAGGGAGAGTGCATTGTATCTCTCCCTCTCCCTTTTGCTTGGAGGATGTTTAAATCACTTTATTTTTTGCTTGTTTAGGAAATGAGAGAGAAAGAGAGATAGAGAGGGAGAGGGAGAAAAAGAGAAAGAGAGGGAGAGGGAGAGGGAGAAAGAGGGAGAGCAATGTAGATAAGATGGCAAATGTTTGCTATCCATTTAAGCCTCGTTTGCTGTAATGTAGATAAGATGGCAAACGAAGAAGGTCCTATTGTTCAAGACCGCGAGTCGTATCTTAATCAGCGTGTCCCATGTCCTTGCTCTCAATGCAAGTTGGCAATTAGACGAAAACGTCGATTGTCTATAGAACACGTACGACGATTTGGCGAGTTTCAATCTGAGATCATTGATCAGGCGATTGCAGATTTTCAGCAAACGGTAATTTGAAGTTAGCATTTTTCATGCATTGTACTCTCAAGCTAATTGAAAACCATACACAATAAGATTGGGTCTTGTTGGCAAATTTTGTATCCAGGGGGGTGATGTCTCGACCCAAGGGGAAGTGCACCCTTTGCGGCCAATTAGAAGAGTTCGTGGACGTGCGATGGATGGATTGCAGGAGCCAATCGACCACTCGCAAGGCCCATCTATACCGTCAATGCCAGAGGAGACAGACAACCTTCCCAACTTGCCTACAATCTTGGAGCCTGAGATGGAGGCAATGATCGATGCATTGATTCCCATGGATGTTGAGACATCTGACCCGCTTAGAGAGGAAGCATCCATACCATTATATGATGGGTACCAAGTATCTCGGTTGAAGACATTGCTTGCACTCTTAAGTGTGCAAGCAAAATACGGTTGGAGCGATACGAGTGTGACTGAGTTATTCAGGTACCTTGCACACAGACTTCATTGTTTTTTTTTTAAAACAGTATTATTGCAAACATGGATGGATTTTTCAAGGTGTTTTATGATTTTTTCAGGTTATTGAAATATCATATATTGCCACCTACAAACACCATGCCTGAGTCTCGTGATGATGCACGACATGTTTTACGGAAGCTTGGCATGGACTACAATAACATCCATGCATGTATCAACGACTGCATATTGTTTCAAGATGAATACGAGACTATGGAGACATGTCCAAAGTGTGGTGCTCACAGGTATCGACAGGACTTGCAAGGGCATACCATCCCTCAAAAAGTCCTCAGACACTTTCCGCTCATCCCCCGCATAAACCACATGTTTCGCACGTCTGCCATGGCAAGCTTGACAACGTGGCATGTGCAGAATAGGTCCACGGATGGAGTGCAACGAATATCAGCAGATTCACGCGCATGGAGCCACATTGACTCTACCTTCCCAGGCTTTGCGCGAGAGCCAAGGAATCTTTAGCTCAGTCTCGCCATGGATGGTGTGAACCCATTCGGTCTGCGCTCGACTTCTTACAGTGTGTGGCCTATAGTGCTTGTCAACTACAACATTCCTCCATGGCTTTCTACGAAGAAAGGACATCTCATCCTTAGCTTGCTCGTCCCGGGCCGCTACAAAGTAAAAAATATGGACGTGTATCTTCGTCCATTAGTCGATGAGCTTAAGATTTTGTGGGAGGAGGGGGTCACGGTGCAAGATATGAGCAGGCGCGATGGTTGGCGGTCAGCCAACATTCGAGCCATTCTCATGTGGACGATGCATGACTTTCCGGGATTGGGAGAGTGCTCAGGTGAGCAAACCTTTGTTCTCGCCGGTAATATCTATATTTTATTTCATTTAATCAAGTATTCACTAGGTCGTGGATCGCCTTGCAGGTCTCGTTACCTCAGGTTATCATGCATGTCCATTGTGTGGGCCACAGTTAGACTCCCGAAGGTCACAAACCATAAAGAAGATGGTATATCAAGGACACGCCGCTTTCTTCCCGGAGGATCATGAACTCAGGGAAGGTTTTCTTGGACGACCTCCAGCATGTATGAACGCTGCAAGCTGGTACGAGCTGAAAATGGTAAACCCAGAATCACATCCAAATGGAATGCGACGGTTCTCAGTTTTCTACGAGTTGCCATATTGGACCCACTTACAGGTCAACCACTTGTTGGATCCCATGCATATTTTCAAAAATGTGGGTAGCTTGCTATGGGACCACATCATAGGAAAGAGAGACACTATAGGGTCACGAATGGATTTAAAGGAGGTAGGTAAGATGGAGGCGATTTGGCCGCAGTCGAGTGCTGAAGGGGGAGTGCAGCTTCCTCGCGCTCCCTGGGTTTTGTCTACCAAAGAAGAGCGCATTGTGAAGCAAGTAATCAAGTCGATTCACACTCCGACGGGTATGATGCGTTCTCTCAGGTCCGCATTTTCTAAAGGTGACCAAATGTCTGGGCTAAAATCCCATGATTGGTGTCAGGTTTGTGAACAGAATGGATTTTAATTAGCGTGGACATTTTGAAATTTGAAAAGTGACAATTATTCTTAATGCTTTCTCATTTGTGGTAGTTTGTCCTACCGATCGCGATCGCGGGATGCATAACTCCAGAAATTCGCGGGGCCATTTACAAGCTGTCGACTTTGGTGCAATGGATCTCACAGAAAGAGATTAAGACGTCCTCTATTGAGTCCGCAAGGCGGGGTGCAGTTGAGACGGTCTGTCTCTTTGAGAAATACCTGCCCACTAGCATGCTCACGATACAAGTTCACCTTCTTGTGCATCTTGTGGATGAAGTGGAGATTGCTGGACCTGTCCATACGCGATGGATGTTCTTCCTGGAGCACTTCATGAAAACCCTGAAAGGCTTTGTGCGACAACGAGCTCGTCCGGAAGGTAGCATGGCGGAAGGTTGGTTGGTGTCAGAGGCGTTAGTGCATATCTCACAATGGCTACCAACGGTGGAACCAGACAATGAAATGCTATGGACGCTGAAGGACGATGACAGGCTGACTGGAGATGTGGTGGTTGGAAATGGGGTAGAAAAAAGAATGGATGCCTCAATGGAAGAGAAGGTGAATCGCTTTTGTATGTTGCACCATGCCTCCATGGAGACGTGGCTCACCAAGTACCGGATTGCAAGGCAAGATCGAGAGGAAGCGCGAGCTGAATTCCGACGCAGTACGCATCACCGACCGATTCGATATCTCGAAGGCATGGAGGAGATGCTGCGGTGTATGTCAACACGATGGTTGCATGGAGCCTTGACCGCAGCATCGAGCGAAGGGACAGAGGTCTCAATGGAGGAGTGGGAGTTCTCGAGGGGATGTAGTCCAAAGGTAATGAGGGGTTTAGAATGTGTCGTATCTAAATTTGCTTGCTACATCTAATTTGAGTGTTTCAATGTGCAGTACAAAATATATAGTACAGCTGGTCGCGCGGACGGCATGTGGAGCAAGAGAGCCGGCGACGAGAAAGAGAGCCGGCGACGAGAAACGGATCCAAACACGGTTGTGGATGAGATGGAGTATTTTGGGAATTTGCAAAGTATTATTACGGTGGATTACCGTAGCTTCTCCATGATAATATTCGATGTGCAGTGGTTCAAAGTGGTACTTGGAGGAGCTGGCGCAACAGTTCGACGAGGTCCATCTAGATTTCTTGAAATAGATTCCGAAAAAAAATGGATGGATTTGCACGACACCTTTGTGTTGCCGGCCCATTGTGAACAGGTACAACTAGTCATTTGCTTGCTAATTGTAATACGACATGGTTTAGGGTTTAGGGTTTGAAGGCGGTTTTTAAGTGTTTGTGAACAGGTAATCTTCTATCCAAATCCCCGACAACCTCGATGGTGGTATGTTATACCTTCAACTCCTCGAGGTGCGAGAGTATACGATCAAAGTGATGTTCCAGGCATAGATGAAGAAAATATGCAAATAGAGGGATCCAAATTACAAGGGGTGGAGGCCACCGCAAGCTTGGAGCCCGCATCGGCTAACAATGATGGAAATACAGAAGTCGTAGAATTTTTTGAGAACGAGGCAGACTCGTTCTTTTGTGGTGACATGTCTATCGACCTTCCAATGTATGCAGAGTTGTGTCAGGAGATTAACATGGGACCATAGAATACTTCATTCTTGGAGAATTGTATTACTCAATTCGTTGTTTAGATCTTCCATAAAGGTAGATAAGATATGCATTTTAAGAGGGATTTTTCAAAAATGATTTATATTAATGTGCTTTGTATAGTTTAAATTGATTATTCTAACATTATTTTTTATCTGTGCAGGTATCGACATTTTCAGGATGAGTCGAGGGATGAGCGATGAGGAGTTTCAGGAGATGATGGCACGTATGTCTCCAAATCAGCTCGCGAGATTCAGAGAGATGGCAGATCAGGAGCTGTCTCGTTCTTCGTCAGGGCGCTCTGCTAGATCAGCTTCAGCGCGATCAGATGCTTCAGCTTTGAGCAGACGATCTCGACGCTCGCGACTTGGGCCAGAGGGAGGGACTGTGACTGCAGGAGGATCAGGGGGGGTGCTGCTGTGGAGACACGGACGCAGTGTCTCCGTCTCGTCGTTCAGCTGGAGCTTGGTCACCTCCAGGATTTATCACACCTGTGGGGACGTCCACTCCAGTTACTCCAGCTTTTGCGCAGCCGTCCGCAGATGTCACGCCTTTTGGTGGCACTCCTTTTGGTGGCACCCCCTCTGGTGGCACCCCTTTGAGTGGCACTCCAGGAGAGGGTACCCCCGTCGGTACACTGGATGTTCAAGGGTCTCCTAGATATGCCCAGGAGCGTGGACGGAGATGGGAGAGGACCCATACAAGGCACACTCCTAGGGATTATGGATACCTAGTGGATGGCAGGTCAGGAGCCATCATCATGAATGATGAGGGGAGGAGGGTGATGGCTCGCATGAGGGAGTTGTGCCAACAAGTTTTTCGGCACAATGTCTTGGATCATTGGAGGAACATACCGGAGGGGAGCAAGGAGTACATAGTAGCATCCTTGCACGAGGAGTTCCCAGTGCGAGCCGCAGTGGATAGATTCTCTACGGGCTGGATGATGGATTGCATGCGTGCATACATGTCACATAGACGATCCGACGACCGCAAGGCAATCAAGAGTGGGGCTCCAAAGCCCGAGTGGTTAGATGCAGACGACTGGCGTCGACTAAGGGAGGAGGCTACAAATTTGCCAGGACGTTGGAGTCAGCAGCGGGAGGCGGCGAGGGCACGAATCGAGGCCGGATCGGTACATCATCTTGGGAGTGGCGGCCACAGGACATATTTGGAGGACTTTATAAGTTTCTCTTTTGTTTTGCTTATTTGTTTTTTTGAGATATTCTTTGTACTGACAATCATGTTTCTAACAGTTAGCATTTTGTTTTCTTTGCAGCACTCCATTACAAATTGCGATCCGCAAGGCCTTGAGACTCGATATGCAGAGAGGCACGGTCTCAGATCATTGATCGACCGATTGTATAGACGCGGCGGCCCAGTAAGTCACTCATCTTTCTTGTCCGTAGTTACCATGAGATATTTGAATGCATTATTGTATGGTGGATTGATATGTTGTTTCTTTTTCTGCAGAATCCGTTTGATGCTCCTTTACAGCGGGAAGAGCTTTCGGGGGACGACGATTTGTAGCTCGCCCTTGCATCCTTAGAGCTCACATACCTTTAGTTTTTAGTCGCCCGATCTATGTAGACATTTTCTATGTATTAGTGATATTGTTTTATGATTGTACCAATCGCATTTTATGCGATATCATGTATTTATTTCATCTATCAGTTTTATGATTTCAGTATACATTCTTTTTGTTTGCAAACTCTTTGTATGCAGCAATGCAGAAACTATTTTGTATGGCTCTCATACAGCACACAGTGCTATATGTGGCAGGGCAGCTTGCTGCCCTGCCACAATTTTTTTTTTCTCTATTACCATCGCTATTTGCGTTGCAAATTTACTGCACGCGTCGCAAATGCGACGCATATAGCGCCGTCGCTATATGCGTCGCTATATACGTCACAAATGCGACGCATATAGCGACGCATATAGCGACGGTTCTATGGCGTCGTCAATAACGACGCTTTTTGCGACGACGGGGGAAAATTTTGTTGTTTGTATTTTCGTCGCTTTAAACGTCGCTATAAGGTCTATATCTTGTAGTGATTCTCACCTCTAAAACATTTGCACATTCTTCCTCCATTTTGCCAATAGCATCTATTTTGGATGGAGAAGGCTTTCGGCCATATGGACCACACATATGTCCGACCACAAGGACTTCTTCGACTCCAAAAACAGATTTAGCTCCTGAAAGAGTAAGATAGACTTCTTCTAATTTAGACAAGATTTGAGCACAATCATTAATATGATCAGATACAAACTTTCGATATCCAAGTTCATTGAGTTCTTCATTTTTCTCATGAACTTCACATCCTTTGATTGGAACATCATCAAGAAAAGGAAGAGTCAATTGAGGAATATAATCCCTCAATACTTTATGCATAGCATTCATCATGTGAGCTACTGAATTCGTAGCCCCTTGAGGTAGAGTACACATGTGGACTAGGCCAAGAGGTGTCTTCATTGTGGTAATGTCAGGGCTTTCCAAAGCAAGCTGAAATTGGTCGTAGCCTGAATATAAGTCTCCCATGGAATAGATTGCCCTACCTGCAAAAGCTTCAGCAAATTCATCCACAATTGTTCCTGATCCAACATTTCTAATCGTGACTTTATTGACGGGTTGTAAATCTTGAATGAATCGTAAAGATTCATTCTTCTTAGGTACGGTAAACCATCGGTTGGAATATGGAGCTGAAGATGGCTCCAATATTTGCATTTTTATCTTTTCATTTAAAAGTTCCAATAACTTAGGCAAATGAGCCCTTGGAACCGAAATTGGTTTAAGATTCCAAGGCACATGTGGGACCGTAAAAATTACCATTGGTGCCACAATGCTTGGATCCACACAACCAATTTCATGTGGCTGAAATGAAAAGGCTTTACCATGGTTCTTTAACATCTACATGAAGATTTGCTTTTCAGCCGGCAAGAGGAAAGAGTCTTCACCAATTTTCAGCTTTTGTAGACTTTCTGCTGTAAATTGGTGACCAATATCTTTAGGATCACGAAGGCTTGGTTGTTTGGATATCCTTTCTGCCAATCCTTTGCTTTCAGGCAGTAGAGGAGTAGCTACCGGCTTGACCTTCTTATCAACTGTTTTATACTTTGTTTCTACTCTTACTTCATCCTTGTTTGGCTGTCCATAAGCTTCATAATCTGCAAATTCTTGAATTATGTCATACATATCCAATGTACATACCTGTATGGACTGATTTTCAGCTTGATTTTCTGCATGAACGGCTGTATAAATTTTAGCCATTATATCATTATAATTGAGCCCATAAAATAGTCGTGAACTTTCTTCATCTTTAGGTAAAACATCAATTTGCTTCAGCTCTTGCTCCATATGACTCAAATACTTTCTTTCAGCCCTGTTCATGGCTGAAAATTGTTTATAACAACCCACACCATTGGCTAAAAAAACCTGCAAATCAGCTTTTGGCCTTGTCTCCTTCATATGTGGAGGTAATTTTTTGTGACATGATGCACTGCCATAGCCTCCACTTATAGCAGCACTACCAAAAAACCCTTAAATTCTCGGGCATTAGGAGGAACAGGATGATCTCTCAATCGATCCCTATTCCGGTGGTGATTAACACAGACAGTTAGGAATTGAACAGCTTTATCATTATCCTTGCTTCTTATCCGAGCATGTGATGAACTATCATCAAGAGCCTTTGTCTCTAAACGAGACTCAAAAATAAATGGTTGTCCAAGAATGATAGGATAACTGTAGGAATCTTGAACAAAGAAATGAAATTCATCTTTTACATTACCAATAGTAACTTGTACATAAGGACATGCTGCATAAAGATCGCCATAAGAGTTATTGGCTGTCTTCATGCACCATCCTGGGTCCACATCAATGGGCCACCCACCATTCTCATAGAGACTTCTTGACATAACATTAATTTCCGAACCATGGTCTATAAGGGCAATGCATGGAGTTTCTTTTTCACCGATTTTAACAACAGTTTCAGTAGTTGCCCTTGCCCAATGGGTACGGGAATAGTGACTACTAGGAATAAAGTGAGCTTCACTTTCTTCTTGCATGTTATGAAGAAGAGTCTCTTTCTGACACATGGGCTGCACTTTAGATTGAGAAGTCCCCACCATTATGGCTTCTTCAGCTTCTGCTTCATAAATGTCTTCATCTTTGGCTTCTATGGCTGCAATCAATTCTTTGATTGCCTCCAATCGAATCCCTTGAGTTTTCAGCTTCTCTTCATCCTGCAAATACACATGAAGTACTTGCAAAAAAGCATGTACAGATTCTTCAGTTTCCTCACCAACATATTGTCTTTTTTATTTAATTACATCAATTATTACATCATGAAATCCTCATTTTGCAATACCGAGAATTTCACCTAATGTAAATTCAATTCTACTTCTAAGAGTCCTTTCTTCTAGGATCCGTTTAAGATCCGTTGCGATCTCTATGTCAGACTGCAACTTGTAACTGGGATGTTTGCTTTTTCTTTTTCCTTCTGTCTTCTTTGCTTGAGGGGCATCTCCCATGTCAAATTCTGGTGACGGCGGATTTTCAATAGTCTTTTGTTGGTCTGGTTTACTTCTTGTTATGCGTTTAGTCGGTCCTGAAGAAGAAGGACTGGCAACATCTTCTTCTCTTATTCTCTTTTCTTCTATCATGGCTTCTTGATTATTAATTTCAGCTAACTGAGCAAAAGCTGAAAATGAATCCACAGGCTCGGACCAACTGGTTCTTCCTCAAATACATTGACTGGCAGTGGTTAAATAATCTTTAGTTGCCTTGCCTTGCTCCATGCATTCCAAGGCCTGCGTCCACACTTTAGATTTTGCATTAGTTTTACATGCTTTAACAATTTCATTAGTTGGCTCAATTTGTAGCCCATAAGTTGCAGCATCTACAGCTGCATAGGCCGTTCTTGTTGCCAAATCCTCTAATCTTTTCTTCATGCCACCGTTGCCGAAGTTTCGCTCAAGAGGAAGCCCGGTTTCGGTTGCATGAATTTTACCATCCTTCCAAAATACTAATTTTTGTGCTTCAGCTTCATGGAATGCACCGCACTCCCTCTTGTCATGCTGAAGACTATCACACCAAATGTAGTGTCTTTTGAAGCCTTCTCGTGCAGGCCTTTGGGCAATTGACCGACCCCTTTTTCTACTTTTACATCAAGCCTTTCTACTTTAGAATTAATTTTCGTTAGATTAAGATGGAGATCTCGCATGCTTTTAATTAGCTCGTCCATAACATCCTTCTTTGGAGAAGGAACAACAGAATTTCTTGGTTGCTCGGCCATAGAGGCAGGAGGTCGAGAAACTGGAACAGGCTCCTTCATAGATTCAGTTGTTGCAGGGGTTAATCCCATCGTAGGCGCAATCGCTCTCTTCGAGCAATCATATTAACTGTTTCAGTGACATCACTCCAGGCAGTCTTCAGTCCCGACTCAGAGTCAGGGTCTTCAAGTCGGTCAGTTCATTTCTCTTGAAGAGAAGAATCAACAGCTTTTAAAAATAATTCAATCTTTTGACTTTCCATACCTTGTTGGTCATCAGGATCTACTTGGGCAAATTTGCTTTCAAATTCTCGATGAAGAGCAGTAGTAGCGGTTAGACCCTTATTGGGCCTTTCGACCCATTCGGTGAAGACTTTCTTTGTCATAAGACCAGAATCTTCAAGGAAAATTTCTTCTCGAAGAGCCTTCTTGAACATAGTCCATCCTGCATCTTTTTGGAAAAGACCATGAATTCGGTCCTGGAGACCATGCACAGTAAGGTGGGCAAAATAACGGCTCTAGGCATGTTGAGGGACTCCAAAGAAGACCATCTTGTCAGTATAAAGGCGGATAAAAGAGGATACATTTTGCCCATTAAATTGCTTGAGCTCTTGTCCAACTGCTTCTAAGGCTTTAATGGCAGCAGCATCAATCTGCTCTTCTTCTTGTCTCCGTTGTTGTTGCAATTGCAACTGCTACCGAAATTGCAACTGTTGTTGTTGGCTTTCTTACATTAGACAAACCAATTGTTGCAAGGCATCTCCTCCCGAACTTGATGATTCTCCCATTGGACTTCTTCTTCCACAGTGGACCTTCACATCGGGTTCACCACTGTCGTCGTGTTAAGGGTTGAAGGTCTAGCACCGAGACTTTAGTGCAAAAGAGAAATTTAGGATTTAAGGTTCAGGAAGGGAAAATAGATTGGGCTTTAATAAGATCCGGAATTTAGAAGTGATTTAAGTACGGAAGAAGAGTTCAAGCTTTTTCACTATATAATTAGCATACATGATCGGAATAAATAAGTCTATCTTGATTACATCAAATGCCTCTAGATACATACATCATATCATAAAGGATATTTCTAGATTCTCAATTCAATTTATGAATATCAAATGCAAGATCTAATGGCATTTATTTCAAGTACATAGATGGATTTCAACCCTTTGAAACAAGTATTATGTTGATAGACTCAAATGCATTCAAGATTTGGGCCAATGATACATGAAATGAATTGAAGAATCATTATTTTAGCTTCAGCCCTATTTTAAAACAGAAAATTCCAGCCCATAATCAAGCTCAAAATGAGTGTATAAACTCAAGAAGAAGTACCTCTAATCATTAATGAACAATGCCCTGATGAAAAGAGGTCATTTCCTTCCATTACAACCACATAAATCCCATGTTTGCTCATAAAAATGGACCATATGAGTGGGTTGCCCTGTTTATGACTGGTTATTTCAGCCCATAACAGTCCATAAACCTTTAAAATCCTCACCCTTTGCTTGCCCCAAAGTCACTCAAGTACTTGGGTACAAGGCGGGCTTCATTGGACCAAGATTGAGATAGACAAAATGAGAGAAGTAGTGCATAAGAGAAGGTTGAATATTTTTCTCTCAGATTTCTCTCTTTTATAGACTGTTCCAGCATGCATTTTCGTCAGACCAAATGGGCAGAGAAGTGGAGCTCTCACCATGTTTACATCTTCAGTGTTTGGGCATGTTGATCTTCAGTTTGCATGCTCCAAATTATGCACCATAGCTCTAGCTCGCTCCAGTTTGCTTCAGATTGTGCAGTCCGCATTTTGCGCCAAAAAATACGGGCTGCTCCCTGCTCAGCCCCTGGTTACTTTTTGACCTATCCAAGTCACTTACTGGTCACTTAAGTCTATTACTTTAAGTCCTATGTGAACCTAGTGGACTTTTGGCAACTTTTGGCAAATTTCTTGAGTTCTGACCATATTTTTGCACTGGAATCTATGTGATTTATCCTGCAGATTGTCAATTACTTCCAGTTGTCCAAGTTGTAGGTTCCCATAGACTTATTTTTCATAAATATACATGGTATAATTGAAAATTATATGCTAAATACAAAAGAACTTGTGTAACTAAGGTGGTTATTGGATAACAATGTCCAAATTTTGTATGCAAATTTCTCATATAACTTCCAGTGAAGCTCTTCTGTGTTCATAAGAATCCCATAATTTATATTATGAACAGTAAACTCTTTGATAGCGCACATGTGCATACTCAAGAATCAATAGTCAAGTTTAAAGCTAAATTGAATTTTCCATAATAAAAACGAAGTATTTTTTATAATCTTCAAGTAGAGAATTTACGAGATACATACTGCAATGCTTGCTACTAATTGTATAATAAGGTTGCTGTCGCTTGTCGCTAATTACTTATATCAAGTTTGTGAACTGAAGGAACTGCCATTCATTAGAGAGCACTGCCAAAATAATTATTAACTCTGGTTTTTTAATTCAATGATTCAATGTGTATTCTTAATTCTATGGTTTTTATCATGCGCACACGTGCACACTTAAGAATCAATTTCAGGTGGTTAAATAATTATTAACTTTGATTTTTTTATTATATTAAGTCCAATTTTAAGTGATTAAATAATTACGCGTCTGAAGGCGTGTCTATATTAGCATCTACTTATGTAGATATATAGACACAAAATTTGCATCTATTTACACCCTCTTTTACATGCACATATAGACGCAATGATAGACGCGCCCGACTTTGTGCATCTATGCCTCGTTTCTGTTGTAGTGAAAGGCGAAAAAAAGGTAGCCCAACAAAAGAAAGAAGAAAAGAAAAGGCCAAAAGCACAGGGAAAACCTTAAAAGGCCCAAGGCAAATGCAAAAGGGGAAAGGTACATTTTAAAATACAAAGGCGCACCCTAAAATCTTGTAGAAGAGTGCCAGGCGGTGGAAGATCCAGAAAGCTAAAACAGAGGACAAAGACAAAGGCCAAGGCAAAGAGAAACGGAAGACAAAGGCGCACAAGGAAAAGTGCAAGTCAAAACTTTTGTGAAAGAGCGTAAGCGCATCATATTTTAATTCAAGGAGCGCCGAGCTCTCACCCATGCAATTTGTAAATGTAGATGGGCGGTGGAAAGGAAGCTAGGAAGATAGAGGGACAATGGGAAAAGGGCCTAGGCTACGGCCAGCCATGTAAAAAAGGGGAAAAGGGGATGACCACCCAAAAGGGATTTATGGTTTTGTATATAAAGTTGAAAAGTGAATGAGAAGCTCATTCTTGTGTGTGGCCAAAAGTAGCTCTCTTCTTCTTCTTCTTCTTGTTCTTGCTTGCTTGAGCTCGTGCTTGAGAGAGGGAGTGTGAGAGTGTGAGGGAGTGAGTGTTTGAGGGTGAGGGACCGTGGGGTGGAGAAGCTCTCTATCTTCTCCTCTCTTCTTCTCTTCTCTTCTTTTCTCTTCTCTTGCTCGCGGCTATGGAGCTTGGAGCATGGAGATTGAGGATGGAGCTTGCTTAAAGCTTGCACTTGGATCGTGGAGCAACCGGAGTGCGCGGGAGGGGAGGTAACTTGAATGGCATGGAGGTAAGCTCACTACACCCGTAGATATGGATGGTGCGTTGGCTATGTGAGAGGTAGCCATTAGTGCTTGGCTTGGAACACTTGAAACAATAAGCGGTCCGTGGGTCTTGGCGGTTGAGCGAAAGCTCCCATAACCACCACAACCATGACCACGACGACTACGACGACGACTACGACTACAACTACGACCACGGCCACGACCACAACCATGACTACGACTACGACGACGACTACGACGACCACAACCACGACCCACGACCATGACCACGACTACGACCATAACCATGACCACGACCATGACTACCATGACCACAACTACGAATACGACTACGACTACGACCATGATCACGACCATGACTACGACTACGACTATGATGACCACGACCATGACTACGACCACGACCACGACCATGACCACGAGTACGACCAAGACCATGACCACAACCACGACTATGACTACGACTACGACTACGACTACGACTACGACGACCACGACCACGACCACGACCACGACCACGACCACAACCACGACCGCGACCATGACCACGACCATGACCACGACCACGATGACCATGACTATGGGTAGGTTGCACTCACTAAGAATAGGATTGGCGATTCACCTCATCTTCTCTCTATCATCAATAGAATTATCCTTTACCATTTACAACTCACCCATCTTCTCTCCACACTATTGTACACTACAATCTCTATAAGGGCATGAGATTGGGATCTCCACAGATACCAAAGCATGATCTCTAGCTTGATGATTGCATATATACTACTACTACTCATGGAATAAACCTTAAAATAGTTATTATTCTCAAATATATACTTATTAGAGCATAAATTTGTTCCTAAGACTATTCTAAGGAAGAAAGAGGATTAATGATAAAAGAGTGTCCTTCCTTGCAAGTGATTTTATATTATATTTATTAATTAAAATTGATAGTTGAAGATGAGTTTCCTAAGAGATCTTGTGATGATGCTGTTTTAGTTTTGCGAAGCATATATACGAATGATGCTGTTTTAGTTTTCTCTATTTGTCTTTTTAAGAAGAGATTGATTTTTATGGAATATCTAAAGTTATTTTTGGGATTACGTTATGAAAAATGACTATTTTTCATACTGATAGGTTGATTGCCTTCGTTGTATATTTGCGTGGTGGAGGCTAGGACAAGCCCCATGTATGAGAGGTCTCTTTGCAAGAAGAACATTATATGCTAGGAGGCACAAGTATGCTAGGGCTCTCTAGCCATGTATCCCTTAGGTTTGTTGAGGATCGGCCTAACCCCTATGAGCCTAGGATGAGCTTATTGTAAGATCCTATTTACTTTTCTCTCTTTCTTTTCCTCTCTCATTTCCTCTCCCTCCCTCACCTTGACCCTCTCTTTCTCTCTTTCCCTATTAGGTTTAATGATTTTTATCTCTTTTTCTCTCTCCTCTCTCTCTCATATATCTTTTTTTCTCTCCTCTCCATCTCTCATTTCCCTTTCTCTCTTTCTCTCCCTCTCTCACCCTCACCCTCTTTTTCTCTATTTCTCTATTAGGTTTAATGATTTTTTCTCTCTCCTCTCCCTCTCTCATTTTTTTCTCTCTCCTATTCCTCTCTCATTTCCCTTTCTCTCTTTCTCCCCCTCTCTCATTTCCTCTCCCTCCCTCACCCTGACCCTCTATTTCTCTCTTTCCCTATTAGGTTTAATGATTTTTCTCTTTTTCTATCTCCTCTCTCTCTCTCATTTCTTTTTCTCTCTCCTCTCCCTCTCTCATTTCCCTTTCTCTCTTTCTCTCCCTCTCTCATTTCCTCTCCCTCCCTCACCCTCACCCTGACCCTCTCTTTCTCTCTTTCTCTATTAGGTTTAACGATTTTTCTCTCGTTTTCTCTCTCCTCTCTCTCTCATTTTTTTCTCTCTCCTATCCCTCTCTCATTTACATTTCTCTCTTTCTCTCCCTCCCTCACCCTGTCCCTCTCTTTCTCTATTAGATTTAATGATTTTTTTCTCATTTTCTCTTTCCTCTCCCTCTCTTATTTTTTTCTCTCTCCTCTCCCTCTCTCATTTCCCTTTCTCTCTTTCTCTCCCTCTCTCATTTTCTCTCCCTCCCTCACCCTAACCCTCTCTTTCTCTCTTTTCCCATTAGGTTTAATGATCTTTCTCTCTTTTTCTCTCTTCTCTCTCTCTCATTTCTTTTTCTCTCTCCTCTCTCTCTCATTTCTTTTTCTCTCTCCTCTCTCTCTCTCTCATTTCTTTTTCTCTCTCCTCTCCCTCTCTCATTTTCTTTTCTCTCTTTCTCTCCCTCTCTCATTTCCTCTCCCTCCCTCGCCCTCACCCTCACGCACACCCTCTCTTTCTATCTTTTCCTATTATGTTTAACATCTTCTCTCTTTTTCTCTCTCCTCTCATTCTCTCTTTTTTCTCTCTCCTCTCCCTCTCTCATTTCCTTTTTCTCTCTTTCTCTCCTTCTCTCATTTCTTCTCCCTCCCTCTCCCTCTCTCATTCCCTATTATGTTTTCGTCTCCCCCCTCTCCCTCTCCCTCTCTCTCTCTCATTTTCCTATTATGTTTAATGTCTCCCTCTCCCTCTCTTTAATTTCCCTCTCTTTCTATCTCTCTCTCCCTCACTCTCCCTCTCTCATTTCCTCCCTCTCTTTAAGCTGGCTGGTGCGTGTATAACCGCGTCTAAAATGTACGATAGACTCGCACTTAGAGACATCCCTAAAGTCAACCCTCTGGTCAGATCGTGTGTATATCTGTATCTGAGATGAAGTATAGACACCCTATCAGATGTGATTCCTAAGTCAATGCTTCTGGCACGCGTGTATCCTCGCGTGTGGAATGCAGAATACACGTGCCTGGAGATGCGACTCTGAAGTCAAAGCTTCTGGATAGGGTGCGTGTATTCCCGCGTCTCACATGCAGGATACATGCGCTTGGAGACGCGACTCTGAAGTCAAAGCTTCTTCTGTGCAGAGCGCATGTATTCTCACGTCTTAGACACAGAATACACGCGCTCTGAGATGCGGCCGCAGACGCAATGACAGTAAGCATAGCTTCGCGTCTATCCCAAGATACAGGGAGTGTTCAGGTACATGTATATAACTCTATATTTGAAATTCAAGACTTAAATCAATTGCATTTTATTAATTCACTTGTTTGTTCAGGTTTAACCACATCAGGATATCATGCATGTCATATTTGCGGTCCCTCTCTAGTTTCCTCTAGGCCGGCACGTTTAAAGAAGGTTATCTATGACAATCATCATCGATTTCTTCCTATTGACCATCCCAAATATGTTCTCCCTACTAATGGAATGAGTCCACAATCTCTAACCATTCGAGATTGGAAGGAGAGATGGATTAATGCCGACAGCCACCCTCCACTCGGCATGAGTCGGTAAGAAGTGCATTTCTCTCGATTGACTTTAAAGTATTTAGCATGATGAATTGTTTACATAATATATTGTTTGTTTTTTAGGTTCTCTATGTTTTTTCGTCTTCCGTAATGGACTGAACTCAAGATGAATCACCTGTTGGACCCCATGCACATATTCAAAAATGTTGTATCTACATTATGGGATCACTTGATAGGGGCTCGTGATTCAGTCAATGTAAGGGAGGATTTACGTAACATTGGTCGCATGAGACGAGCCTGGCCACGCATTGGACCCAGAGGAAAGATTGAGCTAGCCCATGCACCTTGGATGTTGTCAAAGAACGAGGAAAAAATAGTGAAGGAACAAATATGTAGCTTTTGAACACCCACAGGATGTATGAGATGTCTCAAGGGAGCCTTCATAAAGAAAAAGAAAAGAGGTGTGGAGCAACTATCTGGTTTGAAGTCCAACGATTGGCACAAAATGATTCAAGTAAGGGTATCTCTAACCATGAATATAGTAATTAGTGGAGTAACTATGTGTAAACTTTGGGGTATGATGACTTTTTCCTCAACTAATCATTTGATCTATGAATATTGGTTACATTCAGTTCATACTTCCTACTAGCATATCCCATTGTGTATCCAAAGATGTATGTGATATCATTTACAAGATGGAAGAGCTTGTGAGGTGTGTATACATTGTATTTTTTTATTATATATCTTTGAATTTCTACACAAAAATAAACAATTCTCAAATGCATCCTGACAGATACGTGAGCTCGAAGGAAATTCATCCAAACACATTGCAAGATGCTCGAGTATTATCTGTTGAGGTGGTTTGTTTGGTGGAGGAAATTTTTCCTCGATCCATTTTGACTACTCAATTACATTTACTCATACATTTGATTAATGAGATCGCACTTTGTAGGGCAGTTTATGCAAGGTGGATGTTTTTTCTTGAGCGCTTCATGAAAACCTTGAAAGATTTTGTGAGGCAAAAAGCACGGCCTGAGGGAAGCATGGCTAAGGGTTGGTTAGTACAATCATCCCTTGTTTATATCTCTGAATATCTTGTTGAAGTGGACCCCTCTCAACCACGACTATGGAAAGATGATGAAGACTTGAGGATGACATCTATAATACCTCAAGGAAAATGAATGAGTAAAGTGCTAACAAAAGAAGAACTTCGTAAGTTAAATAGTTTTTGTGTGCTCAATAGTGATGTAATTAGCAACTGGGGGACACTATATAATGAAGCAAGGGCAAGAAGAAAAAGTGAAAGACAAGCATTTTGCACCAGATATGGATGTAATGTCTCATTTCTAGATCATCTAAATGCACTCCCACATCATATTGATATAGATTGGTTACATGAGGAAATGGAGAGAATGGAAAAAGAGGAGGAAATTAATATATCTCAAGAAGAGTGGGAATACGCACGAGGTTGCTTATCAAATGTGAGACATACTATCAATTAATTTATTTTTATAAGTTATATTTTATATAAATAATTGACATGTTTGATCTTTTATCTTTTACTACTAGTGCACATTATTCAATGCTATTTGGTGTGAGGGTTAACATCTTCGAACTCAACGTATAGATGAAAAGAGAAATATCCAAGATTGTGGTATCCTTGCTCACTTTGAGGATGCCAATGGTACCATGGAAGGTTATTGTGGCTTGATCCAAGATATTCTGACACTATAAGAGAAAGGCCCTATAGACGCGCACTGTACACGTGAAAAAGCGGGCGCGTTTATAAGCACGTGTATCAGTGCGTCTATTCACGCTAGTATAAAAAACGTGAAATAAACGCACATATTTTTCATTTCACTACAACCTTATACCGACGTTTAAAGCGACGAAAATACAAACAATAAAATTTACCCCCGTCGTCGTAAAAAGTGTTGTTATTGACGACGCCATAGAAACGTCGCTATTGGCGTCGCTATTAGCAACGCATATAGCGACGCCAATAGCAACGCAACCAGTAAATTTGCAACGCGCATAGCGACGCCAATAGCGACACGAGCAGTAAATTTGCGACGCAAATAGCGATGGTAACATGGATAAAAAAATTCTTATGGCAGGGCAGCAAGTTGCCCTGCCACATATAGCACTGTGTGCTATATGAGAGCCATACAAAATAGTTTCTGCACTACTATATACAAAGCGCTTGCAAACAAAAAGAATGCATACTGAAATCATAAAACTGATACATGAAATAAATACATGATTGCATAAAAAGTGATTGGTACAATCATGACAGGATATTACTAATACATAGAAAATGTCTACATAGATCAGGCGACTAAAAAATAAAGGTGTGTGAGCTCCAAGGATCAAGGGCGAGCTAGAAATCCTTGTCCCCCAAAAGCTCATCCCGCCGCAAAGGAGCATCGAACGGATTCTGCAGAAAAAGAAACAACACATCAATCCACCATACAATAATGCATTCAAATATCTCATGGTAACTACGGACAAGAAAGATGAGTGACTTACAGGGCCCCCGTGTCTATACAATCAGTCGATCAATGCATTGAGACCGTGCCTCTCTGTATATCGAGTCTCAAGGCCTTGCGGATCGCGATTTGTAATGGAGTGCTGCAAAGAAAATAAAATGCTAACTGTTAGAAACATGATTGTCAGTACAAAGAATATTTCAAAAAAACAAACTAGCAAAACAAAAGAGAAACTTACAAAGTCCTCCAAATATGTCCTGTGGCCGCCACTCCCAAGATGATGGACCACTCCAGCCTCGAGTCATGCCCTCGCCGCCTCCCGCTGCTGACTCTAACGTCCTGGCGAATCTGTAGCCTCCTCCCTGAATCGGCGCCATTCGTCTGCATCTAACCACTCGGGCTTTGCAGCCCCACTCTTGATTGCCTTGTGTGCGTCGGATCGTCTATGTGACATGTATGCACGCATGCAATCCATCATCGAGCCCGTAGAGAATCTATCTACTGCAGCTGGCATCGGAAACTCCTCGTGCAAGGATGCTACTATGTAGTCCTTGCTCCCCTCCAGTATGTTATTCTAATGATCCAGGACGTTGTGCCGAAAAACTTGTTGGCACAACTGTCTCATCTGAGCCATCACCCTCCTCCCCTCATCATTCATGATGATGGCTCCTGAGATATCCATAACCCCTAGGAGTTTGCCTAAGATGGGTCCTCTCCCATCTTCGTCCACGCTCTTGGGCATATCCAAGAGACCCCTCTACATTCGGTGTACCAACGGGGGTAACCTCTCTCAGAGTGGCACCCAAAGGGGTGGCACCAAAAGGGGTGGCACCTGCTGACGGCTGCGCAAAAGTCGAAGTAACTGGAGTAGACGTCCCCATAGGTGTGACAAATCTTGGAGGTGACGCAGCTCCAGTTGAACGACGAGACGGAGACACCACATCCGTGTCTCCACAGCAGCACCCCCCTGATCCCAATGTAGTCCCTCGCTCTGGCCCAAGTCGTGAGCGTCGAGATCGTCTACTCGAAGCTGAAGCATCCGATCGCGCTGAAGCAGATCTAGCAGAGCGCCCTGATGAAGAACGAGGCAGCTCTTGGTTTTCCATCTCTCCGAATCTCACAAGCTAGTCTGGAGACATGCGTGTGAAGATTTCCTGCAACTCCTCATCGCTCATCCCTCGACTCATCCTGAAAATGTCACCTGCACAGATAAGAAATGGTGTTAGAATAATCAACTTAAATTATACAAAGCATAGTAATAGAAATTATTTTTAAAAAATCCCTCTTAAAATGCATATCTTATGTACCTTTATAAAAGATCTAAACAACAAATTGAGTAAGTGGATGCTCCAAGTATGAAGTATCCTATGGTCCCATGTTAATCTCCTGACACAACTCCACATACACTAGAAGGTCGATCATGTCACCACAAAAGAATGAGTCCGTCTCGTTCTCAAAAAATTCTTGGACTCCTGTATTTCCATCATTGTTAGCCGATGCGGGCTCCAAGCTTGCGGCAGCCTCCACCCCTTGTAATATCGACCCCTCTATTTGCATATTATCTTCATCTATGCTCGGAACATCACTTTGATCATATACTCTCACACTTCGGGGAGTTGAAGGTATAACATACCACCATCGAGGTTGTCGTGGGTTTGGATAGAAGATTACCTGTTCACAAACACGTACAAAGCGAGTTCAAACCATTGTGACATAAACCATGTCGTATTACAATTAGCAAGCAAATGACTCCATGCACCTGTTCACAATGGGCTGGCAACACAAAGGTGTCGCGCAAATCCGTCCATTTTTTTTCGCAATCTATTTCAAGAAATCCAGATGGACCTCGTCGAACTGTTGCTCCAGCTCCTCCAAGTACTACTTTGAACCACTACACATCAAATAGTATCATGGAGAAGCTACGGTAATCCACCGTAATAATACTTTGCAAGTTCCCAAAATAATCCATCTTATCCACAACCGTGTTCGGATCCGTTGCTCATCGCCGGATCTCTTGCTCAAACCTTGCCATGACACCACAGTCCATTGTGGAGCGCATTTTGTCAATATGCTCCACGTGAAAATGCCGTCCGCGCAATCACACTGCACTATATATTTTGCACTGTACATTGAAACACTCAAATTATATGTCGCATATAAAATTTACATACGACATATTCTAAACCCCTCATCACCTTTGGACTACATCCCCTCGAGAATTCCCACTCCTCCATTGAGACCTCTGTCCCTTCGTTGGATGCTATAGTCAAGGCTCCATACAACCATCGTGTTGACATAAACCGCGGCATCTCCTCCATGCCTTCGGGATGTCAAATCGGTCGATGACGCATACTACATTGGAATTCAGCTCGCGCTTCCTCTCGATCTTGCCTTGCAATCTGGTACTTGGCGAGCCACGTCTCCATGGAGGCATGGTGCAACATACAAAAGCGATTCACCTTCTCTTCCATTGAGGCATCCATTCTTTTTTCTACCCCATTTCCAACCACCACATCTCCAGTCAGTCTATCATCGTCCTTCAGCGTCCATAGCATTTCATTGTCTAGTTCCACCGTTGGTAGCCATTGTGAGATATGCACTAACGCCTCTGATACCAACCAACCTTCGGCCATGCTACCTTCTGGCCGAGCTTGTTGTCACAAAAGCCTTTCAGGGTTTTCATGAAGCGCTCCAGGAAGAACATCCATCACGTATGGACAGGTCTAGCAATCTCCACTTCGTCTACAAGATGCATAAGCAGGTGGACTTGTATCATGAGCATGCTAGTGGGCAAGTATTTCTCAAAGAGACAGACCGTCTCCACTACTCCCCGCCTCGTGGATTCAATAGAGGACGTCTTAATCTCTTTCTGTGAGATCCATTGCACCAAAGTCGACAACTTGTAAATGGCCCCGCGAATTTCTAGAGTAAGGCATCCTGCGATCGCGATCGGTAGGACAAACTGCCACAAATGAGAAAGCATTATGAATAATGGCCACTTTTCAAATTGCAAAATGCCCACGCTAATTACAATCCACTATGTTCACAAACCTGAACATATCTTATGCCAATCATGGGATTTTAGCCCCGACAATTGGTCATCTTTAGAAAATGCGGACCTGAGAGAACGCATCATACCCGTCGAAGTGCAGATAGACTTGATTACTTGCTTCACAATGCGCTCTTCTTTAGTGGACAAACCCCAAGGAGCACGAGGAAGCTGCACTCCACCATCAGCACTCGACTACGGCGGCCAAAGTGCCTCCTTCTTACCTACCTCCTTCAAATCCATTTGTGCCCCTATAGTGTCTCTCTTTCCTGTGATGTGGTCCCATAGCAAGCTTCCCACATTCTTGAAAATATGCATGGGATCCAACAAGTGATTGACCTATAAGTGGGTCCAATATGGCAACTCGTAGAAAACTGAGAACCGTCGCATTCCATTTGGATGTGATTCTAGGTTTACCATTTTCAGCTCGTACAAACTTGCGGCATTCATACGTGTTGGAGGTCGTCCAAGAAAACCTTCCCTGAGTTCATGATCCTCCAGAAAGAAAGCAGCGTGTCCTTGATATACCATCTTCTTCATGGTTCGTGACCTTCGGGAATCTAACTATGGCCCACACAATGGACATACATGATAACCTGAGGTAACCAGACCTGTAAGGCGAGCCACGACCTAGTGAATACTTGATTAATGAATGAGATAAAGTATAGATATTACTAGCGAGAACGGAGGTCTGCTCACCTGAGCACTCTCCTAATCCCGGAAAGTCATGCATCGTCCACATGATAATGGCTCGAATATTGGCTTACCGCCGCCGACCATCGCGCCTGCTCATATCTTGCACAGTGACTCCCTCCTCCCACAAAATCTTAAGCTCATCGACTAATGGACAAAGATACACGTCCATATTTTTTACTTTGTAGCGGTCTGGGACGAGCAAGCTAAGGATGAGATGTCCTTTCTTCGTAGAAAGCCATGGAGGGATGTTGTAGTTGACAAGCACTCTAGGCCACACACTGTAAGAAGTTGAGCGCAGACCGAATGGGTTCACACCATCCATTGCGAGACCGAGCCGAAGATTCCTTGGCTCTCGTGCAAAGCTTGGGAAGGTAGAGTCAATGTGGCTCCATGCACGTGAATTCGCTGATATTCATTAAACTCCATCCGTGGACCTATTCTGCACATGCCACGTTGTCAAGCTTGCCATGCCGGACGTGCAAAACATGTGGTTTATGCGGGGAATGAGTGGAAAGTGTCTGAGAACTTTTTGGGGGATGGTTTGCCCTTGCCCAAGTCCTGTCGATATCTGTGAGCACCACACTTTGGACATGTCTCCATAGTCTTGTATTCATCTCAAAACAGTATGCAATCGTTGATACATGCATGGATGTTATTGTAGTCCATGCCAAGCTTCCATAAAACATATTGTGAATCATCACGAGACTCAGGCATGGTATTTGCAGGTGATAATATATGATATTTTAATAACCTGAAAAAAATCATAAAACACCTTGAAAAAGCACAAATGTTTGTAATAATAGTGTCAAAAAAAAAATCAATGAAGCCTATGTGCAAGGTACCTGAATAACTTGGTCACATTCGTATCACTCCACTCGTATTTTGCTTGCACACTTAAGGGTGCAAGCAATGTCTTCAACCGAGATACTCGGAACCCATCATATAATGGTATGGATGCTTCCTCTCTAAGCGGATCAGATGTCTCGACATCCATGGGAATCAATGCATCAATCATTGCCTCCATCTCAGGCTCCAAGATTGTAGGTAGGTCTGGAAGGTTGTTTGTCTCCTCTGGCATTGATGGTATAGATTGGCCTTGTGAGTGGTGGATTGGCTCCTGCAATCCATCCATCGCACATCCACGAACTCTTCTAATTGGCCGCAAAGGGTGCACTCCCCCTTGGGACGAGACATCACCCCCCTGGATAGAAAATTTGCCAACAAGACCCAATCTTATTATGTATGGTTTTCAATTAGCTTGCGAGTAAATGCATGATTAATATTAACTTCAAATTACCGTTTGCTGAAAATCCGCAATCGCCTAATCAATGATCTCAGATTGAAACTCGCCAAATCGTCGTACGTGTTCTATAGAAAATCGGTATTTTCGTCTAATTACCAACTTGTATTGAGAGCAAGGACATGGGACACGCTGATTAAGATACGCCTCGCGATCTTGAACAATAAGACCTTCTTCGTTTTCCATCTTATCTAAATTATAGCAAACAAGGCTCAAATGGATAGCTTTATGGAGATGTATGTCAAGTTGCAAGTTGACCATAAGCTCTTGCATTGTACATAGTAGTTGAGAGATTTATTGATGTTATATCTCGGCCCTATACCATGCTCAAGGATTTGTTTGTCCCGGTAGATAATAATTTGTTATTGTAAAAAAAAAAAAGCATTGGTTCATAAGGTTCATGAGTCAAAGACTAAATGTTTGGACTTGACTAAAAGATTGGATAATGGCTTAGATGCTAAAAGGAAAAGTGATGAATATGTTACTTCATCATTGCAACAAAAAGATTGGTGACAAGGATGCTATGATTAATGAAGTTCTTCATGAGGTGAATATAGAGTTGAAGGGGATGGAACACGATTCTTCTTTGGGATTTAATGGTGATAAGTCAATTATTGAGGTGTCTTCTTGTACAACCATTATACCTTATATACCTAGCTACGGTCTCTAGGTTATGTACTTTGAGTATCTTAGAGGGGCTCTACTAGGATTACTTATACAACTGCACTAGAGGGCTTTGAGTATAAGTAATCCATTTATGAGCATCATTGAGGATCTTTTAGTCTAATAATAAATCAGTCTCAACAAAAAGCATCTTAGAAATGTGGTTTTTTTGTGCTAGGATCGCGTAATAAAATTAATGCCATCTATGAAATTTATCAACTATAGTAATAAAATTTGTTTCAATCAATTCTACTCATAGTCATAACATTTGAAGAAAATAGTCGATGCTCAATTTAAGGGATTCTTCTTCTATAACAATATTTTTGGGTTCGTTTTGATGAAGTACCGTAATGACCATTAGCTAGGATATCATTTTCTTTTAGTCCTTCCGTTGACTAGTTGGCATGATTTTTAATTTGTTATGCCTATAAAGTTAATACAAAAACAATGAGTTATGCATATCACAATTAGATCCGGTACTTGGACATTATGAAGGATATGACCAATTTTAAGCCATCTTAAAGAGTCACCAATGTACGTGGCCCATGGCAAAGCACATTGCATACCATTATTGATAAGTCTATTATCGTGCATCTTAAATCTCCTAATTAGACTTTATAAAGTATATGACTAATTTTTAGCCCTCTTAAGGAGTCGATGTAATGGTACCCATAAAAAAAGCAAAGTGGATACCATTACCATAATCATGGATATGCTATTGTTTCAATATATGTTATCTTTCTCTTTCTCTCCCTCTCTCTCCCTCTCCCTCTCTTTCTCTCGCATTTCCTCTCCCTCTCACAATATATCTTAACACTCTCCAAAAGAAAAAGGGAGAGGGAAAGAGAGAATGCACCCTCCCTCCCTCTCCCTCTCCCTCTCCCTCTCTTTCTCTCTCTCCCTCTCTTTCTCTCATTCTCTCTCATTTCCTCTCCTAAACAAGCAAATAAGAAAGTGGTTTAAACCTTTAATAAGCAAAAGGGAGAGGGAGAGAGAGAATGCACTCTCCCTCCCTCTCCCTCTCCCTCTCTTTCTCTTTCTCTCCCTCTCTCATTTCCTCCCCCTCCCTCTCCCTCTCTCTCTCTTTCTCTTTCTCTTTCTCTTTCTCTTCCTCTCTCTCCCTCTCCCTCTCTTTCTCTCTTTCTCTCTCATTTCCTCTTCTAAACAAGCAAAAAAGAAAGTGATTTAAATATTAAACAAGCAAAAGGGAGAGGGAGAGAGAGAATGCACTCTCCCTCCCTCTCCCTCTCCCTCTCTTTCTCTCTTTCTCTTTATCTCCCTCTCCCTCTCTTTCTCTCTCATTTCCTCCTCTAAACAAGGAAAAAAGAAAGTGATTTAAACCTTAAAAAAGCAAAAGGGAGAGGGAGAGAGAGAATGCACTCTCCCTCCCTCTCCCTCCCTCTCCCTCTCCCTCTCCCTCTCTTTCTCTTTCTCTTTCTCTCCCTCTCTCTCCCTCTCCCTCTCTTTCTCTCTCATTTCCTCTCCTAAACAAGCAAAAGAGAAAGTGATTTAAACCTTAAACAAGCAAAAGAAAGAGAGAGGGAGACTTACCAATGAGATATGGCGAGTGTGGGGTGGCTCCTCTTTGCGATGAAGGCTCCTCCTCTCCTTCGCGAACAACAGCAGCGGCAAGTCTTCTTCCTCTCCTTCTCTCACGACGGTCGCTCTCTCGCTCGCTCTCGCTCTCAAAACACAAAACGTGCAAAGGCGAAATAAAACCGCGCTCGGTTTCAACCCGCTTTTTTCTCTGTGGAGCGTCGCTATTTGCGTCGCTATTTGCAACGCAAATAGGGACGCCGCTACCCGCCGTCGCTACTAGCCCAAATCCTTGTAGTGTTTCTCATAAAGTCCTTGAATATGACCAAACCTCTTAACAGCTAGTATTTGTTTGAATAGGGTATGATTGGATGTATATACGACATAATTACACCTGGATCATACGCTAGGACATGATATACATGTATAGGATCATACGAACATGATATACATGTATAGGGCATATACATGCATAGGATATGATATACACTACTAACTTTACTTCTTCCTGAATATTACAAATATACATCCAATCATTCAAAGCTAATTATATATATGTGATTTCATGCCCTATATACATCCAATCATGCCCTATACAAATGTGATGGGATAGGGCATGATGATTGGATGTATATATAGATCAAAGGTTGACTTGTGCATTTGCAATATATATATATATATATATATATATATATAGAGAGAGAGAGAGAGAGAACTGATCAATACACTCACATGTCTCATTTGTTGTGTACTTAACCTAGCCATGCATGCCAATTTATAGCATGAGTAGATTGATGTAAATCAGTTGGCTTGTGCATGTGCAAGCTATTCCAATCATGTCAAGGTGCACTTATAGCTCACATATAATTTTAGATAAGGTGGACCACATGTAGCCAATGTGCACATGTCCTCTTTTCATCATCTTTAGCCAGTGTGTCCACTTGTTAGTGGCTAATACCAACAAGCCAACTACAAATCTCTTATCTATGAAATGTATAAGTAAATTAACTTGGTTAATTTGATGAGGCCAAGTTTTCCTTCCATGGACAGTGTGGTTGGCTATATTCTACTTCAAGGTCATAGGAACTTACAGACGTCAATGGAGCATCCTAAAAATGACAATACTTTAATTACTATATCAAGTCACTTCATATACATATCTTTGATTGATGGATGGATAATATGCCTTTCTCTATCTCTTTCGTATACACATTCATTGCATTATCTCTCTCTAGCTAAAAACCATTCTTGCTTTATTCACCTATTGATACTTGCATGCAATTGTAAGTGGGATGGTCTAGTAAGTCACTACATATGTGCCAATTGACTTGCCAATGTGTTATCTCTTATTCTCAATCTTTGTTATATATGTCACTACATAGGTCAATTGATTCCCTAAATGCATGCATTGATTTCCTAAATTGTTCCTGCGCGTCTGTAAGCACGTGTAATAGGCATTATCTACGCATATACACGTGCAATTATGCGCGCTTACAGACACACTATGCAGGTATAGAAAAATTTAAAAAAAGTTGTGGCTTTCTTTTCAAACCTGTGCTTTCCTGTGTTTTTTGCGTGTTTTCTGCAGTTGGAGCTCAACATCACTACTCGTGTCTATCTATCACTTCATGAAGACAATGAGGCAGGGAAATAAGAGTAAAAGAGGACAAGAGGAAAGAAGAGCCAAAGAGTAAAGAAAAAGAGCCAAACAGCAAGGAAGAGAAGAAGATTCAAGCAACTTACCTAGGGAAGGGAGAAGGAGGACAAGGAGCTTGTAACCTAGCCACCACCTATTGAAAGAAGCAAAGAAGGTGAGTTCTTCTCTCTCTCAATCTTGTTTGCTTTCTCTGTTTGTTTGTCTCTCTCTTCTCTCTCTTCACATACTAGATCTTGTCATCTATGGAGGTTTTTTTGCACGTTTTTTAAGCAAGTTTGAAAAGAAATGATCCGACTGTGTACGTCTGTCACCAGCGTGTCCAGATGACAGTGTAGACACAGGTATAGACGCAAAAATAGACGCGCTGACAGACACCCACAGAGGCGCAGATATAGACATGCACAAAGACGCAGGTATAGACACTGCATGTAATATATTTTATCTACACAGGGTAATATGGTTTTTCTTGTGTAGATGTGGAATCCTGGATCCTCCAACACCCCATTCAACAAGGAGCAATTCATGGGGGCGATGACCAATTATCTTGGTCACCCTCCCACTGCTGCAGAGGAGGTTTTCAGTGTGATGTCTGGGACACCTATCACATCTTTGCCTACACAGGGATCAGCTCAGGTACATGGATTAGCCGAAGCACGTGCATCTGCAGAAGCACGTGTATGGAGTGAGGTAGAGGGTAGTGCACGTCGAGGGAGGAGGGAGAGTCGTGCGGGAGGACGAGGAGGTCGAGGGCTTTGTGGGGGTTGCCTAGGTGGTGGCTCTCAATCACCCTCACCGGAAAATGAGAGAGGTTAGCCTCCACAAATGTACTACTCTGTCACTGATGTTAGTGGTATCTTGCATGGCTTTGAGGGGAGGGAAGTGATAGCCTACTTGAGGAGTGTCGTGCATGCCACATACAAAGATTGCATGATTCCCTTTAAGCACCAAAAAAATGGTTTGTGGCAAGAGGTGCTGCGGGCAGTACATAGAAGGTACCCTAATCCCGAGAATTCACAATTCTCAGATGATTGGGGATGGTCAAAGGTGAGAGACGCGCTTCATACACTACAACAAAAAGGGTTCATAGACGCACTTGTAGACGCAATATTTGAATTGTGAAAACAAATGTCGGGCGCGTTTATTAATGCGTCTATTTGCGCATCTACAAAATTGCGTCTAAAAGCGCGCTTATGATCAGAGTTACACGCACACTTAGATGCGCCTATAGACGTGCGTATAAACGCGCTACGTAAATATATAATCATATTTATAAAAAAGTGGACATATTCATATTGTGCGTCTATACAAGCATGTATCTACGCGTCTAAAACCACGTTTATTCTGAAAGTTTTTGACAAGAATAGACACGCATTTATCGTGCAATTTAGACGCGCTGATAGACGCGCAAAACAGAGGTATGAAAAAGAAACCAGAGAGCATGTGGCTTTGCAAGCCACATGCTCTCTGGTCTTTTTCCCCCCATCAACATCAAATTGTATACTTAGGGAAAACAGAGAATGATTATTTCAAAGATTGGATACTAAAAACAAAACAATGTATGTAGCACACGAAATTTCATATATATAGATGAAATGTTTTTACATTATGAGTTCTAGTGCTTGTGATGTCATGGTCGCAAGCACTAGCTGAAAGTAATACATATCAAAAATGAAAATTACAAGCCAAGGGGAGGCATGCATGCATGGGGCTCCTCTTTATCTCCTCAGAAGAGGCATCATCATCGCTACCACCACCGCTGCCTGTGCCACTGCCGTTGCCACCACCGCTACTGCTAGTCCCCTCTTCGCTATCCTCAACTGCATCAGGGTTCGCCTACACAAAGGATTAAGGTATATAAATACCATTACAAATAATAAATTAGAGTTATCTACACTTTTCATGTAAAAAATAAAACATACCTCTTCTGGTGGTGGAATCCTCATGGCGCGATTATATTGCTCATCCGTGATGAGTTCCTCCTCGTAGAAATGCTGCCAAGTGGACGCCCGGTTATGACCTCGATGGTAGCCTACCTCTCTAGGAGTAGGCATCCTACCAACAATATGATACTACAAAACAATTTGAACATACAACGTATTAAAACACACTACATAATGAAGTGAAATAAATTACAAAATTTAATTTAAAAAAAGAAATCAAATAATACTTACAAACTCAGCCTCCCATGACTCCCTGCCACCCGATCCATAATGTGACAATCCCATGGTTGCCATCTGGATATGTCGCACCTCTACATGCTGGCGACTTGTCATTTTCTCTGCTGCTCTTTTCTTGGCCTCTTTCCACTCCTTGCGGTGACAATTGGGTGGTTGGCCATATCCAGGGCGCCCCTGCTCTTGTCTCCACAATGACTCCTTGGCGCGCGTCCTAAGGTGAGACCTCTTGTTTTGAAGCGCGTCTCTCACCTTTCACCATCCCCAATCATCTGAGAATCGTGAATTCTCGAGATTAGGGTAGCTTTTATGTACTGCCCACAGCATCTCTTGCCACAAATCATTTTTTTGGTGCTTGAAGGGAATCATGCAATCTTTGTATGTGGCATGCATGACACTCCTCAAGTAGGCTATCACTTCCCTCCCCTCAAAGTCATGCAAGATACCACCAACATCAGTGACAGAGTAGTACATTTGTGGAGGCTAACCTCTCTCATTTTTCGGTGAGGGTGATTGAGAGCCACCACCTAGGCAACCCCCACAAAGCCCTTGACCTTCTCGTCCTCCCGCACCACTCTCCCTCCTTCCTCGACATGCATTACTCTCTATCTCACTTGATACACATGCTTCTGCAGATGTACGTGCTTCGACCGATCCATATACCTCAGCTGATCCCTGTGTAGGCAAAGATATGATAGGTGTCCTAGACATCACACTAAAAACCTCATCTGTAGTGGGAGGGAGACCAAGATAATTGGCCATCTCCCCCATGAATTGCTCCTTGTTGAATGGGGTGCTGGAGGATCCACGATTCCACATCTACACAAGAAAAATCATATTACCCTGTGTAGATAAAACATATTACATACAGCGTTTATACCTACGTCTCTGTGCGCGGCTATACATGCGTCTCTGTGGGCATCTATTAGCACGTGTATCATCGCGTGTACACTGCAGAGCACACGCAATCAAAGATGCACCCTCAGAGAAACATTTTTCGCATCTATATCTGCGTCTACACTAAGATGTAGATGCACTATCAGACGCGCTGGGTCGGCTGATTTTAGGCCGATGACCACCATTGATGATTTACAAAATGCAATACATAATGGAATCACAAATCCTAAATACACAGATAGAGCAGAGAGAGGAAGAGAGAAACAAAGAGAAAGAGAGAGAGAGAGAGAGAGAGAGAGAGAGAGAGAGAGAGAGAGAGAGAGAGAGACTCACCTTGGGTGTTTGGTGTGGTGAGTGGTGGCGCTTCTTCCTTCTCCTTCTTCCTCTCCTTGGTAAGTTACCCTCCCTTGATGCTTGCTTGCTTGCTTGCTTGCTACTTCTTCTTGTTCTCTTTTTCTTCTTCTCCTTGGCTTTCCTTTTTTCCTTCTTGTGTGTCTGAAATGAAAGAAGAGGTGAGTCATGAGGAGGCGAGGCATGAAGAGACTAGGTAAGGCATGAAGAGACTGCATGTCGGCTAAACTCAAGCTTCAGAACTGCAAAAAATGCAGGAAAGGAAAGGCGTAGTTTGAAAAGAAATGATTTAAGTATGATTTGAATTTTGATGTGTGCATCTATTTTTGCGTGTATATGCGCGTCTATTGTTCAGATAGACGCGAAGATAGACACGAAAATAGACGCGGAATGAGAGAGGGAGAGGGAGAGGGAGAGGGGGAGAGAAGAAAACATAATATGGAAAGGAGAGAGAGAGAGGGAGGGAGAAGAAATGAGAGAAGGAGAGGAAGAGAGCCAAAGGAAATGAGAGAGGAAGAGGAGAGAGAAAAAAAGAGAGAATGAGAGGAGAGAGAAAAAGAGATAAGATGTTAAACATAATAGGCAAATAGAGCAAGAGAGGGTATGGCCCCTGCACGACATCCACATCTGTGCACGACATCAACCGTGACTGACCCCTGCAGCATGAGGCCTCCTCTGTGCCCTACTGCAAAACACAAACCAGATTGCCATCAAGATGATTGTTGCATGCACGCAATCGCTTCCTTGCGGAAGTACTTTCATGAGTGGTTTCAAGTTATATCTAGCAGAACAAGCTCCTTACAAAGGTCAATCCAAATCGAAGGCTCTTCCTCAAGGCCTTTCAATTGAGTCTCTCATCGTCAACTACCTCAAGAAAGTATCACAATTTATCTTGCATTACCTGAGGGACAGGTATGGTGGGCAATTGATGATGAAGGATATTCAATGGTGTCTTTCCGCGCCAGCAATATGGGCAGAAGCTGCCAAGCAAAAGATAAGGAAATGTGCTCAGGAAGCTGGTACGGTCAAGGGAGTGTCAAGAAGAACATGCTCAGAGGATGCTAGCCCTCATCTATTAAGAGTAGTTCTGGAGCCAGAGGCTGCATCTTTGCATTGTCTCCAAAATGCTAGATTCCTATCCATCAGAGAAGGAGAAAAGTTTGTTGTGGTTGATGTGGGCGGAGCCACTATTGATTTGCTGGTGGGTGAGGATTTGCAAAAGTCTGAGGCTGATGTTGCAGCGTTACATGCAACCTTATTGTGGCTTCAAAACTAATGAATGATCTGCATTTTAATCATTATCCTTGGACCTAATGCCAGTCCGGTTGTCCAGCTCACTTGTGAAATGGTCTTGGTCCAAGTTGCTTATATTGTTAGCCCATGCCAATACCCAAAAAGTGTCACCTGATTGATAGCTGTCTTTTTACAGACTCCTCTACCCTGTAGTGTTCTGACTTTGCATTGTAAGCCTTGTGTATTCCAACCTCCCTCCTTGTGTATTCCAACCTCCCATGCCAATGAGAGAGGGAGAGGAGAGAGAAAAAGGAATGAGAGAGGGCAAGGAAGGGAGAGGAATGAGAGAGAGAGGAGAGAGAAAAAAGAGAGAGGGAAGGAGAGGAATGAGAGGGACAAGAGAGAGAAAAGGAAATGAGAGAGGGAGAGGAGAGAGAAAAAGGAATGAGAGAGAGAGGAGAGAGAAAAAGGAATGAGAGAGGGCAAGGGAGGGAGAGGAATGAGAGAGAGAGAGGAGAGAGAAAAAGAGAGAGGGAGGGAGAGGAATGAGAGGGAGAGGAGAGAAAAGGAAATGAGAGAGAGAGAGGAGAGAGAAAAAGAGAGAGCGATGAGATAATTTGCTTATTGATTCAATGTGTATTCCTAATTCTATGGTTTTTATAATGTGCACATGTGCATACTCAAGAATCAATAGTCAATTTTAAAGTTAAATTGAATTTTCCATAATAAAAAGGAAGTATCTTTTATCATCTTCAAGTACATAGAGAAATTACGAGATACATATTGCAATGCTTGCTACTAATTGTAAGGTTTCTGTCGCTTGCCGCTAATTACTTATATCAAGCTTGTCAACTGGAGGAACTGCCATTCATTAGAGAGCAATGAAAAAGTAATTATTAACTCTATTTTTTTAATTCAATGATTCAATGTGTATTCTTAATTCTATGTTTTTTATCATGCGCACATGTGCATGCTCAAGAATCGATTTCAGGTGGTTAAATAATTATTAACTTTGGTTTTTAAATTATATTAATTGCTAATTTTAAGTGGTTAAATAATTATGCGTCTACTGGCACGTCTATATTAGCATCTATTTGCGCAGATATATAGACGCAAAATTCGCATCTATTTACACGCACGTTTACACGTACTTATAGACACTGTGATAGACGCGCCCAACTTTGCGTGTCTAACATGCACGTCTATGCCTTGTTTCTGTTGTAGTGATAACAAGAGGTCTCACCTTATGACGCGCGCCAAGGAGTCATTGCGGAGACAAGAGCAGGGGCGCCGTGGATATAGTCAACCACCCAATTGCCACCGCAAGGAGTGGAAAGAGGCCAAGAAGAGAGCAGGAGTCATTGCGGAGACAAGAGCAGGGGCGCCCTGGATATAGCCAACCACCCAATTGCCACCGCAAGGAGTGGAAAGAGGCCAAGAAGAGAGCAGCAGAGAAAATGACAAGTCGCCAGCATGCAGAGGCGCGACGTATCCAGATGGCAACCATGGGATCATCGCATTATGAATCAGGTGGCAGGGAGTCATGGGAGGCTGAGTTTGTAAGTATTATTTGATTTCTTTTTTTAAATTAAATTTTGTAATTTATTTCACTTCATTATGTAGTGTGTTTTAATACGTTGTATGTTCAAATTGTTTTGTAGTATCATATTGTTGGTAGGATGCCTACTCCTAGAGAGGTAGGCTACCATCGAGGTCATAACCGGGCGTCCACGTGGCAGCATTTCTACGAGGAGGAACTCATCACGGATGAGCAATATAATCGCGCCATGAGGATTCCACCACCAGAAGAGGTATGTTTTATTTTTTACATGAGAAGTATAGATAACTCTAATTTATTGTTTGTAATGGTATTTATATATCTTAATCCTTTGTGTAGGCGAACCTTGATGCAGTTGAGGATAGCGAAGGGGAAATTAGTAGTAGCGGTGGCAGCAACGGCAGCGGCACAGGCAGCGGTGGTTGTAGCAATTTTGATGCCTCTTCTGAGGAGATATAGAGGAGCCCCATGCATGCATGCCTCCCCTTGGCTTGTAATTTTGATTTTTGAAATGTATTACTTTCAGCTAGTGCTTGCAACCATGATGTCACAAGCACTAGAACTCATAATGTAAAAATGTTTCATCTATATATATAAAATTTCGCGTTGTACATACATTGTTTTGTTTTCAGTATCCAATCTTCGAAATAATCTTTCTTTGTTTTTCCTAAGCATACAATTTGATGTTGATGGGGGAAAAAAAACCAGAGAGCATGTGGCTTGCAAAGCCACATGCTCTCTGGTTTTTTTTCATACCTCTGTTTTGCGCGTCTATCAGCGCGTCTAAATTGCAGGATAAATGCGCGTCTATTCACTTCCAAAACTTGCAGAGTAAACGCGTTTTTAGATGCGTAGATACACGCGTGTATAGACGCACAATATGAATATATCCACTTTTTTATAAATATGATTATATATTTACGTAGCACGTCAATACGCACATCTATATACGTGTCTACGTGGGCGTGTAACTCTGACTATAAGCGCGCTTTTAGACGTGATACGGTAGACGCAGAAATAGACACGGTAATAAACACGCCCAATATTTTTTTTCACAGTTTAAATATTGCGTCTACAAGCACGTCTATGGAGCCTTTTTGTTGTAGTGTGAAGCTTGACTTTAGACGACGATTCTTTATATATGTACTAGATGTGAAGTGGTTTAAAGAAGTGGTAACAAATGGTGAGCATTGCACAATCAGACGTCATCCAAGTGGTTTTGTAATCATTGACTCTACAAAATTTCACCAAAAGAAGAATGACACATTAGTACTACCTCAACAATGCGAGCAGGTATATATTCAAAAGCTAATTTTTTAATATGTATACATGTGATACATATACACAATATAATAAGTATTTAAGTTTCTTGCTTTTGTTTTTCAAATATAGGTTTTGTATCATCCAATGATAAACAATAATCGATGGTGGTATGTCATTCCTATATCTAATCATTCAAAACCAATATATGGTAATATTACTGACATGGAGATAGCAGATGACAATCCAACAATTAATGATGATGTACATGATGACACCATAATGGATGATATGCGTGATATAGTACAAGATGAACCTCGCGAGAATGTTCAAGAAAACACAAAAGAAGACAATAATGTGATTGTCGATGATATTGATGAAGGTATTGAGCAATATGACAACATATCTAATAGTGGGATAGACTTATTTGTTTCGTTACCTCTTGGTAACATAGACCTAGAAGTAGATAGTTTAGCAAGGGCTGATCTCATTGAAGATGAGATGGATCATTCACTGTAACATACTTAGTTTTCTTAATGATTCAATGTGTATTCTTAATTCTATGGTTTTTATCATGCACACATGTGCATGCTCAAGAATCAATAGTCAAGTTTAAAGCTAAATTGAATTTTCCTTAATAAAAAGGAAGTATTTTTTATCATCTTCAAGTAGAGAAATTACGAGATATATATTGCAATGCTTGCTACTAATTGTATAATAAGGTTTCTGTCACTTGCCATTAATTACTTATATCAGACTTGTCAACTGGAGGAACTGTCATTCATTAGAGAGCAATACAAAAATAATTATTAACTCTGGTTTTTTTATTCAATGATTCAATTTGTATTCTTAATTCTATGGTTTTTATCATGCGCACACATGCATACTCAAGAATAAATTTCAGGTGGTTAAATAATTATTAACTTTGGTTTTTTTATTATATTAAGTCTAATTTTAGGTGATTAAATAATTGTGTATCTGGTAGCACGTCTATATTGGTGTCTATTTACATGGATATACAGATGCAAAATTCGCGTCTATTTACACGCTCTTTTACACGCACATATAGACGCAATGATAGACGCGCCCGACTTTGCGCGTCTAACATGCGTGTCTATGCCTCGTTTCTGTTGTAGTGTCCCTCTCTCATTTCCTCCCTCTCCCTCTCTTTCCCTCTCTCTTTCTCCCTCCCCCTCCCTCTCCCATTTCCTCTCTCTCCTTCTCTCATTATATATACACAAATTATATTAAAAAAAAGTAAAAGAGAGAGAGAATGCCCTCTCCCTCCCTCTCCCTCTATCATTTCCTCCCCCTCCCCCTCCCCCTCCCTCTCCCCCTCCCTCTCTTTCTCTTTCTCTCCCTTCCTCTCCCTCTCTCATTTCCACCCCTCCCCTCTCCCTCTCTTTCTCTCTCTCCCCCTCTCTTTCTCTTTCTCTCCCTCACTCTCCCTCTCCCTCTCTTTCTCTCTCATTTCCTCTCCCTCTCTCAATATACACAAATTAAACCCTAAACAAGTAAAAGAGAGAGAGAGAATGGACTCACCGTAAAGATTTCGTGAGGGTTTGGTGGCTCCTCCTCTCCTTCGCGAACGGCGGCGACAACAGTGGCAAGTCTTCTTCCTCTCCCTCTCTCACCCTCTATGCAAAACGGTCGCTCTCTCTCTCGCTCTCCCTCTCGAAATGTTTCACGAATGCGTGAAATGAAATGCACTCGAGTTTCGGCCCTCTTTTTTTCCCCTATGGGGCATCACTATTTGCATTGCAAATGCAACACAAATAGCGACACCGCTATTCTTGTGTCACTACCCGCCGTTGCTATACCTGTGTTTCCTTGTAGTGTCATAGAATCTCACACTTCAGGAAGCTAAAGGCACAACATACCACCATCAAGGTTGTAGGGGGTTTGGATAGAAAATTACATGTACAAAATTGCATATAAGAGAGATTCAACATTTGTGACACGTGTGTCATAATAAAATTAAAAAAAAACTATTTATGCACCTATTCACAATGGGCCGAAAAGACAAAATGTCATCCAAATCCATCCATCTTTTTTGAGAATCTATTTCAAGAAATCTAGATGGACCTCCGGCTCCTTCCAGTACCACTTTGAACCATTGCACATCAAATATGATCATGGAGAAGCTACGGTAATCCACTAAGATAACACTTTACAAGTTCCCAAAATACTCCATCTCATCTATAATAGTATTGTCGATGACACCACAATCCGTTGTGGAGCACATTTTGTCGATGCGCTTGACGTGGAAATGTCACCCGTGCGACCATGCCGCATTGTATATTTTCTACTATACATCGAAACGATTAGATTAGCTGTCATATATAAAATCTAGATACGACAGCTTATAAAACATGTGGTCACCTTTGGACTACATCCCCTTGAGAATTCCCACTCCTCTCAATAGAGACCTCCACCCCTTCGTGACAGGCTGCAATCAAAGCTCCATGTAACCATCACATAGACATAAACCCTGGCATCTCCTCCATGCCCTCGGGATATAAAATTGGCCGATGGCTTTTATTGCATCGAAATTTCAATCGTACTTGTTCTCGATCTTTCCTGGCTTGCTTGTACCTAGCAAGCCATATCTCCATGGATGCATGGTGCAACATACAAAAACGATTCACTTTCTTCTCAATTGCAACATCCATACTTTTTTCTAACCCATTTCCAACCACCACATCTCTAGTCACTCTATCATTGTCCTTCAGTGACCATAGCATACTGTTGTTTGAATGCACCGTTTCGCAATCACTGTGAAATATGCACTAACGCCTCTGACACCAACCAACCTTCAACCATGTTACCTTCTGACCGAGCTCGTTGTCGTAAATGGAATATGTATTTATGTCAATATGATGGGACTAGTCACTAACATGTGTGTTGGAGAAGAGCCGAAAACAAGTATTTTTGGTTGTTGCTATAAGTGTTGCCATAAAATCATTGCTATATAGTGAGAGAAATAGTGATGTTGTAATTGTTGCTATTTGCAACACGATAGTGACACAAATAATGACAATTATAGTAAATATAGTAATGGAACACATCCAAATAATTCTATTTTATAGACAAGGTTTTGTATCCCTACCACTTTTCTAACCACATTGGGCTAAGAACCAATCTTACAATTAAATTTAAACAGTGTAAATTATTTGATAGATAATATAACAAAAGAAAACAAATGTCGATTCAATGTCACAAATTGTATAGTTATGATGTGGATAGCATCAAACTAAAATAAGCCATCAAGAATTTAAATATTGCCTAATCTAAGCCACATATAATAAATATAATTATTAACATCAAAATAAGTATGATTGCATTTATAAAAAAAACAATGAAGACAATAAGGCCTTACATGGTGGAAGGGATAGAGCAAAAGGCAAAAAAGATATTAGTGCTCCAAGTAGCTAAACTTCAATGGTCTATAAGATCTACTACAAGTGGTTGTTATCCTAGACCTCATCTCAATGCAGTAGATCATCAAAAGGGTTCTATAACATAATCAAACATTAGTTCAAATTTAGAGAAAGTATGAGAACTATAGCTATGCTACACTAAAAGAGACAACATATGAGACTACACACACATAGAGCTTGATGAGGGCATTCAAACCATTATACTTTTATACATATGTTATTTGAAGCCTAGTTGGATCGAAAATTGTGATAAAGTACTGCAAAGAAGTGCAATTAGCATTGTCAAAGTTCAATTACTACTATGAGCAATATGGAAAATAATAAAGTCTTGACAACAAATAGAAAATATACAAAGTCCTTTGGGTAGATTCTATGGCTATCACTACCAAGGTGATGCATTGCTCTTGCCTCTAGTTGTGCCATTGCCCCCATCTCTATGAAGAGGAAGTGGCCTCCTCCTTGAGTCTCCTCCAATCCTCCTTATCTAGCCACTCGAGCTTCCTCCTTCTATACTTTATGCCTTGTGAGCATTAGATTATCTATAATACATATATGCACACATATGTACCTTCATCCACCATGTGGAGAATCAATCAATAAAAAAATGATCTTGAAAAATTATCATGCAAAGATGCTATCATCATGCAGTTTTTTTTTTTTGGCACACTTTTTCATCTATCCAATACATTGTGCCAAAATACTTTTATTGGCATAACTCTTGCATTCATGTTATGAGCCTCCTCTCCTCATCATTCATGAGCATAGCACTAATGGCCTTGTCCACCAAGTATAGAATGTTGGGCATAGTCTAACATAGATTCTCTACCACCTAGAAGTACACTACCTAGCATATTTAAGAAAACCCTAGACATTAGCTATAATTGCAAGAGTGGCACTTAGAGACAGTTGAGCAAAACTAGGTGTCGCATGGGAGATAGTGCCTATGGATGTTACTAATTTAGGTGACCAATGTAAATTTGATCGATGGGAAGGGATTAAAATATCTATATTACCATAATATGCACCAAAGCCACCCTTTGTAGCATCTGGAGATGAGAGAGAGGAGTACCAACCAACCATAGGGTCATAACATCTAAAACTACACAGCATCCTTGCCGCTTGTAGTAGAGTCACCCATGCTCGTAGGATGAAGATTCCTAATACAATGCAGAGATACATCCTCCACATCTCCAAAGCATCCACCAGAGCCACCACATCCACAAGTCAATCAAGGCAGCATATCTGAGCCTCCCTCTATGGCTAACTTGGAGCACGATTATCCTTGCTAGAAAATAACCATATAAACACTATAGTAGGGAGTTTGGGAATTTTCATATACATTGAAAATTTATAGGATGGTCAATATTTGGTCACGTGGTCAAATTGTTACCCCCTTCTTTGAAGGTGAAACTTTTTTTGGATATTATATAGATGATAGTACTAGGTTCCATCTTCAAAAGGGGGATAAAGATTTAGCCACATGGTCAAATATTTATTTATAATTTGAGAGTGGAACTTGGGAGATTCGGGAATTCTCTAATATAATGTTTTTGGAGCATAAGAGGGAAAACATGATGATATACATTGACAAAACTTAGCATCTACTCTATCTCTGAAGCCGTGTAAGGTATTAAATGTCCAATACTAAAGTCATATACACTACAAGGATATAGGGGCATAGCAACGGGTGTTTGCGATGAAAATTAGTGGCATTGATATTTGCGATGCAAATGCGATGTAAATTATTAGCGCTGTTGCTATTTGTGACGCAAATAGCAACGGTACTCAGAGAAAAAAAAGCGAACAAAACCCAGGTGCGGCATTTTTCCGCAAAGGGTTTGAAAGAGTGTGAAAGAGGGAGCGAAAGAGATCATGACTTTGGGAGGAAGAGGGAGAGAAAGAGAGAAAGAGAGAGAAGATGAGCTTCTCATCGCCGCCATCGCCGCTGTCATCGTTCATCTTGCGAAGAAGAGGAGGAAGTGCATAAAGGAAGAAGAGGGGCCGTTGCGAAGAGGAGATAAATAATCTATCCTTGGGCCTTTGCGGTGAGTACATTGCACCCTCTTATTTTGTTTTTGTTCTCTTTTCTTTTCTTTTATTTGTTTTTCTTGAGAATGAGGTGCATTGAGGGACAAAGAGAAGAAATGAGAGAGGGAGAAGAAGAAAGGAAAAGGGGGAGAGGAGAGAGAGAGAGAGAGAGAGAGAGGGGGGAGAGAGAAGAATCAGTGAGAAAACACGAGGGGGTGGAGAGAAACAAAGAGAGAGGCGACAAAGAAAGAGAGAGAGAGAAAGAAAGAGAAGGGGGAGAGAACATAAAACGAAGAGCGCAAAGAAAGTTGGATAAATTAGGAAAGGCTAGTTAGACAACTAAAGCTACTCTTCGAGGGAAAGGGATGAAGGGGGTGTTTAAATCGCCGATGGATTTTTTATACATCAAAGTGGTCTTGGTTTGCCTAGAGAAATCCATTAAAAATCTGAAATGCTAGATTAGGTCAAGTTAGGAATGATCGAATATCAACTATCCTAGTGTGTCCTCCTAGATCCAAATCAATGTTATTTTAGGGGAACCTGAGTTGAGACTATACCTTATTAATAAAGTGGTTGATGCATATTACTCCCCTCATTTTTCACTCTCTTTAAACCAATGCAATGTTCTATTTTAGTTTAACAGATGATAGCAAAGTAGCTATCTTAAGATAATATTAGATAACCATGGTAGGAGACCATAGTCACGATTAAGGCTTGCTTTAGATTGATCCTTGTGGGGTTAAGGTGGAATCTTTCCTAAGAGGTAGACTTAATTTGGATGAAAAGGGATCAATTTGTGCAGACCTTAGATTGACTTTATGATCTTTCTACATTATGAAAGGTGTTGGATATGGAATAGCATATATTGCTTTATCAATGCCATCATCTTCCCTATATTAGAACCAAGTAGATATAGTGGATAGAAAATCTAAAAGTTGTTGAATGTTTATTTTGAAAGGAATCTATAGTTAACCATACTATTAATATGTCTAATTTCCATGTATCTAAAGTTATTATGTGTTGTAAACCAAGACGTTTCAGTTGACATTAATTTTATTGAGATACAAGAGAAGAAATCCCTTCTCAAAAAAATTAAAAAAGAAAAAGAGAATGAGAACAAAAACCAATTGTTTGTCGTAGTGTTGACAAAATGGAAAATGAGGATGGTCGTGATG